>NW_027556098.1:8620866-9220866 GCF_003287225.1 Phascolarctos cinereus
TTTTTTGTCTATCTCCAATCCAATCCAACCTTTTCCATTCAAAACCTAAAGAACAGCTAATTGCTGTCATGCTGGGCTAGAGGCCTGGCATAACCATGCCTGTCACCAGGACAGCTGCAATCAACACATTTATCATGATCTGACCAGACAGCCTGTGCCAGCCATAAGATGGCTTCAAGGTGGTAATTCACTGAACTACAGGAAGCCCTCACAGCAGTTCAATTTTAGAACTAGCAATTTTAGCCTCATCAGTGGTAAATTACAAGCTATTTAATGGTGCTGAATCACACGCCTGCTGCAACATTTATGACTGGACGTCAAAAAAGTTATGACAATTGCACATCACAAAGTGAAAATTAATAATAAAAATAGGTTGGGCTCACAACAATTTGGAAAAGACCCTTTTAATCCATTAACCAAATATTGCTTTTTTTTGGTGTAATCTTCCCTTAAAACACTGAACTTGAAGGGAAAAATATTACTGTGGTTCAGAGAAAGTCAAGAGAGCCTTGGGGATCTAATAAAGAGCCACTCCACTGACTTGGCAATGGTTAAGGGATACCATGTGGCAAGCTCTATTTCACTGTATAACTCTCAAGGCAAGGTCCTTAAATCTAGTATCTCACTATCCTCCTTTATTCTAAAGGGAATATTAAGATAGCTTATTCATAGGTTTAGCTATTATTTCACAGCGCAATTATAGACATACCAATAGATCATATCAATCCTATGATTAGGATGCATCTTCAGTGCCAAATTATATATGTAAATTGTTATACATGTTTCAAATTACCAAAGAGTTACATATGATTACCTTGAGGAAATTTACACAGGAAATTAGTTACTTTTCAGATGAATCATTTTACTGGAAAATAAGCTTTCTGCAATGATAAGAGCTTTTTCACTAGGGAAATTCATTCATATATACTATGATAAAAAAATTTTTTTTAGTTACCAGTTTTTACAAACTCAATTTTGGTCTCAATCTACTCAGATTTCTTTGTAGAAGAATTGATAAGCACTCAGTAGGGGAAAGAAGTTTCAGCTAAGAAAAAGAAAATATTATGAGATTAATTTTTCTATGTACTGTGTGAGAAGTAAGATGGTCTATGAGGAAATCATAAATACATGAAAGCTTCAAAAGAAACATCTTTTTGATAAAAAGTGCTTGCAGTAGTCAGTATCTTGGAGTATTTTCTTTCCCTTAGGTGACGGTTATTTTTCATGGTTTTCCTAGGATATGGGTAACCTAAACCTAGTCAAATTTGCCCCTAAAAAACCTGATAGGTTTAGGTGAGCCTAAAGATGAGTATTTTACTTCTGAAAAAAAAATGATTCCACATAATGTTTTCCTAAGTAAATCACATGGGAGAGCTTTATTTATTTTTAAAATAACAGCTGTAAGAAGCATATAATAAATATGCCCAAAGATTAGGAGTTTCCATTTTCCAATACCATGTGATATAAACAAGGAGAGAGTAATGTTGAGGGAAGAGAATTTGTTTGGGAGGAAGCAGACCAGGTGGCTAGTCCTAGCTTTACCATTAATTCACTTATATATCTTTGGGTAAGAACCTTCATTTTGGTGGGCCATCGATTCTTTATTTCATCAACAAATGACTTTTATTAGTTTTTTTTTCACATCAGAATCAATTTACAAAATCCTTCCTACTTCAGTGGGTATTCATTTGTACCACAGAAAAGAATGTAAGCCCACGCCTGATAGTTTATGCATCATTCCATAGCTATAGGTCCTATGTTTCTGGAAAGAAGGACATAATATTTCTGATTTTTCTCTAGGAGCAAAATTAGTCCTTAAAATTAATCTGTAATATGAAAGAGTTTGAGATAATGGATCTCAAAGATTTCTTTTAGGTGTAAGATTTTATATGAGGGGTAGAGTGGCTGAGTAGAAAGAAGACTGGATCTGGAGTCAGATGATATAGGGAAGAAGGCATTAGGTAGCTCAAAGTCAGGAAGAACTGGGTTTATATCCCACCTTTGTTATTCACTGATTATGTAGGTCTGGAAAAGTCACTTTAACTTTGCTGTGCCCCAATGTTCTTTTCTATGTAGGGCACTTAGATGGATCAGTGGATAGAATGCCAGAATGCTAGAGTCAGGAAGACTCATTAAATCTGGCCTCAGACATTTACCAGCTGTATGACCTTGGGCAAGTCACTTAACCCTGTTTGCCTCAGTTTCTTCAAATGTAAAAAATGAGCTGAAAAAGGAAATGGCAAGCCACTTTAGTATCTTTGCCAAGAAAACCCTAAATGGGGTCACAAAGAGACACAACTGAAAAATGAATGAAAATGAGGGACCTAGACTTGGCCTCGAAGGTCCCTTCTAGCTCATTTTGAATCCTTATGCTGCCACTAACTACCTCTGTGACTTTGGTGAAGTCACTTCCCTATAGGCCTCAGCTCCCACATCTTCAAAATTAAGAGTTGGACTAAATTACCTCTCAGGTGCCTTCTCAATCTTCTTCTGAATTCTATACCTCTCCTCCTAACAACAGCAACAAATGTTTCCTCATTAAAAATAAGCATATTCAAACAAAGCAAATTCCCACACTGGCCATGTCTCAAGATGTATTTTGTTCTCCACCTCTACTCCATCACCTCTCTATCAAAAGGTGGAAAGCAGGCTTTATCATCAGGCTCCTGGAGTTGTTATAGGTCACTGCAGGGATCTTCATTCTTAGGTTTTCCATAGTTGTTTAAATTTACAATGTCATAGTTGTAGAAATTATTCTCTTGGTTCTCCTCACTTCACTCTGCATAAGTTCTTACTTCCCCAGATTTCTCTGAATCCATACCTTACCTTATTTCTTAAGATGTAATAATCTTCTGTTACATCCACATTCCATTATTAGTTTCCCATTTCCCAATTCATGAGCACTCCTTTAGGATGTTTGTCCCTATCTTTTAATCAATCCTGTTTTATGGGATAATTCATCCCATTCACTTTCAATGTAATGATTTTTAACTATGTATTTTCTTTGAAGAGCAGGATGATTCAGAAAAACCTGGAAAGACTTATGTAAACTGATGCAAAGTGAAATGAGAAGAATGAGAACATTATACACAGTAACAGTAGTATTATATAATGATCAACTGTGAATGACTTAGCTATTAGCAATTCGGTGATCCAAGACAATTCCAAAGGATTCATGATTAGAAATGCTATCCATATTCCAGAAAAAGAACTGTGGAGTCTGAATGCAGATTGAAACATACTATTTTTCTCTATATTTTTTTCATTTTGTTTTGTTTGTGTCTTCTTTTACCACGTGACTAATAAGGAAAAATGTTTTGCATGATTGTACACATGTAATTTATATCAAATTGCTTATGAGCTCAAGAAACAGGGAGAGGCAGGGAAGGGGAGGGTTTGGAACTCAGAATTTTTACAAATGAATGTTAAAAATTGTCTTTTACATGTAACTGGGAAAATATTATCAAAATATGTTAAATATTTTCTTTATATCTTCATATTCTTTTATTTCTCTTTCCAACACATCCACCATCTTTACAGGGAACAAGAAATTGAAAGACAGGAATATGATCAATACTAGTAATCCATAATTGAAGCAGTTTAGTTGAATTCCACCCCATCTGTGTCTGTCACCTCAACCACATCCTAATCACTGTTTCTTACACTTTCTTTCTTTCCTTCAAACATTTCTTTACCATCCGCCTTCTATCCATCCCTTCCTTCTTCAACCACTCCTTCCTCTAAGCCATCCCCCTTCTTCATGCTTTACCATTTTGAAAGTACCTCAATCTGACTCTGTTTATGTCTAATATTCTGGAAATAGCATATGCTACATTATTTCACCCTCACAAAAACCTTATGATATAAGTAGTTTATAGAGAAGAAAACTTAGAGATATTAAATTACTTGTCAAAAGTTATAGGACTGCGCTAGATGGCACAGTGGATGGAGCACTGGCCCTGGAGTCAGGAGGACCTGAGTCCAAATCTGGCCTCAGACATCTAACACTAACTAGCTGTGTGACTCTGGCCAAGTCACTTGACACCAATTGCCTCTGCCCCCCAAAAAAGTCATAGGGCTGATAACTAATAGAGGTAAAATTAGACTCAAGTCTTATAAATTCATAGAGATTTAGTGATGGAATGGTCTTTAGAGATCATCTAGTTCAGTGCTGCTCAAACTTTCCTTTCTCAGGACTATGTTATACTCAAAAAAATTTGGGGGATCCCAAATAACTTGTTTCAGGGGTACTATTAATATTTGTCATATCAGAAATTAAAACATGTTATTAAAACATGTATTATTATGAAAATAATCTTTATTTTGTGGACTACATAAAAGGATCTTGGAGACCTGAGGAGGTCCCTTGGTCACACTCTGAAAATCACTGATCTAGTCCAACCTCTTCATTTTACTGATGAAGAAACTGAAGCTTTGAGAAATAAAGAGATTGGTCTAAAGTCAGTCAGCTAGTAAGTAGCAGGAGACAGATTTCAACTCACATCTCTGGACTCCATGGGCAATATCTGACCTTGATTTTAGTACTTGTTTTTGCCACAAAATGGACACCAAGCAAGTTAGATGCAATTAAAATCTTTTATTGTGGATCATGGGCTTGTTTCCCGATATTTATTTTCTCCTAGTGAAAGAATAAAGACATCCTCTGTTCTTTTGCACAGCATTTGTCTGTTTCTTAAACAGTCTATAAAACATTGTAAGGAAGACTAAAAATGACATCTGGGCTCTACTCTTTCTTCCCTCAGGATCTTACATGGTGTTTTTTGATTGCAGAAGAGTAAATTCTTAATGATTTACAAATTATAAATAAGTTTCTGTCCCATCAGAGAACAATTAGAATTGGAGCAAGATGGAAAAGAATAAAGAATCTAATTACCAAGTACAGGAATTTCTAGGATTAAGTTGCTAGACAAAAGTCCAACAATCTGGCCAAGATAGTAAGTGAAGATCCAAAAATAGAGCATGTCTCGAGATTTTTTTGTCCTACAAGAGCTGAAATTCTACCACTTGTCAATTCAGTAGTGGTCTTTAACCAAGTTTCTTTTATTAAAGATGAAATATTTTGTTTAATCTGTTTAAAGTGAGAGAATTCATCTGTTTATAAAAAAAATTTCCTAAAGTTCTTAAGCTACCAAGAAATTAAAAAGAGGAAAATGTTCAACTTTGTGTTAACCTTTGGTGTGATCTAACAAATATTTTAAACCTATGAAGTACCTATTTTAAGATATACTTAGTGCGGATTTATTTAAAACATTTAGTTATGCTCATGAGAGAAAATATGATATAGTTAGGGGTATGCTGAAGCAAGCTCAATCTGATTTGTAAACCAATTGTTAAATTTTCAGTGTGAGAATTTGCACCTCAAAAATCAGCAAATCAAGGCAAAGCCGAGATGGTGGAGTAAAAGCAGTGACTTGCTTTATCTGTCCCTGGAATCCCTCCAAATATCTGTAAAAAATGACTCCAAACAAATTCTAGAGCAGCAGAACCCACAAAAAGACAGAGTGAAACAAATGTCCAGCCCAAACCAACCTGGATGGTTGATGGGAAAGGTCTGTTGTGCCAGGCTGTGAGAGAAGCACAGTTCAGCATTGTCTGTGCTGGCAAATACAGGGTGACAACAAACCAGAAGCAGGATTTAGGGGACTGAATTCACCTATAGCTGTGACAGTTTCCAGATTTCTCAACTCACAAATGCCAAAGACAACTTAGAAGGTCAGTAAGAAATATCTGTCAGACCTGGGTGAGTTCAAAAAGGATTTTGAAAATCAAGTAAGAGAAGTAGAAGAAACATTGGGAAGAGAAATGAGAGTGATGCAAGAAAATTATGAAAACCAAGTCAATAACTTGCTAAAGGAGACCCCAAAAATACTGAAGAAAATAACACCTTAAAAACAGACTAACCCAAATGGCAAAAGAGGTCCAAAAAGCCAATGAGGAGAAGAATGCCTTAAAGAACAGAATTGGTCAAATGGAAAAGGAGGTCCAAAGCTCACTGAAGAAAGTAATTCCTTAAAAATTAGAATGGAGCAAATGGAAGCTAATGACTCTATTAGAAAACAAGAAATTATAAAACAAAACCAAAAGAATGAAAAAAAAAAAGAAGAAGATAATGTACAAGTCACGATATCTCCGCTCTCTAAGAAACTCTCTACCTAACCTATATTGGTAAAGAGAGTTTCATCATCTGGGAGTTTCCTATTCCAATGAAATCACAAGCCCAGTCCCTTTTCCTATCACATAAAGGACTGTGTTCTGGTGAGCAAAATCAATTTGGATGAAAGAGATAAGAACGCCCTGAGGAAGAACCTTAAATAGTGTGGTATGCCTATCTCAACACTGGTACCTTGGAAACCCTGTCTCCTCCTGCTGGTTATAACTATCTCTACATGAGCAGCTCAGATTTTGGTGTCTAAATCTAAAATCATATCTTCCTGAAAAGGGGAAAGGAAGATTTCTCATTGGATTGTAGTTACAGCGAAACTTAACAATTTATGGCATTGAACATGAAGGAAATGGGAGTAATAAAAAAAAGTTTAAATGTGAGGATAATTAATTTTTTAAGTGTTAAGTGTTTAAGTGTTAAGCCTCTATAGCAACCATATTTCAAAAGGTGCCTGGATTTATTGGTATGAATAACCCTATTCCCTTACACAGATTACAACCTTTCTACACCTTGGAAGACCATACCCTCAAGCTGCTGTAGTCCAAAAGAGAGTATCATCCACCAGTAGTCAATCTCAGCATATATAAACCAGACTGGTCCTTAGGTGCTGGAGTCTATATTATTCTTTTGATTGGGAGGCCTCAGTTCAACCCCACACAGCTCTATCCTTAAATCATAAGAGAGTGCTGCTGGCCTTGTATTCAAAGTGCATCTTTCCTCATCTATATGCTAGAAGGAGAAATGCCACACAGAAAAATGAGAGCTTTCCACTTGAGTGGTATTATCTAAGAACATTACTATCATAAAAGCATTATTTAAAATGAAGGAATATAGACACAGGCACAGAACAAAGCTACATTTATACATTTTTCTTTGAGACTGAGCTTCCAGTATTTGTTTTGTTTGCAAGCATAGGGCAAACAATTTCCTTGTCTATTAGATAGTCCTTGCTCTCATGGTGTTCACAGTCTAATGGAGGAGACAATATGCAAGCAAATACGTATGAGCGTGCTGTGAAAAGGATAAACAAGTGATAATCAAGAAAGGGAAGGCGCTAGAGTTAAGGAGAATCAGGAAAGGTTTGCTAAAGAAAGTAGGGTTTTAGTTGTACTTGAAGGAAGCCAGTACAATGAGATACTTGCATAGTTTACAGCATAAGTAAGATGAAATCAATGACTGATAGTTGCATTTGGTCAAATATATTCTGCCAAGAACAAAGCCACAGTCTCACCATCCCCTGATCTTCACAAAGCTGGTCTGATGAACTTTGACAAGCTAGACCATATCTGATTCTGTTCTCTTTGTGTACATTGTGAATGATGAATCATAAAAGATGAAAAACCAAGATCCATTGCTTCATATTTAAGTTACTTTAAATACCAAACAAAGTCAATTTTATCAGTAGTACATCTTCATTCTGCCCAAATGTTGCCTTCTACTAGAAATTTGCACAGAGAGACATTCCAAATTTTTTTGCAATTTCAGATTTTACTTGAATATATCTAAATAACATAAAATATTATTCTGGACAATAAGCCAAATGCGTATGTGATCTCACTGATGAACATTGCCTGAAAATACCATTCATTGTTGCCTATCCTGTGCCTTTCTTCTGTGCCATATTCTCCTGTAAATTTGCTACAGAGGGGTTCGGATTCACCCCATGCACTGAGGAACCTTGCTCATTTATTTGGCATTATAAGAATAACAAAGGAGCACACAGGCTGACCATTGATCATTCCTCATCCCACAGCTGAGCCCATCTTTTCCACTCACACATTTCTTTTATGTCACTCTTTGCTTTGTTTCTTCTTTTGATTCTCATTTGCATTTATGGAAGGGCTTTTGGTACAGTCCTAGCAACAGATTCTGTCACCTTTCAGAGGATCAGTTTAGATAAGCTTTTCAGAAGCTCATCACCAGGAGACTGCCAACTTGGATGAATTCTTTGGCCATGGAAATCCATGGAACATTGGCCTGTTGTGACAATCAAATAAGATCAAGCTAAAATGTTTTAAGAACCTTAAAGAACTGCATCAACACCAGATAATAATATTTATTCAATTATTAACTTTTCCATTCACAAGCTGTGTCTTGACTAAGATTTCTGGAGTGGTTGGACTAGATAGCATCTATGCTAATCATATCTTCATCCAGACCAATATGGCAAGAGATGCAAAAAATTGGATGGGATGGTCTCTCACTGCCAAGCATCTTTTGGTTATAAGGGCCTATTTCAAGGACATTGGGAACGTCAATTAACTCCATCTCTAATTCGGCACCTTCTGAGGATATAGTGACCCCAGAATAAGGTGTTATCTTAAGTCCACGTGGGAATGAGGCTAGAGTCCCCCAAAACTTGTTGTATTGTAGGTACTTCTCCCCTTTTCTCTGTTCAGGCTGGAAGAATAAGGTTACTTCCTCTCTTTTTTGATGCCCTTTACCTCATAGTCTTCAAAGTCTCACTATCAATAAGCTGCCAACCACTGGAAACATCTTCAGTCAAAACACTTGTTTTTTAATTTTTTTCAAATAAGAAAACCTGTCATGCAAAAAGGATAAAAGGACTACAGTTGCTTGCTCTCCCCATTTGAGAATGAGTTGACTACTTACTTTGACACATTAGTGGTCATAGATCTAGAGTTTAAAGGGATCATAGACATGATCTAGTCCAATACCCTTGTTTTCCAAATAAGGAAATAGAGGCCTAGAGAAGTTCAATGATTAACTCAACCATCACACAATTAGTAAGAGGCAGAACTTAGTTTCAAACTCAGGTCCTATCATTACATAACCAGTATCTCACTATACCATGAACACTCAATAGCAAAGTTTTCCTTAGCTGTTCAAACTGGTTGTGCCAAGGCACTGTACCAGGTACTGTAGAAACAAATTCAAACAATGAAACAATCCCTGCCCACGAGGAGTTTACATTCTAATTGGATAAATAACAAGCATTTATTCAACACCTACAATGTACCAGGCACACTGTTAGGTGTTTAAAGATACAAAGACAAAAATGAAGCAATCCTAATACTCAAAGAACTTAATAAATAATGCATAATCTAATGGTGAGGGGGACAGACATACATATCTGTGAGCATAGTATAGTATACACAGACGCACGCACACACATATGTAATTTTGAAGAGAGAAGTATTAGTGACTGAGAGAAAGTAATATGGGCTGAACATTGAAGGTGACCACAGATTCCACAAGGCCATTTTTAGGAGGGAGCCCATTCTAGGCATGGGGGACAATCAGTGCAGAGTCACAGGAGCAAAAAGAGATTATTATGTCTGAAGAACAAGAAGGAAGTTAATTTGACTGGACCGTAGTGTGTATGAAGGGGGGAGTAATATGTAAGAAAGCTTGGTGGAGGCCAGGGTGTGAAAAGCTTTAAATGACAAAAGGAATCTGTATTCTATTTTAAATGTGATAGGGAACCATTGGAAATTGTCAAGAAAAGAAGT
The DNA here is from genome assembly GCF_003287225.1 of Phascolarctos cinereus. Lineage (NCBI taxonomy): Eukaryota > Metazoa > Chordata > Mammalia > Diprotodontia > Phascolarctidae > Phascolarctos > Phascolarctos cinereus. The sequence goes on from NW_027556098.1 coordinate 8,630,524, forward strand.
GACATGATCACACTGCACCGTCACAAAATCACTTTAAGAGCTGTGTTGTGGATGGATTATAGTGGGGATCAATTAGGAAGCTATTACATATGTAAGGTTTATCATCACTCAATCACACAAAACTAAGTGATCCTGAGTCTTTCTGGGTTTTCAGTTTCAAGTCCTGGCACACCACTGTGAGGCAAAGCTAGTCTGTAATCTGGTAGGTGACACCCTGCTCAAAGTGAGCAAGTTCCTTCATTACATTAGTCACTCACATAGGCTTCACAATTGAAAATAAAGAGAAATTGGTGGGGAAACCTGTTCACATCCACCTTACTCCAAGATGTAAAATCTTTCCATATACATTTCTCTCTCTTCCCACAATGTCCTTCTCCCTGAAGCCAGCTCTTCCTGATCGAGGTAGACAAAATGATTTTAGGTATAGTAGATGGAACTGCAGAATAATTTTTTTTAAAATGAACTATTGACTTTTTTCCCCCAAAGTATTCTTCCCTTCCATAGTCATTTCATGAGTATTTGCTTGGCTTCCCGGGCTCATTCCCCACCCTGCAAATGCCTTGCAAATAGTAGGCAGCTGCTTCATAAAAGTGTTTTGAATGGAATAGTTCTTATGAATGCTAACTTCCCTCTTTATTTTACTCATTTGTTGAGCATCCCTATATGGGAGCCTGCAGATTATTGCCAAAATCTATGATTTTTTTCTCTTTGATACATGTTTTGCATCTGCCATTTGCTATGAGTTTATGTAACTCTAGTCAAAACCCTGGTTCATGTTGTGGTCATTTGGTCTCCAGCTTATCACAATAGCTCTCTAGCTCTCTAGTCTCTTGTTCATCTACACCATTATACACAGAGTAGTAAAAATTGTCTTCCTAAAGTGGCATTTAGATACCATTATTTGGCATTCAAGAAGATTACAGCTGCTTTCAAAATCACATTAACACACCTAGTTACTGACTTCAACAATTTTCATTAATTGCTATCCTCCTGCCCAATTGCCTTCATTTCCCATTACACCCTGATGCTGAACTGTGCTGAAGCCAAATAAATCTGCTCATGCCTCTGGGACTGATTCCCTGACCTAGACTTCCATCTTTACCAAACGTTGTTCTGTTCCATTGGTTCATAAATAACACAAGTGAAAATTTCAAAATACTTTTTAGGACACCTCCTCCAAGAAGCCAAGCCAAACCAACTTCACCTGACTGTTCATTCTCATCATTCTATAAACCCGCACCATCTGTACACTTATCTGGAGCTACAACTGTTTATGTATGTATATATGCTATACATGTATATGTGGAATATATGCTATACACACATATAAAGATCATGTACCATATACAGATATAAAATATATATATAAACATGTATATATGGAAAATATAATAGATATGCATATATGTGGAATGTATAGGAGAAATATAACACACATGGACATGCAGAATACATACCATAACATTTATACATGAAACATATACTACACATGTATATGTGGAATATATACCATATATATGGGATATATCCCATGAATAAATAGAATCTCATATACACATGTATATGAAATACATCCCATGGAATATATAGAGGATATCATATACATGCATATAGGAATTTATATCATGCATTGTGGTTTGTCCTTCATTCTCAAAAAGGACAATGACATCAGGGAGATGACATGATTTTCAATTGACTGATTTGAGGGAGGGAGGGCTATGCAAAGTCATCAGCCTCACTTTCTCCTCTAGATCCATCTGGGTCCAGTGGCCAGATAGCAATCAGAACAACTGGAGATGGCCCAGCATGCAGTGAGAGACCTTGGCCCTTTCAAGCTAAGGTCTTTTCAGGTTCTTGCTTTGAGTGAGGCAATGCCCATTCAGTGAACAGGCCTCTTTAAGAAGTGAATCAAGGGATGGCTCCTTTAATAATAGTAATAGCAATAATAATAATAATAATAATAATGATAAACAAACAGGGAGGGGAAGACCCTCAGGGCTGCTGACCAAAAGGGAAACAGTTACTATTTACATTCATTCTGAGCGAGCAATGCCCAAAAATAACCATTAAGTGGTGCTTGGGCAGTGATCTATTGTTGTCCACTCCATGACATCTAGAGTAATTTAAATATGGAATATATGCCACATTTTACATGCATATAAAACATATCCCATGCATGTGTATAGGGAATATGTCATATATATGTATACATGGTATATATTTTATATATGAGTTATATACCATATACACATATATGTGCATACATATTACAAATGTGTATATGTGAAAAAGTACTTTTATATATACATATGTATGTATATTTATATATTGAGCTTTTTTAGTCTTTTACTAGTATTTCTCTTGAAAGTTGCTAGAGCATTAGCCTATCTAGGTGATTTGTGACTCTTTTATTAAGTAGCATATAGGTAAGTCAATCAGTGAATGATATTGACTGAATTCCATTGAAAGAACTTCAAGAACTGATCATGACCTCCCCCCTACCAAAACACTGAAATTTCCATGAGTGTCCATAGTGGCAGGCAACTGTGATGGTATGGTATCAAAGGACCCCAGTTGGGAATCTTGAATCCTAATCCTAACTCACAAGTAAGAACACTGACCCTTCTCTCTTGAGTTTGACAGAACACTGATCACACTGCAAAAACTATATCATGTCCTTTACCAGGAGCTTCACGGCTGTATAATTCCATTTGAAAAGAGTTTAGAGGTTACCTAGTCCAAACATTGAATTTTATCAATGAAGAAACTGGGGTTCAGAAGTCAGTGACTATTTAATAAAACTGGCCCCTCCTCTCCTCTACTTAGAATTCCTAGTTTTCTTCAAAGCTCTACATTCTACATGAGGCACTTTCTGATCTCCTCAGACACTAGTGCCTCCCTCTCAAAATTGCCAGGATTTATTATGTATTTACTTTTATATGTACATCATCTCACTAGATAGAACATGAGAATCTTGAGGGAATAGACAATTTCATGTATGTCTCTGTACATACCCAGCACCCAGCATGGTGATGATTCCACGCCCCTACCTCCATCTCCATTTTAACCACTTCACCAGAAGTATCAAATGAACTCCTGAGTGAGGGAGAAGCTGGATTAAAATGTAATTGGGAAATGTTTAATGAAATAAATAAAAATGTAATACAATATAGATAATACTAATTTATGGTTTTCCATCTGATTCTGAGTTTGACAACACTGCACTACTCCATTTGGTCAAACACCTGCCTAGCAGTTATTTTTATTATCCCTAAGCATATGCACGACTACATGGCCTCATCTCTATGTGTGACTGTATCGTACATTATTCCAAAAATACAAAGTTGGCAACATCTTTATTCATGTTTTTGAAATAGATTTTTTTTGAAGTTATGCAAATGGACAGATATGTTTTCATTCCTCTTACCTGAGACCTCATTCTATAAGTAACTCCAAAGTATCGTACATGACCTATTTGGAGCCCCAAATATGAATTTTGAACAGCCCTAATTAAGTAGCTTTGATGCTCAGCTTTTTCTATGCTCAACTGAAAACATTTTCAGTTAGGACATTTGACAGATATTGGATTAGTATTTAAAGTATACGAACATGTTCCCCAGAACACGGCAACAGTTACAATTGCCTAAAGCATGTCTTTCTCCTATTTCATATCTTCTAAGTTGATTTAAAAAGTACTGGTTTTGGGCAAGGTTTTTGAGTATTTTGGTATAACCTTATTACTCTGAGTATATTAAAACCATAGTCTTCACAGTGGTTAATTATTATCTAGTCAGATGCCTCTCATTTAGTAGCCACATTTATTTTCACTTATGATACCAAAGGGAACAATTTGACTGCCTTATTTACATTCCCAAAGTTTTACCTCTCTTGTTTTTCACAATATCTAGTAATCTCTCCTTTAGTGCCCATATTTAAAATCTGCTGATGAACCAGATGTGGTTCTCTAATAGGACAGGTGGCAGAAGGCACCTTCATCTTTTCAAGCAGGTGTTTTTCTCTGACATGTCCAACATGATGGGGTTGGAAAAAAAATGAAACTTCGCATCCTAATATCATCAAACTCAATGGGAAATCCTTGGGAAATCTAGCCACTGTCCATTCTGAAAGCAGCTAGTTACATTAAGATACACATCTTTCAGGTTTAACCTCTATTGTGTCACTAAATTAGAGATGCTGCGTTATATACGTAGAATTTTAAGTGCCTATTAGCTGAAAATAGGAATTGTGCATTGAGTTAAGAGGCCAGGTTTATACACTCTGTTCCCACGTCGTTCTTTTTTCCTGAAATGCTCACTCCTCAAAAATAAATCCCCAGTTATTTCTTATAAAAGGGCTTTTTTTTCTTTACTTACATTCTCAGATTGCTCGTTTTCTCTTCTACATAATGCACAGTGGAATGGGCAAAATGCCCTATCAAATAACCCTATCATTTTGCATACTGTGGGTCTTACACATGAATAAAAGTGAAAAGAAATGCCCGATGTTAGAGGATTCCTTTCTCATTGAGGTATTGTTTAATGGGGAGGAGGATCTGGGCAGGAAATAATGATTTCAATAGATTTGTTCTATTTTAAGTTGTTTGTTTAGTTATTTTTTTATTTTAATATTATGAGTTTTATAGGGCAAACAGAACATTTGGCACCCTAGGGGAAATTTCCTCTAAATTACAGGGTATCTAATGCACAATTTGGGCATCAGCTTAAGACTGTTCAATTTCAATCCATGCTTCTCTTGCCAAATGCACGAAGTACCCGTGGTTTGCCCTGTAATTCCCAAAGAGACATGCTTTAAGTGTTGGATACAGGCTCTTGACTGGAGTCTCCAGCTGTGCTTAGAGCAGAGCTCCCTGTTCCTGAGAGGGGCCACCATGCATGTTTTAATGTTTAATAGTGGACAGATGGAGAGAAATGTCACGAGAATATGAAACAACATTATCTCCTAGAAGCAGAAGCTCCTGTCACTGTGTTTTGTCGCCCTCCAATTATGGTACTGCAAGAAGACATCAATTTAATTCCACACACATTTATTAAGAACCTGGCAATTTGCTGGGCACTAGAGATACAAAGACAAAATTTAAATGGCACCTCCATTCAACGAGTTTATTTTTTTTAATGGGGGAGAGATAGTGGAAGCGATCATATATAAGTAAGTAAATATTAAATATATACAGAATAATGAAGTAGCATGCTATAGTGAATAAAGGAATAGTTGGATTCAGGAATAACAATGACAACAACAATAATAATAAATAGCTACCATTTATATAGCACTTTAAGGTTTGCAAAGTTCTTTCCAAATATTATCTCACAAACAACCTTATGAGGTAGGTGATATTATTATTCCTATTTTACAGATGAGAAAACTGAGGCAGACAGACTTTATGTGACTTGCCTTGGACTGTATCACTAATAAGTGTCTGAGTCTTGTTCTTCCTGAGTCCAAGTCTGGGTCCCTATCTACTGTGACGCAAGGCTTTCCTTAGATAATTACTAAAGTTACAAATCTGACCATGAGCAAACAACTTAACTTTTCAACACTGTTTCAATGTTGGAGGCAGTTTTCTAAGACCTTGGTTGCTGAGCTACATAGATGGAAGAAGAGAAGAGAAGAGAGGAGAGGAGAGGAAAAGAGAAAGAGGAGAAGAGAGGAGAGTAGAGAAGAGCAGGAAAGAAGAAAAAGAAAAGAAAGAAAATGCTCAGAATAATTTCAATAGGAAAAGAGTACTAATAATTGGGAGGATCCATGGAGGAAAATCCACCAGCTAGGAAACAATTTTAACTTGGAGCAGGGCCATCCTCTATTTGAATTTCCCTATGAAACGTTCCCAACAAACTTAAATGATGAAATAGGGAGATGGCACAGTGGTTGGGGTGCTGGTTTTGGAGTCAGGAAGACCTAGATTTGAATCCACTTTCAGATACTTAACTATATGTGTGACCCAAGTAAATCATATCACTTCTCTCAGAGTTAGTTTTCACATCTATAAAACAGGGATAATAAGAGATAAAGAACCTATCTCACACGAGGAGATTGTGAGGATCAATTGAGACAATATAGGCAATGTGTTTTGTAAATTCTGAATAAATGTCAGTTTTTTTTAATGATTAATTCCAGATGAGGGCTCACTTAGCAGGAGATGGGCTATTTCAAGTATGAATAGTCATGGGCAAATTGTGAAGGAGGCCTATTTAATTCCCATCCAGAGCCCTCAGTCTCCCTCTGGAATACTACCCTCATACCTCCGCTGGGTCACTCAAGTTTATCCAAATATGGAATTTTAGCCAGACATGATTAAGACCTTCACTTGCCTCCATCAGAATTTATCTCTCTATTGTCCTATTTCATCAAGGTCTTGTAAAAGAAGCTTTTAGGAAAGAGATCACATAAGTGAATTCATTGTGAGCTTCTAATAACTAGTAATGGTTGAATGTGGCCTATCAATAGAAAGAAAGCCCCTTGAAGGCAGTGACTATTAAATTTGTGACTGTATCCCCAATACCTACCACAAAGTTTTCTATATAGTAGGTGCTCAAAAATTTGTTGAGTTAAATTTCAATGACTGATATTTTAATTTTAGCAGGATATCCTTGGAGACACAATATTTGATATTTACATTTATAGCTATAAAACATTACATATCTAATTATTATGTATATAATCATATAATTCATAAAACATGAATATGTTTATGCATGACTCTGTAATGATCACATATGGGGTTTTCTTGTCAAAGATACTGGGAAGTTTTGCCATTTTCTTCTCCAGCTTATTTTACAGAAGAGAAAACTGATGCAAACAGGGTTAAGTGACCTGCTCAAGGTCACGTAGCTGGTAACTGCCTGAGGCTGAATTTGAACTCATGAAGTTGAATCCTCCTGATTCCAAGCCCAGTGCTCCCTCCACTGCACCACCACCATATATATATGCATGTATAGTTATAAAACATATATGTTCTCATTTGGTCCCTTATAACCCAATGAAGTAGGTAACTTTTATTGGCACCATTTTATAAATGAGAAAACCATGACTCAGATGGGATAAATAATTTGAACAAGGTTACATATAGTTAGTGATTAGATTTGATTGAAAGCTCCTACTGGTCCGAGACCATATCTTTTGTGTTTCCTTTAACAAGGGCCTTAATAGGCTCCTTCCTAAAATGAGAGAGGTGGACGGAGTGACCTCAAAGATCCCTTCTGGCTCTGAAAGTCTACGATTTCAAATACCTAGCACAATACCATGAACTGTAGGCATTTTGAATACATTATTCCAATAGTTTCATCATCTAAAGCTAAGCAATAAACTAAAGTTAATGATCCAAGTAAGGAGAAATTCTCTAGGTCCAATTCTCATAATCTCCAAGTGGCTAAAGGTGAAGCTGGAATAAAGGTCACAAGAACCATCATCACTTCATCACTATTCTTTCCTTAGAGTCTTAATCTCAGTACACCTTTTAGAAATTTTATCCATTAGACTTATTTCTTGTTAGTGTGCTAAAATATTTGGAATAATCATCCAATTAAGGTCATTGGAAAACTTCTAATGGCTTGGTTTACTGATACGTTAACTTGTTAAATAATGAAGTTGGGAATAAACCAAAGAGCTTTTGATTTGCCTTATGTGGCTGCCAAATCACCATGTAATAGGTCACTGAATGCCTGAGGCAGCATATTGTCTGTGATTTATATATTTTCCTCCTTTCTCTTGTAGGTTTGGATAATGGACCAAATGGAAGATTTCATCTACCATTCTCCATCACTGAATCATGACCCTGAACAAAACTCACATACTGAAGTACTACTCCCTTTCCAAAACATAATTGATTCAGTAAGTTTCAGTTAAAGAATTAAAAGTGAAACTAGAAAGGCCTGTAGGTGAAACCTTAGGAGAAATGAAAAATCAGAAAATTTTTAAAAATGGCTGTAATAGAACACCTGATAGAATAACCTCCACATAATACAGATGGGATATTGAGACCTGGAAGGGAGAAATGACTTGCCCAGTGTCACATAGTAAGTGGGGAGGCCAAGATTTGAACTCAGGATTTCCTATTCTAATTCTAGTGCTCTTTTCATTAGACTCAGCTTCATTCTCAGACATGAAGTGTGAAGGAAAGTTGTTGTTGTTTTTTTTAATTTGTGGCCTAAAAAAAGAATCAACATTTCCTACCTGGCTATACTGGTCTGGATTTTCATCATGCCTTACAGAAACTCATCATCCTGAAAGATCACATCAGCTCTCAACCTCTTTAGTGTCCCCTGCCCAGGAAGTCCTCCTTGCCTTTGATTAGAGAAGATAGAGGGTAGATATTGGAGAGCTCCTCCCAAGGACCTCCACTGAAGGAAGGCACCCAGGGCAGCCATCTCATTATGTTCTGCCCCATGCACTTTTCCAACTTCATCAATCTTTACCTCCCTCTTCAGCTTCTTTTTTTTTTTTTATGTGTTGACTTTGCACATTAAGTTGTGAGTTCCTTGAAGGCAAGGACTGTGATCTTTTGCCATTCTTCATAGCCCTCACAATTAGCATCTGGCACAAAAGAGGTGCTTAATAAATGTTTATTGACTGTCTGACAGTAATTACACAAGTAGAACACTTAAGATGCAGATATCCTTCTGTTATTGCTTTATTCTCCTTCCCCTCTTTCCTTAATCTTCGCAGATCCTCCCTTTCCCTCACAGAGGTGCCTTGTTGATTAGATGATTTACATAAAGAACTATGAGTTCTCTGGAATAAATCATTTTATGAATCAATATGAATGAGTTTTGCTATTCAACTCCAGAACCAAATCTTGGATGTGACAGTGTGGCTTCTATTCAACCATAAACATATTTGAAGAATACAGGTAAGAGATGGAATAGGGGCAAGCAATGAGATGTATACTGTTATCCAAGAGGAATCCTACATTAGTGGAAAGAATGTTGAAACGTTTAAGTTGGAAGACTGGGATTGAGTATTGAATCTGATACTAACTAGACTTGTGACCTTGGACTTACCCTCCCTGATTGCCAGTTTCTTCACCGGCAAAATGGGAGTAATAATTCTTAGACTATTAGACTCACAGGGTTGTGAGGAAAGGGCTGTGAAAATCTTAAGACCCTGTACAAATGTTAGCTATGTTTATGTCAGGATACAGGTAGGTCTCCCTTGAAAATCTCATGTTTACACAAAAGAAAATAGGAATTCACTGAAACATTCCATTAGATAAAATATCTAATGGAATGTTTCAGTGAACTTTCCTGTAGGACATGTAAAACAATTCCATTTATAAATATTTGATTTCTGAAACCTTGGGTTTGATAGCAATCCCCTCCCAATAAAGTTCTAATTCCTTACCTTAATGTTCAAAATGGTTTAATCTTGTTCCAAACTACTTTTTTGAATTTACCTCACTTCTACTATTTCTCTTCACATGCTCTGTCCTAAAATCAAAAGTAATTTGCTAAGAGGGAAGGCTATTCATAGCCTTCAGAATGGAGAGCTCTTACTTTACTGCCACCAAACATTTGTATAATCCATTGTTTTATTCCCTTACACCCCACATCCCAATCCCTTCTCATCTTATCTTTAAGTGACACCATTCTTATGCATTTGGAGGCCATCTACAATCTTCCTGCTTTATATTTTGCTACTGGATCCAGATGGCTCCAGACACAGCCCTCTCTCAATTATATCCAATTCATTTGCAAGTCATGGCATCACCCTCCTGATGCTTAGAGAACGAAGGACAAACAACAAGTTATGCATTTATATTCTATTTTTTAACATGATCATTTGAATGAAGGTCTAGTTCCTTTAACACACACACACACACACACAAAACATTTTTGAGAACAGGGACATTGACTTTTTTTTTTAATCTTTGTATCCCTCTCAGTGCCAACACAGACTCAAAAAATAACAGTGGCTCCCTAATGCTTCTTTTCAAAAAATACTTTTATTTATTTTGTTAAATATTTCCCAATCAGCTTAATTGGTTAGAATGGTCAAACTAGTTCACAACTCCATTAAAAATGCATTAATACACTGATTTTTCCACAACCCCTCCAGCATTTATCATTTTCCTTTTCTGTCATCTTAGCCAATCTGATAGGTGTGAGGTGGTATCTCAGAGTTATGTTAATTTGAATTTCTCTAATCAGTAATTATTTAGAGCATTTTTATGGATTATTGGCAGTTTTGATTTCTTCTTAGGAAAACTGCCTGTTTATATTCTTTGACCACTTAGCAACTGGGATATGGTTTTTATTTTTATAATCTTGGCTTAGTTCCCTATATGAGAAATGAGGCTTTTATCGAAGAAATTTGCTGTAATTTTCCCCCCAGTTTCCTGTTTTCCTTCTAATTTTAGGTGCATTAGCTTTGTTTGTGCAAAAGCCTTTTAATTTCATGTAATCAAAATGATCTATTTTACTTCCTGTGATCCTCTCTATCTCTTGTTTGGTCATAAGCTTTTCCCTCATCCATAGATCTGACAGTTATTCTCTCATGCCCCCCTATTTATTTTTGATATCACCTTTTATATCTAAATCATTTATCCATTTTAACCTTATTTTGGCATACAATGTGAGATGTTGGTCTATATCTAGTTTCTGCTTTCCAGATTTCCTAGAAGTTTTTGTCAAATGTTGCATTCTTAACTCAAGAGCTTGTATCTTTGGGTTTATCAACACTAGATTACTATAGTCATTTCCTACTACTGTCTGTTATATATTTAATCCATTCCATTGATCCTCCACTCTAACTCTTAGCCAATACTTTCTACATATTTACATTCTATTTGTGTTCTCTATTTCTTGTAGCCAGTACATTGTTTTGATGATCATTGCTTTGTAATGCAGCTTGGAATCTGGAACTGGAGGCCACTCTACTTCACTTTTTTTTCATTGATTCTCTTTATATTCCTGATCTTTTGTTCTTCAGATGGGTTTTGTTATTATTTTTTCTAGAGCTACAAAATGATTCTTTGGTAGTTTGATTGGTATGGCATGGAATAAATAAATAAATTTAGGTTGAATTCTTATTTTTATCATTTTGGCTTACCCTACCCATGAGCAATATTGCATGAAAAGTGTTTTGTAACTGTGTTCATATATTTCCTGGGTTTGACTTGGCAGGTAGATTTGCAAGTATTTAAACTATCTGCAGTTTTTTTTAAATGAAATTTCTCTTTCTATCTCTTGTTGCTGTGTTTTGTTGGTAATATTGAGACATGCTGATGATTTATGTGGGTTTATTTTATATCTTGCAACTTTGCCGAAGTTAATTATTTCAATTAGCTTTTTAGTTGATTCTTTAGGGTTCTCTAAGTATACCAACACATTATTTCCAAAGAGTGATAGTTTTGTTTCCTTATTGCTTATTTTCGTTCCTTCAATTTCTTTTCTTGTCTTATTGCCATAACTAGCACTTCCTGTACAGTATTGAATAATAGTTGTGATAATGGACATTCTTGCTTCACCTCTGATCTTCTTGGGAAGGCTCCAAGTTTATCGCTATTATAGATAATGTTTGCTCTTGGTTTTAGATAGATACTACTTATCATTTTAAGAAAGGCTCCATTGATTTCTTTTCTTTCTAGTGTTTTCAAAGGACTGGGTGTTAAATTTTGTCAAAGACTTTTTCTGCATCTACTGATCTAATCATATAATTTTTGTTGTTTTTTTATTATAGATATTACCCCAATACTTCTGCAATCAAATATACATTCATCTTCTATTTAGTATTTAAAGCTATAAGCTGTTCCCTTCCCACCTTTCTAGTCTACTTACACATTACTTTTCTCCATGCTATCCAGTCTGGTCATAACCACCTACCGGCTTGATTCTCAGAATTGTTCCATCTCCCATCTTTGTGCCTTTGTATTGTCTGTGTCCCATGCCTGGAATATACCCCCAGGAACCCATTTCCTTCAGGAGTCAGCTCAAATGATATTTTCTGCCTGCATCCTTTCCTGCCCTCCTGCTCCTCTCCTTCCTAACCTGCTTGTGGATCCTGTCCATGCATTTGATTTGTATACATTTTGTATATCTACATAATATGCATGTGGACCTTCCCGTTAGAATACAAACTTCTTGATGGGAAACAATATTTCATTTTTGTCATTGTATACATAGAAAACAGCACAGTTTCTGGCACATAGTAAGTGCTTAATAAATAAATACTTGTTTGTTGATTGATTGATTGATTGATTGACTGAATAATCTGACAAAAATCTGTCTGTATTTTCCATTTGTAAACCTAGAGCTTTGACTGGTGCTTTGCAAATAAATGTTTTTAAAATATATTTTTTCATTCATTCACCTATGATCTTTTCAGGAGAGGAACTGTAGGTGTGGAAGTCCCTTCACTGAGGTGGACAGCACATAACTTGTGCAAGGATCATAAAGCTAAAAAAATAAGAGGTAGGACCTAAACCTGACTCCAAAGCCAAAATTCTATCCATTATGACATTTAAGTGATTAATATAACAATGCATGACTGAATGAAAACATAGAATTTTCCAGGATACAGTGATTGTACAAAGGGAGATATAGCAAATGAGAAAGGAAAAACAGAAATGTCATGCTATCTGGTTTATAGCTCACTAGCCTAGTTTCTTGAAGAGCTCATTGTCAGAGACATTTTAGAGGGGATTCAAGGTTTGAGCAGGTGTTGGCCTAGATCAACAGTTCTCAAAGTATGGTTTTGGGAGCTCTGGGACTTTTCAGGGAGTTCATGAAATTGAAACTATTTTCATAACAAAAAAGATGTAAAAATAATACTTTCTTATACCGTAAGTAGCAGTAGATATAATCCAAATAAACAAAAGCTCTTTGGGGGAATCCTCAGTACTTTTTAAAAGTGTAAAGAAGTCCTGAGATTAAAAAAAAAAATTGAGAACCAATTACCAAAACCCTGACTTCATGTCAATGAAGAACAACCCTATAAGGGAGATAACACACTATTATACACAGTTTACACTTGGGAAAACCGAGGTTGAGGGAAGAACACAAAGTAAATAAGTGGCACGGCCAGGATTGAAACTATGTCTCAGACTCCAGGGGCAAGACTTTTTCCACTAAGCCACTGTCTTTCTCAAGTGGACTTTCTTTCCAACTCTGAGTTTTTGTGATGTTATGACTGCATGATCCGTCTAGCTCTTTTTTGGACTTTCCTACTCTGTCCATGTTTCTTAGGTGTTCTTAACACATCTTTCACTTTTCTAGAGCTGTGTTTTTTACTTTACACTCTTCCATATGCCTACACCTTCTTTCTCTTTGGTCATCACAAGCTTTCAATACGTAGTTCAAATACTCCTTCTGTAGACCTTCCAAAAACAACTCAGTCTGGAATGAGTAGAAAATGGTTAGAAAACCTAGAGAACTATATGTTTGTTTTTTCTCATTGAATACAGTCTGTACAACTTGTATTACAATTAAATTCATACACACTATCTCGTGACATCTCTCTGTTGTTGTCTTGAAGGAATATTTATTTAAATCATTGGTTATTATTTAACTTCTTGAATGTTTATGTCTTCCTCTTCCTACTAGACAGTAAGCCCTCTGAAGTCTAGCACTATGACTTAAGTCTTCTTTCTATCCTTACCAGTGCCTAACCCAGCATTTTCTTTGCATATCATAAGTACTCAATGACTGTTTGTGGATTTGATTTGTGATATGGGAAATTGGCTCTTGCCCCCTTATCTTCCCTATCCAAATTTTTCATGGTATTTAATATTTTTGCTTCTATATCTGCACAGGAGACATCTTCAATTTCTTAAAAAAAAATATAGCACATTCACACCTTCTTGATCATTTTGCTCAAAAAATGGAACTGCAAACATTTGCCAAAGTCTGGAGAGCAATATCTCCTTAGCAGCAAGAGGCCACATCAATCTTCACTTTTTCAGATCCTTGGAAATCATTTGTACCATAGGTCACTGAAGCATCTATGGAAGGACAGGAGATGACATTCTCAAGGCTGTCTCAGAAGTTTAATCTTATTCATCTCCTTTCCATGACAGAAGAAATAGACTGATTTTTGCTGTGTACTCTTCAAGTGTGCCTGTGACTCTGTTTACAAGAACAAGTTTCAAAAGAAATATAAACACCTATTTTCTGCAAATCTCAGCTGATTACTCAGCATCTATTCTAATGCAGCTATCATTTTATCCTAAAAATTAACACAAGAACTTTCATAAAATAAGCAGAGATGAGACTCTGAGGGTAGACAATGCAAAATCGTAACTGGATTATGTCCCTAAGGAGCACTGTGGCACACTGGGAAAAAGAAATGAACTTGGTGTGAAGAAAACACTGGATATGTAGTTCACTTTTGACTATGTGACTCTGGGCAAGTCATTTAGCCATGATGAGTCTTAGTTCTCTCATCTGTAAAGTGGGATAACAATGAGATGTTACATATTTTATGTAATTATGTACTAATAATTCTATATTAATATATTTCAATATATTAATGTCTATGTAGGCAATGACAATATCACATATAGTAGCCCGTTGTAATCAATGCTCACCTCATAGAGCAAATGTGAAGGAAAAATGAATTAATATTAAGACTGCTAAAAAACCTAACCAAAAGAAAACAAAACAAAATAGCAAGTAAGGGGTAGATAGTTGGTACAATGGATAGCTTGTTGGGTCTGAAGTCGACTGGACTTGAGTTCAAACCCACCATTAGACATTTACTGCCTATTGTGGTTTGTCCTTCATTCTCAAAGATGACCATGACATCAGGAAGATGAAGCCATGACTTATAAATGAATTGGATTTAAGTGAGGGAGAGCTATACAAGGTCACCAGCCTCACTTTCTCCTCCTGAGCCATCTGGATCCAGTGGCTAGATATAGATCAGTATGTCTGAAGCTGTATGACTTTGGGGAAGTCATTTAACCTCTTGTGTTTCCTCAACTGTAAAAGGGGATAATAGCATTTATCTCTCAGGGTTGTTGTGAAGATCAAATGAGATAATATCTGTAAAGTGCTTAGCACAGTGCCTGGCACATAGCAGACATGATATAAATGCTACCTATGGAATTATTAATTCATCTATAATTTCATTTTCTGTCCTTAAAGCTTCTTAAAACATAATGCATTATGCTTTGAGTGATCATTCTACATACATCAGAACAGAGAAAGCTTAAGTTCAATGGTTAAAAGTATAGGAGTGGGTTAATTAAAGTTAAGACTTCTTGAGTACTAAATAGCATCCTTGAAAATGTGTGCTTTTTAAAAAAATCACTTAAGCACAAAGCATTTATCTTAATCTAAAATCACGTTTTTTAGCTTCGTTTTCCAACAAAAAATAGCTTCATCTAACACTGAATGAAATTTATGTTCATCCCATGCTATATGTGTGTGTACATATATATGTGAATATATGTGTGTGTGTACATATATATATACACACACATATGTGTGTGTATATATAATATATATATATATATATATATATATATATATATATATATGTATGTATGTATGTATATATACCTGTGTGTGTGTGTGTGCTGCTCCACAGAGTACACAGAACACAGATGTTGGGTGTCCTGATCCCAGAAAATTACAAACATTTTTACCAAAGGGGACAAAGTAGTTTCCAATCTAGAAGCTTCTCCTCCTCCTACTCTACCCCCAAATACAATATAGAACTTGTATTATAGTTTGTGTTATTTTTTTTTTTATATATGTCATATCCCCCTCAGCGGGCAGGTAGGTGATGCAAGTGGATAGAGCGTTGGGCCTGGAGTCAGAAGGTCCATCTCCCTAAGTTCAAGTCTGGCCTCACTGACTAGCTGTATGACCATGTGTAAGTCACTTAACCCTTTTTGCCTCAGTTTCCTTATCTGTAAAATGAGCTGGAGAAAGAAACTGCAAACCACCATTATCTTTGCCAAGAAATCCTCAAAGGAAGACATGAAGAGTTGGACATGACTGAGAAATGACTGAACAACAACTACACCCCCTTCAATGGGACAGAAGCTTTTGAGAGTAGCAACATTGTCTTATTTCATCTTTCATCCCCACAAAGAGATCCTGCCCTTGTAGAAATGAACAGTTAGGAAGCCCAGCGCTCAAAACTTGCCTCTAGCATTTACTACCTATTTCAACATAAGACAGTTAACTCCTCTGAGCCACAAACTGCAAGTTATAGATTGTCTAGGTCACTCACACCCATAAAATCCTAGGTCCTTAATTTCTTGAGGGAATTTATTGACAAAAATGAATGAAATTGGCCCTACTTGCCCTCCAAAACATAGCCCTTAGGGGATAAAAAAGTAAGATAACCTAAAGAAGGGGTCATTATGGATCTCTCCCAGACTACATGACATTATCTCATCCTTCTTAGTATACACATAATTACTTCTGCCATTCTAATCTGTATGCTTTGAGGGAAACAGGCATACACTGGTGACAACATGATTTATTATTCATTGTTTCTAATGCAGCATCTTATGAGTCTTCACATTAAGTAGGACTGATTTTAACCTTAAGCCCCAAAAATAAACTTTTGTGGAGAAGTCCACATTTTATTCATGTTTGATGAATCAACTTTGTAAAAACACAATTTAGTAGTGCCTGCAGATATAATTTATTGCTTGATTCTCTGCTAGTATGCATCAAATCTTGTTTGGTAGATGGCTCAATCTCTGTCATTCTTTAAACACATATATATACATATATATATATATATACATATACATACATACATACATATATATATATATATATATAATATATATATATATATACATACATACATATATATATATATATTTATCTACTCTTTCACTTTGGAAAGACTGTCACCTTTCTTTGGCTTGGGATTTTTCTAGTACAATTTTTCTAGTACAATTTCAATTCCTTTGTGACAGGGACTATTTTGTTTTTTTTCTTAATAATCCTCCCTTCCTCTGGCACATAGTAACTGAGCACTAAATACTTATTGATGGAGTAACTGGCCACATTTTGAATTTAATTGATCTTGTTTGAATTTTTAGACCAACCTACTTAACAATAGGTGTGGTAGACATTTAGAAGTGAAGAATACTTAAATACAGTGTTTCTCCAGAATTCCTCAAGATACTCCTAACCATAAATGAATATTTGTTTTCTATGTCTCAGCTTCCTAATAGATAAAGTAGGAAGTCAACTTGTGCTTCATTTGAAATGCCTGATATTAATTGGCACTTATATAAGGCCATAAGTCTTATATAGTACTATATCTATGTATTTAATCTATCTATATCTATAGATACATCTATCTATCTATCTATCTATCTATCTATCTATCTATCTATACATATACACACACACATATCACATTTAGTCCTTATAACAATATCATGAGGTGGGCAGTAAAAGTGTTATAATGGCCATTTTACAGAAAACAAAACTAAGACTTAGAGGGATTAGATGGGCTGCCTGGAGAACCATGGCTAGCAAATGGTAGAAGTAGAATTTTAACACTGAGATAATGTCAATAAGATTTTATTTTTTGGAGAAGTGTCATCTTCTGGTGTGATATCTAGGAATGTTTAAGAGAACTGTAATTTATGGACCACTTCACTGCATGGGACGTTAAATTCTAATCCCGAGATTCTCCCTTTTTCCCTCCCATCACATAACTGATTGATTATCAAGCACTATTGACTTTATCTCCATAGTATTTCTTATACCTGCCCCTTCCTCTTTATTATAACTGCTATCATGGAAGCATATATCTTTTTTACCATTCTCCCAGATTACTGTAAAAACCTGTTACCTCAACACTGTATTTTCCAATATATCTTTCAGACCAATTCCAGACAATTATCCTTTATGTATAGATCTTATTAGGTCACTCATTACTAAAAATGTTCAATAATTTCCTATTGATTACCAAGTAAAATTAAAATTCTTTTGTGTTCTATTTGAAGTCCCCTACAACTTACAGTATCTTACAGTACCCCTTCCATTAATTATAAACCAAACAGCAAGTGTTATTAAGTACCTAAGATGTGTCTCGCACTGTGCTAGGGCCTAGAGATGCAAAGACTGAAATGGAAGAATCAATGACTTCTTTTTCTGTTACACTAATGCATATTTATGGAATAAAATAAGCATTTTTCATAATGTACAAAAAGATGATTGTATATGAAGCTGCTAATCTAGTATGTGCTACATGAAACTGCTAATCTACTATGCACACTTGCTATTCTTTTCAAATATACAACAAAATTATCATAAAAATTTCTTTTTTTCTCCTTTTTTCTACCCTCCCCCCACCCCACCTTAGAGATGCTATCATTAGACACAAATAGGTACACACACATATGTAAAATTGTTCTATACATGCTTCTTTCTTTTTTGAATCTATGTCTTTTGAAGAAAAAGAGTCAATGATTTCAAGAAGTCAATATTTGATTGTGAGGGACAGAACATATATAAATATATATGGAATAAGTATAAAATTTTTAAAAAGAATACTTTTG
This sequence comes from Phascolarctos cinereus, assembly GCF_003287225.1. Classification (NCBI taxonomy): domain Eukaryota; kingdom Metazoa; phylum Chordata; class Mammalia; order Diprotodontia; family Phascolarctidae; genus Phascolarctos; species Phascolarctos cinereus. The sequence continues at coordinate 8,649,020 of NW_027556098.1, forward strand.
GGAGGGAAGACAATAGCAACTAGAGGGATGAGGGAAATTTTCTTGTATAACTTTATCTTGAACTTAGTCTTGAAGAAAGAAAAGAATTCTTTGAGGCAAAAAGAAGGAGGGAGGGCACTCCTGGCATAAAACTCAACTAAGGCAAATTAAGAGATGTAAGACTGAGTGTTTTATGTGAGGAACAGAAAGAAAGTCAGTTTGGCTGGACCTTAGAGTTGATAAGAGAAATGTATGATGAAGCTGGAAAGGTAGATGGCAGCAGATTGTGAAGGCCTTTAAAAGCAAAACAAAATAGTTCACTGTTTGTCTTAGAGGCAATAGGTAGCCACTGGTATTTATTAAAGGCAGCTAGGTGGTGCAGTGGATAGAGCATTGGGCTTAGAATCAGGAAGACTCATTCTCCTGAGTTCAAAACCACTTCAGACACTTACTAGCTATGTGACCCTGGGCAAGCCACTTAACTTTGCCAAAGTTTCTTCATCTGTAAAATGAACTGGAGAAGGAAATGGCAAACCACTCCAGTATCTTTGTCAAGAAAACCCAAATGGGTCACAAAAAAGGTGGACATGATTGAAATGACTTAACAACCATGGTATTGATTAAAGAGAGAAGATATCTAGTCAGACCTTTGCTTAAGGAAAATCATTGTGATAGCTATATGGAGAATGAATATAAGTGGGGAGAGACCCGAGGCAAGGAGATGGTTAGGAGGTGATTGGCTTGAACCGAATTGACTGTACCACACACAGTACATTGATTTCAACCTGTGTTTTTTCCCAATGTGAGCCTTTGCTCACAGAAAAGAAGGAGTCAGGCATTTATTAAACATCTGCTATGTGCCTGCTGTGCTAAACTTTTATCTCATTTGATTTTCACAATGACCTGGGAGATAAGGGCCACTATTATCCCATTCTATAGTTGAGGAAATTGCAGTTACTTGACTTGCCCAGAATCACGCTACTAGTAAATGTCTGAAGCTATATATGAACACAGGTCTTCTTGGCTTTAGGTCCCACACTCTGTTCTTTGTGTCATCTAGCTGCCTTATATTGCTTGCCCGGCCATAAATGGCCTCCCTATTCATTTCTGCTTTATGAATTGCCTTCCATTCTCTAAATCCCAACTCAGATACCATACAATGTGAAATCTTTCATTATACCTTCCACTAGGTGACAAATTTCCCCCAATATGGGCTAATAAAGGCACTTTATATCTCCTTGTTGTACTTATCATGTACGGCTTGGCATCACAATTGCCTAAATCTCTTATATTTCTGCACTTGACTGAAAGTTCTATGTGCAAATAAATCCATGTTTTATCTGAAATTTGATTCTCCTCCAGCATTAGCATACAATTTTGAATAAAATAGGCTCTTCACACAACAAATGCTGGCTTTTGTTTAGTTGAACTGAATTAGAACTCCACACAAGTTTAGAACAATTAATCAGTAGATACATAAACTAACTCGATGCATCTCCGATGCTGAAAATAGGCTAGTAAATCTATTTTGCTTAAAGCTTAGCTTTAGCTTAAAGCTCTTTCCATAGCAGAATGGTAATCCTCTACATTAATTTTTGGCTTATCAGATAGGACACAAAATTCACTTAATCTTATTTTGAATTGGATTCTTGTTTTCTTGTGAATAGAAAATGAACTAATTTATACTCCTGCAGAATGGTACCTAGGATCAGATATCAGTATAATACAGAACTTTGTACTGTAATTGTTTATGTATATCTTATCCCCTTTGGCAGAAGGTAATCTCTTTGAGGGCAAACACCACGTCTATGAGGGATACATCTCTATATCCCTGATAGAGTACCTTTTGTGGAATAGATGCTTAAGAAATATTTGTTGAATGAGTGAATGTTTTAAAAATATCTTTCCATAGAGCCAGCAATGAAAACTATGCCTTTCTTAAATTTATAATTTAAGATGAGAAATACAGTTTGACTTGCAATACCAGAATAGACTTTTTCTCCCTGCAATTTGAATATAAATTACTCATCTGAACCTGGAGTGCTATGGAACTCTTACACTTCTGAAAACTAATATCATCAATCAAACGCTTCAGAGAATGTTTTTCATCTGAAAAATACTTCAATAAGGATGTAATTTTTCTAAAGCCAAAAGTACATATTTTTGGTATGTTAGAAGATCATGCCTTATGAATTTGAAGATAAATAGAAAAGGCTGAGGATAAATGGGTTAAACTGTACAGTAAATATCTACAGGCCTCGAAGACCAAGTTTTCTGTTAGACAAAGGACTCAGTACAAATGATTTTAAATCTTATCAAGTTCCATATGCTGGAGGACCAAGCTAGCCTGGGTCAAAAGGACAAAGAAGGAAAAAGAAAGATTGAACAAATATTTTCCCTCTTCTTTCTGAGTAACACAATTCCAACAAGATATTCAAACTTTAATTTAAATGCCTTTCTCATTTTTTCTAGACTTTTCTTTTGTGTTCTAATAGGTGTTTGTTCTTATGAAAGATTTAGAAGATACATCAACTCATCACTAGATGGGGCTCATGGGGGCATAGTTCTATGACAAAAGAGGTGCTCCTAAGCAGGACTATTGTTTTGTTAGACTCTAAAACCCTCCTATTACTAGCAGAAACTAATTTTTAAAATTGTGTGTGACAGCACCAGGAAATGGTCTTAGATTATAGTTTTAATTCTCTAGTAGCATATTGATGGTGATGATAGCAGTACTTCTGATATCCTTTTTCCTTACCATCAGAATATTCTAACACTGCTCTAATGGAAGCATTCAGCTAAGTGGCAAAGTAGAAAGAGTATTGGGCTTTCTTTGAGTCATGAGGGCTTGAATTGAAATTCAACCTCAAACATTTACTAACTGTTAAACTTTGGGCAATTCATTTATTCTTTTTTGACTCAGTTTCTACTATTAGAAAATGAGGATAATAATAACAACACCTACCTCTGAAGAGTTATCATGAGAATATAGCAAAAATTATATGTAGAACAACTATGAATAACTTATCTCTTCTCAGCCATACAACGATCCAAGACAATTCTGAAGGATTTATGATGAAAGATGCTGTCCATCTACAGAGAAACAACTGGTAGTCTGAATACAGATTGAAACATACTTTTTTTTACTTTATTTCTTTTTGTCTGTATTTTCTTTTGCAACATGAGTTACATCGAATTGTGTTCTAAATGACCATATATATGTATAACCTAAGTCAAATTGCTTGCCTTCTCAATGGGGAGGGGAGTGAAGGAGAGAATCTGGAACTCAAAATTGGAAAAAAAAAAAGAATGTTAAAATTGTTTTTACATGTAACTGGGAAAAATAAAATATTAAAATCAAAAAACAAAACAAAAAGAATTATTATGAAGATCAAATGAGATTATATTTGTAAAATGCTTACTTAGCACAGTGCCTGACACAGCCTAGGAGCTTACTGAGTTCTTTCCTCCATCCCCTCCCCATCTCTCAGTACTGCAACCATGCTTTCATAACTCCTTCCATTCCTATTATTGTTCCCTCTAATTTACAGCATGCAAGGAGGCTCAATGGCCTATTTGGAAGGAGTAGAGAAGGGCTGTAAGAACAGAACACTTCCAAGTGGGGCTATAGCAATAAAAATTTTGAGAAAAGCTGTTTTGCAGCAACAGAAAGGAAGAACAATCGGCTGATTGATCACTACATCAAAATACATGTGTCCACATAAGCTGTCTTGATAAAGAATTCAGCCTATCAAAAATGTCTTTTCTACAATCCATAGAGTGGAAGGAGTATAAATTAGGGAACAACAGAATGTTAGAGCTGAAAGACAGCTAATATAACTCTCTCATCCTATAAATGAAGAAACTAAAGCTCATAGAGGTTAAATGATTTAGTCTGCTTTGTAAAACTTCTTAGGAGCAAAGTCAAGACAATAACCTAGGTCTTTTATCATCTACTGCAGTGTTTTTTTTTTTCCATTAGGTGCTTATTTCTATAGTGGACCGTGACAAGATAATGCTGGAGAAAATTTTTGCGCCAATTCAGTATCCTTTAAATGATGCTCTATATCCATTAAAAAAGGTGCTTTTGTGGTATTGGGAATTAAATGGAAGGTATTTTACTAGAAAGTATAGATTCAAATATATCTAAAAATGACAGAAAAAGAAGATAGCTACCCATAGAGGTTGCTCAGTAAATGAAATGATCCAATCTAGAGGAGAGTTCTGGCTTTTACAAAAATGTCTCTTTGGAGGGTGGAGGCAAGAAGATGGAGAAAAAAGTCAGTGACTGGCCCTATCTCCCCCTCCCCCAACCCCTCTGAACACCTTTAAGTAATGACATAAAACAATGCCTGGAACAGCAGAACCCACAAAAGAATGGGGTAAAACAATCTTTCCAGCCAAAGACAACTTGAAAGGTTAGCAGGAAAGGTCTGTTGCACATGGGTGAGAGTGGAGCACAGTCGGAGGCTGAGCCAGCACAGACCCAGCCTCAGCAAACCAGGAGCAGGCCTTGGGATCCACTGAATCAGCCGTGGCAGCAGCTGCTTCCAGAGCTCTCAGCTCATAGATGGTGAGGGTTTGAACAACTGGCCAGAAGGAGATTGCAGGGGTCTTTTTGCTAGCACTGAGTCAGAACTCTGTTGCTTTGCCCTTACTCAGATCCATGGCACATTCCTTGGTGGCAGTCCCAGGAAGAGGAGGAGCACTAGCACACCAGAGCTTGTGGCCACAGTGGAGGGGAGACCTTCATTACAGTTCCAGGGCAGAAAAGAATGCGTGTGGCTTCTCACAGACCAGAGCACAGGCCAGGAGAGGAATAAATACATCTCTTCTTAGATCATATCACCTTGGAAGAACTGAAAACTTATAGGTCCCTAGAAGTATCTCTGAAAACAGCTGCAAAAAACACCCCTGAAGCTTGGGACAAGCATCCTGTATCCTGGAAGCATAGCCCTATTTCAACAAAGACTTAAAAGTCAAGAAATAGGCTGGGAAAATGAGCAAACATGGGAAAAAAATTCTGACTGTAGAAAGTTGCTATGATTATAAGGAAAATCAAAACACATGCTCAGAAGAAGATAACAAAGTCAAAACTCCTACATCCAAAGCCTCCAAGAAAAAATATGAATTGGTCTCAGGCCATGGAAGAGCTCAGAAAAGATTTTGAAAATCAAATAAGACAAGTAGAGAACAAACTGGGGAGAGAAATGAGAGTGAGGCAAGAAAATCATGAAAAACCAGTCAACAACTTGGTCAAGCAGAATTGGCCAAATGGAAAAAGAGGCACAAAAATTAACTGAAAAAAATAAAACCCTTAAAATGTAGAATTATTCAAATGCAAAAGAAGGTACAAAAGCTCACTGAAGAAAATAATTCCTTAAAAATTAGAATTGATCAAATGGAAGCTAATGATTTGATGAGATATCAAGAAATTATAAATCAAAACCAAAGGAATGAAAAAAATTAGAAGACATTGTGAAATACCTCCTTGGAAAAATAACTGACTTAGAAAAAAAAATCTGGGAGAGATAATTTTAAAATTATTGGACTATCTGAATGCCATAATCAGAAAAAAGAGCCTAGACATCATCTTCTAAGAAATTGTCAAGGAAAGCTGCCCCGAAATCCTAAAACTAGAGGGTATAATAAAAATGGAAAGAATCCACCAATCACCTCCTGAAAGAGATCTTAAAATCAAAACTCCCAGGAATATTATAGCCAAATTCCAGAACTTCCAGGTCAGAACTGCACAACTTGGCAGTAGGGTCAGGCCACAGATAGGTTAGACTACAGACAGACTGACAATGGTTGGTTGCCATGGGTCACATGACAAAGAGGAGTGTGTACATTGACCCTGCATTTTTCACAGGCTGCCCAAAAACCTTTAGCGGGCCACAAGCAGCTTACAGACCATGTGTTGTAGCAGGCCTGGGCCAGGTCAAAGAGAAAATATTACAAGCAGCCAGAAAGAAACAATTCAAAGAAACAGTCAGGATTATGCAAGATTCAGTAGCTTCTACATTAAAGTATCAGAGGGCTTGGAATAGAATATTCCAGAAGTCAAAGGATCTAGGATTATAATCAAGAATCACCTTCAGAAGAAAAAATAGGCATTCAATAAAATAGAGGACTTCCAAGCATTCCTGATGAAAAGATCAAAGCTGAATAAAAAATTTGATTTTCAAATGTAAGACTCAAGAGAAGCATAAAAAGGAGCGGAAAGGAAAGTCATAAGGGACTTAACAAGGTTAAACTGTTTGCATTCCTACATGGGAAGATGATACTTGTAACTTATATGAACTTCCTTATTATTAAAGCAGATAGGAGGAGTATATATAGACAGAGAGCACAAATGCTAGTTGAATATGAAGGAATGATACCCAAAAAATAAAATTAAGGGGTGATAGAGGAATGTAATGGAAGAAAGGGAAAGGGAGAGATATAATGGGGTAAATTGTCTCCCATAAAAGAGGCCAAAAAAAGCTTTTACAGTGGAAGGGAAGAGGAGGGAGATGAGGAGTGAATGAACCTTACTCTTATCAGAATTGGCTCAAAGAGGGAATGACATACACATTCAATTGGATATAGAAATCTATCTTACCCTGTAGGAAAGTGTGAGGGGAAGGGGATAATACAAGGGAGGGCAGATCAGGGAAGGGGGTAGTCCGAAGTAAAACACTTGTGAGGAGGGACAGGGTGAAAGGAGAGAGAGAGCAGAATAAATGAGGGGATAGGTTGGAAGGAAACACAGTCAGCAACTGTGAGAAAGTTTGAAGTAAATTTCTCTGATAAAGGCTTCATTTCTCCAACATCTAGAGAACTGAGTTAAATTTATAAAAATAAAAGCCATTCCACAATTGATAAATGATCAAAAGATATGAACAGTTTTCAGATCAAAATGAAGCTATCTACAGCTATGTGAAAAAAATTCTCTAACTCATTATTGATTGAAGAAATGTGAATTAAAACAATTCTGAGGTACTACCTCATACCTATTAGATTGGCTAATAAGACAGAAAAGGAAAATGGCAAATGGTGGAGGGGATGTGGGAAAAATGAGACACTAATGCACTATCTGTGGAGTTGTGAACTGATTCAATCATCCTGTAGAGCAATCAGGAATTATGCCAAAAGAGCTATAAAACCATGCATACTCTTTGACCTAGCAATACCACTACTAAGTCTGTATCCAAAAGAGATAAAAGAAACAAAAAAGAAAAAAAAACCTATATGTACAAAAATATTTGTAGCAAGATTAGTTATTGAGAGGATGCTCATCAATTGGGAAATGGCTGAACAAATTGTGGTATGTGATTCTGATGGAACACTATTTTGCTGTAAGAAATGATGAGTAGGATGCTCTCTGAAAAACCTGGGTAGACTTACATGAGCTGATGGAATGAAATGTACTGTGTACAAAGTAATGGCAATACTGTAGGATGATCAGTTATGAATGACTTAGCTTTTCTCAGCAATAAAATTATCTAAGACAACTCCGAACAATTTGTGATGAAAAATCATATCCCTCTCCAGAGAAAGAAATGATGGTGTCTGAATACAGATTGAAGTATACATTTTTTTTAACTTTTTTTTTGTTTTTCTTGAGGTTTTTTTCTTTTCTGGTCTATGTTTTCTTTCACAACATGACTAAGATGGAAATGTTATGCGTGACTATACATATATAACCTATATTGAATTACTTGCCTTCTTAATGGTGATGATGGGTAGGAGGGGAGGAAGGGAGAGAATTTGGAACTCAAAAGTTTCAAAAATGAATGTTAAAAATTGTTTTTGCATGCTACTGGGGAAAATAAAATACTAAATAAATTTTTAAAAAATTGAACTTACTCTAACAACAACAACAACAAAAAACAAAACAAAACACAACTGTGTCTCTGTATTCAACCTGGAACTGTTGAAGGGTTGAGAAACCAGTATATTAATCTTACTTCATATTTTCCATCTTTCCATCTGCATTTCAGAAATCTTCATTGCATTTTAAACAAAGGGGGGGAAAGGCAAATCAACGAGTCTTGCTTATCATTAGTGGCTATGACAAATAGTAATAGGAGCTTTTCCTGAGGAAGTAGTGTGGTGCCCGGGTGGAAATATAAGGACTTTTAAGGTCTTGCTCAGATGCCAATGCCTTAGGGTAGTGTGGAGAGGCTCTAGGGCTCTCGATGCTGAGCCAGTAGAATTAAAACAGTAAGAGTTCAAGTTTTTAACAAGCTTTAAGGTTTGCATAGAGAGCTCTAAAGGTCTATGCTAAACTACAAAGGCTTCAAGGATTGCCTGACAACATATGGAGTACCAGCTAAATTCTGAGAAACTCATCAATAAAAGGGGCATTAGCAGGTGATGAATTGATTTGGTCACAGCGTCTCATGAAAATAATCTTGTAAGGTATATGGAGAACATGCTCTTCATAAGAGAAGCAGCTATCATATCAGTGAATTGATTGATCTCTCTGAAGTATCACAGTAGAAGAAATCTTTGAATCATCTGTAAAATTTATTAACTCTCGTTCACTCCTCCCCCCGCTCGCTCTCTCTCTTTCCCTCTCTCTCTAATTTCCACAGATAATCATGTGCTGATTAGAAATGATTTTTGGCACCTTTGTTAGCTATCTTATCAATCTCAGGAATGAAACAAGCAATTATAAAGGACCTACTATGTGCCAGGCACTGTATTAGGGAGTTTTCAAACAGTATCTAATCTGATCCTCAAAACAACCCTGGGATGTAGGAACTAATATTATCCCTAATTTACAGTTGAGGAAACCAGGGCAGACAGTTTAAATGACCTGCCCAGAGTCACCGATAGTAAGTGACTAAGGTTGAATTCAAACTCAGGTCTTCCTGAATCCAGGCCCAGCTCACTATCCACTGTGCCGTCTACCTCCTAAATAGAGACTCAAGAACATATGGATACTGAAACTTGCCATCCCATTCCTATAATGGTTTCTTCTGAAGTAGCGTGGTCTAGTAGATAAAGTATAGAACTTAGACTCAAGAGACCTGAATTCAAAAATGTACTCAGACGCTTGCTTGACACTGAGATCACTTAACCTCTGTGTGCCTCAGTTTTGCCAACTTTAAAATAGGGATAATAACAACACCTACTTACCAGGTGGTTATGAGGATCAACTGAGATAATCGTAAAGTGTTAACTAGTGTGTGACCCTGGATAAGTCATTTTATTTCTGTCTTCCTCAGTTTTTTCAACTATAAAGTGGGGTCAGACTACCTAGACCATGTGGGAAGTGCTGAATAAAAAATGAGTTATTATTATCCTCAGCCCATTTTGGAATATGTCAGCAGAATTTCATATTCTTGTTGTTGTTGTTTTTTGTTTTTTTGTTTTTTAGGCAATTGGGGTTAAGTGACTTGCCCAGGGTCACACAACTAGTAAGTGTCAAGTTTGGTCTGAGGCCAGATTTGAACTCAGATCCTCCTGACTTCAGGGCTGGTGCTTTATCCATTGTGCCACCTAGCTGCCCCTCTAGTTGTTTTTGTTTTGAATAAAAATTACTGAAGAAATAAAATGGGAGTAAAATTCAATCCACACGGACTTGTAATCTCATTCTTTTAAACAAAGTTTTTATAAAAACATGTTTTAAAACAAGTTCCCTCAGTTTCCCATACATATAATCTAATTAGGCTTTTCTATTTAGAAAAAAACATGTTGAAAAAATTGTTGTCATTTGAATGTGCTATTATGCAGAGAGGACCTTTCCATTGTAAACACACAGGAAGAGCTTACCATGAGCAAATACATCACACCTTGACAGCAGTATACAATTTCATGCACAGAAGTATTTATGTACAGAACTCTCATTACACTAAAGGGAATTATCTAGCTAACACCTACGTGCAACAAAACAAATTAAACCCTAAGGAGTTCAATAGCAGTGAAACACATCAACCCCTACACTTGTTAGGAACAAAATACTTTGTCAATGAGCCTGCATGGAGTAACAGTAAATGTGAATTATATCATTCATATCTTTCATCCTTTGAGGAAAATGTTAAATTCAAGTACTTCTTATTTTGCATTTTCACTTGGCATACATAATTGTTGGTCATCTTCAATTCAGTTAATTCATTCAGAGACATGCACAGAATAAGAATTGAGGCTTTGGAGCTTTTATAAGATATTAGCTCTGCTATCCTTTATTTTTCTATTCAGTACTAAGAGATGAAACAGTAAATACTTGGTGGGTTCATGATTTTCTATACCTTTTTAAAACTTTGTACAGGAGCAGGTAGAACAACACATAACCAAAACTAAATGTTCAGGCCAAAAAAGGAGGAAGGATTGTATACTCAAGGGACATTGCATCAGCAGAAGTCAGAGAACATTTTGTTTATTGTCTGTCTCTTCAGTTCCTTGCATGCAGTACTTATAAAAATGTCTCTTGAATTTAAAATCTCTTGTTTCATTAGAGATAAGACTGTATTCATTCAAATAAGAGTGCACAGACAAGGGAGGTGATTTTATTACTGTTCATAAGGTTATAGATCTAGTACTAGACAAGACTTCAGGGGCTATTTAGCTCATCTTCATTTTACAGATGAGAAAACTCAGGACCAGGGTTATGATAATTTGCCTAAGGGCACACAGGTAGAAAACCTACAAAATTTGAATATGGGGCTCTGACACGAAAATAAATGCTTGATCCACTAATTAGATTACCACTGAAAGATGATTCTTAATTCTAGTTACTAAACTACAGGAGGAATATAGAGTGTGTCTAGAATAGGATAATCCAATGGCCAAAGCAATGGGAAATCATATCAAGGGAAGATCAATGGAAGAGTTACAATACAGTGGAGAAAAGAAAATGATGGTGGAGCCAGGGTAAGGAAGAGAATGATGTAGGATTGCTGAGTTTAATTATTTGAAGGGATAGCATGGTGGTGCAGTGGATAGAGTACTGGGACTGGAGACAGGGAGACTCATCTTCCTGAGTTCAAATCTGGCCTCAGACACTTAACACCTGTGTGACCCTAGGCAAGTTTGCCTCAGTTTCCCTATCTGTAAAATGAGCTGGAGAAAGAAATGGCAAACTACTCCAGTATCTCTGCCAAGAATACTCCAAATGGGGTCACAAAAAGTCAGGCATGACTGAAACAACTGAACAGCAATACGTGGAAAAGGTCTTAGACGCGTTCTATACACCTCCCAAGGACAAAACAAAGACCAATAGGTCACATGAGCAGGGAAGGAGATTTCAAGCTTAATACATGAATTATTTAACTGTCCAAATAGGAAGAGGTTACTTCACCAGAAAGTAAGCTTTCTTTTCCTGGTTATCTTCAGACAGGGGCTAGATGACTAATTTGAATTTACATCACATAGAAATTTAACTGGATGGCCCTTCAAGTCAAAGAATCATGGATTTTGAGAACTGGAATGGACCTCCTCATTACCTAGTCTAATCAATTAATAAACACTCATCTATTAAGCATTTATTATGTGCCAGGCACTCTGCAAGAACTCTGAGAGAAACAAGCTAGTGAAGAGGAAGAGGTGGACCCTCCTTTGTTCTTGTCACATTTCTGCTTAAATGCATTTTTAAAAATTCTGTTAAAGAATTTATTTGTTGTATTTAATATTATTTCTCATAAATGCCTGTGGTTGACGATGTTTTTATGTTGCCTGGTGTTCCTTTGTTTGGGGCATGAGGGTACAATGGAAACCACAAAGACAAAGGAAAACTTTCCTAGCACATGGCTGTTAGTTCAACCCCCCTCCCCCAGCACACTGTATGGGGGAAATCATAACAACTCATTTCATCACTATAATTCCAAATGAAGAATTACTATGAATGTAGGTCATATTTAATTAATGTGTACTATAAACACAAGCTGATGTTACAACTAGAAAATGGGAATGAATTCAGTTGATCAAGTTACTTCTCTTTCAGAGATGCCAGATGAGTCAATATTCCAGTACTACGAAAAGCTGAATCACAGCAGAGTAAGTAGACTAATTTTCCAGCAAACTAGAAACTCATTAAATCTTTAAAGGATCTTTTAAGGATTCAGCACCTTGGGAAAAGAATGTAAGGTTGTTTTTTGGTTTTTTTTTTTTTAGTTAAGTGAACCGTTTCTCCTTGAATGGCATAATTTGGAAAAGCTGAATCTTTCCTGAATCCCTACTATGTGCTTTCTACCCACATTTATGTAAAAAAAAATTGGAAATAATATTGTAACTAATAACATGTAGAAGAATCTTAAATTAGACTCATTTCTTTTTATTCATGAAGCACTCATAATCAGAGATACTCAGAACTCTTTCAAACAATTCATAAGTCCTGAAAGCATTCCAGTGTGTCAGGTGGCAAACATCATGTTTCCTTCATAGAGGGAGACTGAAGCACAGGGAGATTGTACCATCAGTTCATGGTCATGTAATCAGTCAGTGCTAAGGTCTGAATTACAAATCATTCACTAAATTACTGTTCTTTCTTTCAGACTATGCTCTCTAGGTTCCTGTTAAAAGGTGGAAAAAAATCTACTTCTTTAAAATGTTTTTACAATTTTGTTGTTCAGACATTTTTCAGTCATGTCTGACTCTTTCTTTGTGACCCCATTTAGGTTTTTTTTTTCGGGCAAAGATACTGGAATTGTTTGACATTTCATTCTCCAGCTCATTTTACAGTTGAGGAAACTGAGACAAACAGGATTAATGACTTGCCCAGAGTCACATAGCTAGTAAGTCTCTAAGGCTAGATTTGACTCAGGAAGATGGCCAATACTCTATCCACTGCACCACCTAGTTGCCAAAGTTAGAATTTTAGAGCTTCTAAAAATGTTTAGAATACCTTGATATATCTTAACAGCTTTTCTAAAGATTTTTATATGACTCTTTTATTCCTTACAACTAATTTATCTTAATTTTATAGGTGAAGAAGCTAAAGCTGAGAGATCAGGCCAAAAAGTTGTGGCCAAGGTCACAGCTATGAGGAGTAGAAATGGGTCTAGGATCCAAGTGTTCTGATTCCTATTGTTGAAGACTCTTTAAATAGTCCTGAGTTAAGATTCAAACCCAGGACCTATTATTTCAAAACCAGTGTTCTTTCTACTGGTTAGGCCACATTTGGAGAATTGTGCTCATTTCCAGGTACCACATTTGGCTCTCAAGTAAACATTTTAAAATGAAGGTATAGCCAGGTGCAATGGCATACACGTATCATCTCTGCTACTAGGTGAGGCTGAAGCTAGTCAATCTCTTGAGCTTGGGAGTTCTAAGCTACGGTAGGGCTAAAGTTAATTAAGTGCCTACACACAGGCCAGCACCAATATTATGGGACTCCTGGATTGAGGAATAATGGGGTTAACTGACATAGGTTAGAAATAGAGGAGTTCAAAGCTTCCATTGTGATCAGCAGGAGGATTAAATTCAGTCCTCCCTCCAGCCCCCAAAAAGAAAAAAAAATAAATTATACCATATTACTCTTTAAATTACTGTTCTGTCTTTCAGACTGTGCTCTCTAGGTTACTGTTACATGATGAGAAAATAAATCAAAAGGAGATGAAAAGTATTTAGAAATTTTAAAAACATGAAGGAGAAAGAGAGTGCTTATTCTTAGAATGGTCTTGGAAAATGTTGCTTTCTAAAGTTTTCAAATTGATGTGTACATACTTTTTATCTTAGATATTCTATGGAGAGGGTGCTTTTTTATAAAAGCTTACTCAAACATAGGAAATCATGAGGATACTTCAGCTAAACTGTCAACCTAAAGCTTTTGAATACAATGAACAATGCTGGTTTTATTTGTTTTGTTTGTCTCTCACCCATAATTTCAGCAGTGTCGGGTACTCTAGGGTGGAAACTCTAATTAGAATGTCTCAGAGGCAAGACTTGAACCCAGGCTGACCCTCTATCTACACTTCCATGTTGATTCATATTTAATAATAATGAGATATGTGCCCTGATGAAAAAACCATCTTCGGAACTTTTGATAGTTTGTTTGAATTTGAAAGGCAAAAGAACTGTCAATTTTTTAAATAATAATAATAATAATAATAAAAAATAATAAAATTAGGTCCATAATTGTAGCTCACATCTTTACAGGACTTTGCATATTCCAAGTAAGGCAGGTAGATGGCACAGTGAATAGAGGTAAGCCTGGAGTCAGGAAGACTCATTTTGGTGAGTTCAGCTCCAGCCTCAGACACTTACTAGCTGTGTAACTCTGGGCTCCGGAGGAGAGAGTGAGGCTGGTGACTTTGCACAACTCTCCCTCACTTAAATCCAGTTCACTGGAAGTCATGGCATCACCTTCCTGATGTGACGGTCCTCTTTGAGGACAAAGGACAAACAACAAACAATGACCTTGGGCAAATCACTTAACCCTGTTTGCCTCAGTTTTCTCATCTGTAAAATGAGCTGAAGAAGGAAATGGCAAACTATTCTGGTATCTTTGCCAAGAAGGGCTCATGAAGAGTTGGACATGACTGAAAATGACTGAAAAACAGCAACAACACACATTCTAAAACATTTGACATGTAAAGCAGTGTAAAGAAATAATTCTTTTTCACAGCATTGTGGAAGTGAATGGAACAAGAATTATTATCTCCATTTTTTATAGATGACAATCAGCCATTTATCAAACACTTGTTTGAGACACTTCACTAAGACTAGAAATACAAAACAATGTAAACATTGTGCCTGCCGTCAAGGAATTTAGGGTCTAATGCAGGACCCAAAAGGTAAATAACTGTAATATATTTGATGTATACAGAAGAAATGGAAGAATTTGTATTCTCAAAAGCAAAGAATTAGCAGCTGGGTGACTAGGAAAGGCTTCCTAAAGAACATAAGTTGTTTTTTGGTTTTTTGGTTTTTTGTTTTCTTCCAGGCAATTGGGGTTAAGTGACTTGCCTAGGGTAACACAGCTAGTAAGCGTCCGAGGTCACATTTGAACTCAGGTCCTCCTGACTCCAGGGCTGGTGCTCTATCCACTGCACCACTTAGCTGCTCCAGAATGTAAGGCTTTTGTTGAATCTTGAAGGGAAGAAGAGAAGCTAAGAGGCAGAGGTGATGAGGCAGTCAGGCACTGGAGTCAGGAGATACAGTGTTGGGGGTCAGGAACAGGAAGTAGGCCAGTATAGCCAGATAATAGAGTACATAAAAGGTGTTAAAGCATAAGAAGACTGGAAAGTTAGGATGGGGGCCTTGTAATAAACAGCTTTAAATGATAGTGGGGGATTTTATATTTATGGAGAATGACTTGCCTTTGGTCACAAACCAGTTTCTAAATCCCCATTCCCTGACTCAAATTCTTTTGCCTATACTATACTCTATTAGAGATACACCATCATAGCAGAAGGCACATGCTGTCTGTCCAACAATTCATGTTAATCATGTGATCTATGGTTCAATTGTACCAGAGAGTGATCAAAATGCTATTATGTTAATACTCCACATTAACAAGTTATTACAGATTGGCTATTACCCGTGAAGTGGGTAAGGCTGGGTACATTTTATTTCTATTTTGTGAGCTTTTCATTTTCATGGGAGATTAAGACAATGCTGTAGCATTTGGTATCATCTGCTGACATTCCCAAATGGTATAACAGCAGTAGCCTGAGATCTGGGAACATGGAACTCTCCTGGCCTTGTCAGCAGTCCCCAGATGCCATCATCACACTTAATCTGAGATTTCTCTTATTTTAAGACAAAGAGCCAAAGATCAGAGTATAAGCTTAAGTCAATCAAATGGCAATCAAGACGCTCAGAAGGGAAATGATGTTATGTAATTGTCAGGCAGCTGGGAAATAAATGACACTTCCCTCCATATCTTCCCCTGCCCTCCTTGAAGTAGCACAACCACAGAATTATGGAAAAAAGTGACTTAAACACATATTGATGAAGCTTTTTTCCCCCCTTCCTCTCTATAGGTTTACCACCAAGATACCCCAAATACAGTTTTAGAGGATATTATCATAAAGCCAGAAGTTTAGAAGCTTAAAGACACTAATTCTTGCTAGGGCAGAAAAAAAAAGTATAATAAAAGCTAAATCATCATTATAGTTTTCTTTAGAATTTTATCTCCTTTTTTTCTCCAGAAAATCTCTAGAAAATATTATAATTTGCAGGTTAAAATAGAGCTCATGTGAGATGATTGCTAACTGAATCCTATGATCTTTTTCAGAGAAAAACAGCATATGCATAGATTCTAGCCAGGCATGAGGGAATTAAAAAAGGGGCATCACTTTACAGATACCAAATAACCCCCAACTAAATCACACATGAAGACTTAACATACCAGGTCACAGCCTCTGAAACTTTTGTTTCAAAAACCATTGTGATTCAAGAGGAAGGAGGCCAACCATTCAGCATCCCAGGGCACCTTAGATCTTTTAGCTGTGTCTGAACAAACACAACCTATGTACATCCCAAGTTTCCTTTCCCTCTTCTATTAAATAGGAGTTATAACCAACACCCATGTTTTTCCCATTGCTGGAGCTACCCAAGCTTTTCTAAGACGCAAATAAGTTTTATTATTGAGAAATCCAAAGGGAAAAATTCATCCCTTTTCTTATTAAGAATAAATTCATTCATTCTCAATTATGAAAAAAATATTTAATAAGTGTCAACTTTCAAGGTAGGGTACATGTGCAACAAATATATAGTCCCTGTACTCAAGGAGTTTACAATGTATAAGTGAGGCGATGAAACAGTGCAGAAAAGTATGATACAAAGTAGAAAGCAGTAAGTACACAGGCAGGGTCCAGATAAAGCATTACTAAAAACTTGAAGAGGCAAGGATCACATTCAGCTGGGTAAGGGGTGAATGAGTGGTAGGGAGGCAATCAAGAAAAGTTTCAAGGAAGAGATGCCGTTTGTGAAGGGCCTTGAAGAAAGGATTTCAAAAGACACAAAAGTGGAGGAGTATATCCTAACCATGACAAGTGGTCTGTGCAAATGGATGTAGGCAAGATGAGACAGAAAGAGAACGGGAAACATTTGGAAGTAGAATTTGGCTTTTAAAAGGAAGAGTGTGCAAAAAGGGTTAGAATGAAATATGCCTGGAATGTTACACTGAAGCCTGTGTGGAGGTGGTGGATAAACATGTACTCTGAGATCAAGCAAGCAGACCAGTGGAGTTTGTCCTCTCTTTATTGACAATGATAGGATGAAAACAAGACTGATTCCGTTACACTCTATTTTATTCTCTCTCTCTCTCTCTCTCTCTCTCTCTCTCTCTCTCTCTCTCTCTCTGTATATATGTGTGTGTGTGTGTGTGTGTGTGTGTGTGTGTGTGTGTGTGTGTGTGTGTGTGTGTATGTGTATATGTATTATAATCTTGGAGACTTTCTGTGAATGAAGGGAATTCTGGTAATACTAACACATTTCCCACATGAACAAACCTGATCTTTAGCAATATCTACGAACCCAAGTCTCAAACACTTCCCCATTCCATTCTTCCTCAGACTACAGCTGATTGGCTGTGTACTCCAACTTGTCTTACAAGCTATAAAAGCCCAATCTATATCTTCAGATACTAAAGCTACTCTTAACCCAAGTGGTCTTCCTTAGTGCATTAATAAATTGATTTTCCTTCCAGACTAGCTAATCATTTCTTTACCACAAGTCCTATAGATCTCATGGTAGGTGAAATTCTCATGGAACCTCCTTATAACATCTGATTGTGGAAAGCCTTGAATGACAGTCTAAAGAGTTTATATTTTATTTAGTAGGCAATGAGGATTCACTGAAGGCTTTTAAGCAGAAGTATAATATGGTTAGACCTGTGCATTAGGAGGACTTTATTGGCAGATGTATAAAGAATGGAGAGAGGAGACTGGAGTCAGGGAACACAGTAATGAGACTATTATGGTAATCCATATAAAAAGTAATGAGCTTCTCAACTAGGGTGATGGGGGAAGGGAGGAAGCTTCAGACACAAGGGATATTGTGGAGATAGAAATAACAAGGTGAGGCCATAGGAAGTGGTGGGATAACGGAGAAAAGAGGGGAAAATTACTACAAGGTTTTGAGTTAAGGTGACTGGAAGGATAAAGATCCTAACAACAGAAATAAGAAAGTTGGGAGGTGAACTGTGTTTTGAACTGAAAATCTTAAACATACAGAGTTAGGTTGTCAGAAGGACATTTAAGGAGAGATATTTAGATATTTTGGAAATGTGAGCCTGAACCTCAGGAAAAAAGTCCAGAGGTATTGGAATAGACATAATAATTGAAGTCATGAGAATAGATGTAATCCCCTAAAATGAGGCTACGGAGGCTGGAGGAAAAAAAAAGCCAAGGTAAAGGCTTGATACTTTCTCTTTATTCAGATAGCCATGAGTTTAGATGCTCATCACCCCTTGCTAGATTTCTTTTTTTAATTTATTTTCTTTTTAATTTAAGGAATAAAACAAGCATTTCTATAACATACTATAATTTTTAAAATGATAGTACATGAAATTGCAAATCTATTATGTATGATTTGCTATTTCTTTTAAATAAATAATAGTTATCACATATTTTTTTTCTTTCCTGATTCTAGTTCCTTTCTTCTCCAACTTTATATGCGTCTGCCAAAATAATCTTAAATATAGGTCTAATCATGTAACTTTCCTGGTCAAGAACTCTAGGGGCGCCATATTGCTTCTAGAATAAAATACAAACTGTTCAAGCTGACATGGAAAGCCATCTGTAATTTAATTCCAATTTACTTCTCCAGCTTTTTTTCCCCTTTTCAATACTATTCACATTTATGCACTCTATACATCCACTCAAACTGGATAATAAACTATTGCCCAAATTCAATATTCCATCTTTCACACCTGTGCATTAATCTGAGCTTCTTGGTAAACCATCTCAGCTTCTTGGTAAACCAGGTTGGGGGTGATCAACTAGCCTCAAACCTGTCAATGCGTTAGGGGGATGTCCCCCCCTAAGCATCTGAAGACTTTCTCCAGCAGAATGGGAGGATGAGAGCAATTTGTTCCAATGGCCATAAAGGCAGCTGAAGCAGGCAGGCCACTTAGCCTTTGGTCAGGTATCAAAGATGCCAAGGTCATCCACTGCATCCCAGGCCATCACCAGCCATCCTGACTTTTGTATTTCCACTGAACTTTGATGACTCGGGAAGAGAGAGAAAAGCTGCTGACTTTATGCAACTCTGCCTCACTTAAATCTAATTCACAGGTAAGTCAAGATATCACTTGTGATGTCATTGGTCTTCTTTGAAAATGAAGGATGAACAACATCATGACAACAATATTAATTTGAGTCGCACCTAATGTTCTAACTGCCCCCTCTCAAGTCCACTCTCAGAATATGTATTTTCTTTCAAGGATCAGATGAGGGGTTATCTTGTCTGGGAAACTTTCCCTAATTGCTTAAAGATGTTAGTGTTAGTCTTTGCAAGAAGTCTCCCTTAAGCCTGGAGGGAAAGAAGACAGAATGGGTGAAGATAGAAAAAGGTTTTGAGGTATGAAGGAAGGTAGATACGGGAGTTGCTAACTGGATGGCCTCTGTCTTTTCAGGAAAGTAGGGCATATGTTGAGAGAAAAGGAAATGATGGTGGAGTTTGGGTTTTGAGGAAAGAAGAGGTTGAAACAACCACTGATGGGAGACTTTTAGGTTGCCAATAGGGGATAAATAGGAATGCAAGCTAAGAGTGAGGGCCCAGTTGAAGTTAGAAAGCATAAATTTGTGGTAGACCCAGTTAGTACAGTTTTGTAAAGTTAGTAAAGTAAAGCAGTGGTTTGAGAGAAAAAGAAATATTGGGAACTGCTGAAGGGTTGATTAGTGAACAATTAAAAGACAAGGAAACAAGAAATCCAAGGTTAGCAAATAGTGCATTGTTAAAATCGCAAATTAGAGTCACAGCTATGAAGAGAGAGAAGAGCAGGGAGATGGACTAGAAGAACAAGGAAGAACTTGACTCAAAGTCAAAATGAGGATAAAAATCCAGATGATAAGCAATTTGTGATGGTCATCAAGGGGAAGGAAGAAGGTATTTTTGATTGAACATACATATAATTTTCCTTTTTGTAGATATTCCTGAACCTTCCCCCACAATTTTTTTAAAATTACATTTTTATAGTAATAAAGCAAATATTTATCTTTTGAATCCAGTAATTTTTTGGCATCTATCTACAAATCACAGTCTTCAATAGTGAAATGAGATTAGTAAATGCTTGTATTCTTTGGATAAAATATACCAAGAGAAATGCAGACCATTACTGCTAAACAGCTCCCCTTAAATCCCCCAGGTATGAAGCAGCTAGGTGTCATGGTAGATAGAGTGCTGGGCCTCCAGTTAGGAAGAGTCATCTCCCTGAGGTCAAATCTGGCCTCAGACACTTACTAGCTGTGTGACCCTGGGCAGGTCACTTAACTTTGTTTGTCTCAGTTTCCTCATCTGGAGAAGGAAATGTCAAACTACTCTATTATTTTTGCTAAGAAAACCCCAAAAGGGGTCATGAAGAGAGTTGGTCATGAATGAAAAAATGACTGAACAATCATTCAAACCCTCTGAGGCAAAAGAAGTAAACCATTGGAGTCATAGTTGTTTATGAAATGCCACAAAGATAGACTTCATTTCTCTCTCTCTCTCTCTCTCTCTCTCTCTCTCTCTCTCTCTCTCTCTCTCTCTCTTACTCTCCCTCTCTCTCTCCCTCTCTTTCTCTCTCTCCATATATATATATATATATATATATATGTAAAATATATATAATATGCATATATGTGTGTCTATATGTATATGTGTGTGTGTGTATATATATATAAAATCATGATAATGAAGTATTGTGTACTCAAAGAGCCTTTCTTTCAAGGAGTTCAAAGCCTTGGATGTTTTTATTCATTTGTTTGTGTTTTATATTCACTGCTTATCTGTAAGGTTAGGGAAATTGATGAATGTGGAATTCAAATAGATGTGGGAATAATATATTATTTAAGATTCAATCAAATCACATACAACAAACATATATTGAATGCTTACTATGTATAGCACAGTGTTGTGTAATTTAGGAAATGCAAATATGAATGAGACTTTGCCTCTGCCCTCAAGGAGCATATAATTTAGTAGAGGAAATGTACAGAAATAGTGTGACAAAATATAGTATGAAATAATGGCATAGAAATTCAGGGATTTCTGACAGCAAAAACAGCAACTCGAATCAGGAAGCCAAGCTATCTCGCTATTTATCTGTTTGATTTACTTCGTTGTGTGCTGTGCTCATAATTCAGTCCTTTCAAAGACTTGCTGAAGAAGAATAATTAAGCAAAGTCTCATACCTCCCTTGAAAATCTTTCTCCTTTTCAGAAATGCAAAATTAGCACAGATGGCTTTATCCCTTACATGGCTTTTATCACACCTGATAACATTAAATTTTAATCAAGCCCCTTCAATTAAAATTCTTTGCATAATTTCTTCAAGTAATAAAAAGACAGATGGAATTTGGTAAGTAGAATGTTATGGATTCTAGTCCCATGCCTCCTACTTGAAATCTGTGCAACCTTCTAGAAGTCAATTGACTTCTCTTGGTCTTTTGCTCAAATGTAAAGAGGTGGGCTATAGATCACTAACTGCTGTTAACTATATAGCAAAGCACATATATGTGCATATATATGTGTGCATACACTGAAAAATATCTAGATAGAAAGACTACCCTTCCACCTCCCCCAACTCATCTTTAAATAGAGCCTGTTCAAGTTTGCCATGTATATTCCTTTATTGATATTGTCTTTACGGTGAAGGTCATGCAATTAACACCATTATGGGAAGCCAATGTGTCATAATGGAGAGAATGATGAATTTGCAATCAGAAGAACCGGATTCAAGTTGGAGCTCTGACATTTATTACATGTGTGATCTTAGACAAGTCATTTGACCTGTGAAAAGATCTCCTCATCTACAAAAAAGGAGTTGGACCTAAACATCTTTTCTAGCTAGAAATCCAAGATTTTGTGGCCTTAGAATGAGCTAAACATTCCTCTACTCTCTCTCTGTGTGTGTGTGTGTGTGTGTCTGTCTGTCTGTCTATTTCTCTCTCTCTCTCTCTCTCACACGCACACACACACACACACACACACACACACACACACACACACACAGTTCTGGGCTCCAAAGATCAGGCCCATGGTTTGACAAAGGGAAAGTACAAAATGCTAAGTATTTTTCTTTTGGGTACAAAACAAAACAAGGGAAATAAATGTGACTGATCAGGGCAAACTTTCTTATTAAGAAGATAAAATGATCAAATAGTTCTAAGGATATATATATATATATATATTATACACACATATACGATGACATAAAATCTCAAGAAATGCATCCAGTAATATTAAGGGCACCAGGGAAAAAGTCGTGAAACTACAATTTAAAATTACAATTACTTGAGGCCTGGTGAAATAATTGTATAAGCAATAGCTAAATAAATGGAACTTCCATGGTCTTTTAGGAGTAAAGATAATCCATAGTTCTGTGCAAAAGAGTTTCTTCACTTCCTTTGTTTGTTAATATTAATGGTATTGCCAATAAAATATAGCTACACAGAGTCATGACATTCCATCAGAGTTCAATAGTGGTTTTCATCTCTGCATCTCTCAGCCCTCTGGACAAGAAATGAATCCCATTTACAAATAGAAACACTGAGAGATGCTTGGATGGAAAGTATAGTGAGTCAGCAGCAGGGCCAAGAATAGATCCCAGAAACTGAACCTCTGTTATTTCCTCCCATAACTGCAAGTTCACACTATCTCTCCATGGTGACAGTTCACTGAATCATATTAAATGAGCAAAGCAGCAAAGGGATGACAAGGTGGAGTTAAATACAAAGTCTTTTGATACTTTTGGAAGTAGTTGATGGACTTCAGAATATGTTTTCATTAAAATCACAGAATGTCATAGCTGGAAGGGACCTTAAAATCATCTGATGCAAGCTTGTCCTCAAGCAAAAGAATAAGAAATGCACCTTGCTCTCTTCTTTACAGGTGTGTGTGTGTGTGTGTGTGTGTGTGTGTGTGTGTGTGTGAGAGAGAGAGAGAGAGAGAGAGAGAGAGAGAGAGAGAGAGACTATGGGCATGAAAAAATGCATGTTTTTGACAGACTTGGTTGCTAAGTCGGTCAGTTTTGCTGACCTGCTTTTAGTCCTTTTTTTATTCTTTTTTTTTTTTACAAGGGATAGCTCCCTAGTTAGGGCAGAAAAAGAAATATATTTGTAAGTGAATTTGATATGAAACAAAAGATATCAATATATATATATATATATTTTTAAAAGGCCATCTGGTCTACCCTCCTAATTTTATAGATGAAGAAATTGAGACCCACGGAGGTAAAGTGATTTGCAGTGCATTTCTTTTATCTTTTAAAATTACCAGAATTGGGAAAAAGACTTAACTCTCCTCCCTCCCTCCCCCAGAACCCCAAGAAAAAAAACTTTTAGGTTTTCTGACATTTGTATCTAGTATGAAGATATTTACCTTAAACCTTTAGGGAGCTATGATTTTTGTCAGTGTGGGTTCTCTTCCCATATATAGCTCAGCAATAGATAAACTGTGAGATGTTAGGACTGAAAAATTCATAAACCTGCTCACTAAGCTCGTGATGATTTATGTTAAACATGATAGGCTGATCCTCAGATGACAAACTTAAAGATTGTCAGTAAATTTGGGATGAAACCTTTTTCTTTTTCTCTCCAGGAGGCTCTGCTCTTCTGGCTTTGCCAGCATGGTCTTTGATTATATCAATGTTTCTCCTATAACATGTCAAACCAAACTCAATATTTACTGCAGGTGTAATATAAGCATTTTTCATATTCTCCACATTGAGAGTTTACAATGTATTAGCAACTTCCTTTCTGAAACACCTAGTGAAATAGCACCAAATAGTGAGATCTGAATCTAGAATATGCAATAAAGTTACTTTGATTTCGACTCAGAAACATAAAAGACATTTATGATAACAAGTCAAGTCAATGAGCATTTATTAAGTGCCTACTATGTGGCAGTTGCTAGGTTAAATTCTGAGGACACAATGAAAGGCAAAAACATTGCTTGGCCTCCAGGAGTTTACAGCTGAATGTGGAGACGATATGTAAATCTCTATTACAAACAAGATATGTGTGTATGTATGACAAATTGGAGAGATAATCAATTAAGAGTCCTGGCAATGGCATTAAGAGGGACTTCTTGAAGGGCTTCTTGAAGAAGGTGGAATTTTACTTGAATCTTAAAGGAAGCCACGGAAGGCAGTAGGTGGAGATGAAGAGGAAAAGAATTCTAGGCATGGAGGTCAACCAATGAAAATGCACAGTCAGGACATGGAATGCCTGCTACAAGTAACAGCAAGGAGGCTAGTGTCACTATAACATGTGGAGGAAAGTGTAATGCAAGAAGAATGGAAATACAAGAAGGAGTTAGGTTATGAAGGGCTTTAAAAACAGAATGGAGGATTTTATATTTGATTGTGGAGTTAGCAGGGAGCCTCTAGAGTTTGGGGGGAAGGGAGGTTTATACAGTCAGATCTATACATTAGGAAGGCCACTTTGCTAGATACTTCTTGAACTTATACAATGAATGGATTTGTAAAATGGATAGTCTCATTTTTTAAAAATTCCATTTGACTAGGACTAAAAGCCTGAATTTAATTTTAAGGATTAAATTGACATGGCAAATTTCTCCTTGTCAAAAAGTACTGAAAGCTAGTCTCTAATGGTGCAAATTAAAGTGATGTCACAGAGGGGTGGATTTCAGAATACTGAATATATATTCCCAAGATGACTTAATCAGGTTAAATGTGAATTAATACACAAAATCTTAATTTATTTTACCTGGTAGCCTATAATTAATCTTTACAAGCAATCTAATCACTGTTTCTACAAGTATGAAATAATTTACATGAAGTTTAAAGGGAAACTGAATTTGGAAATAAAAATGAAAGTTTACACTGAAATCCAACCAAGTTCTCCCTTGATACCTTGCAGTGATATGGAGGTTACTCATATCTCTCAAACATTATGCAAACTACGAATACGTTCTGACAGAGCCTAACTAGCTGGAAAAGCTTTGAGTAGGTAATGGAACAGAAAGTATGATTGGCATCTAAGGAACAGACTAGCTTAGTTTAAAGAAATATTACTAGTTTGACTAAAGTGAATTATGAGGCCAAGAAACATTTAAGGACTACCTAGTATGATGCAGAGAGGTCACTATCTGAGACAGTGGAGGGAAGAGGGACATCAAGGAAACCTTCAAACATCTGATGCTTAAATATCATTAAGTTGGCAATCTTTCTGTAAAACTTAAAATGATAAAGATTTAAATAGCAGGTTCATGAAATGCAGGTTATATGTATGTTTCCAAAATTAGTCTGAAGATATTTCTTTTCAGCCTGAGAGATGTGAGTAATATGTCTAGCAATATACTTCACAGTTTTCCACACCTTGTGGGAACAATACAATCTGTCATCACAACTGAAGGGCTTTGAAACATTTAAAGGAATAACCTATTATTTTCCTTTGAACATATTACCATATAACATTCTTGGTGGTTTTTATTACAATGAATATTAGTCTTGGTCGGAAAAGCCCTTCATTTCATGTGTGAGGAAAAAGGCTTCCAAGAGGAATAAAAGTGGAATACTAACATGAAACAAGAAAAAAAAATGTAGAAAGATAGTATACTCAAAAACTGGGGAATCCATTTCCTTGCAAATCAAATATACAGAAATTAGAATACAACTACATTGGAATTGTTTTTAAGGCTATAGGCCATAGAAAACTTCTCAAATGTCAATAAATACAAGCTCCCTGAGCTGGTCTCTAGTGGGATGTAAATACTGAGAACCAATTCTCTATTTTAAGTAGATTGGACAGAAAGGGATTGCATGCAGGTCATATAACTCCTCTAAGGGTATTTCCCTACCTATACGGAGACAGATGATTGACATAAAAGTTCAGTCTATAGATATCCCAAATCTCTTTTGTCGAAAGGAATAGGACTGAAAGACTTTTATCTTTTGTCATAGACTGATGTGTGATATAAACTTACTTTACATTGTGTCACAGACACTGATATGAAGTAAAGTGATATAAAAAGGGAAAAAAAAAAACAACTGAAAGAAGACAATGGCTCTATCTTCCTGATAATGCTGGGAGAAAACAAACCATTTACATGTACAATGCTAGGTTAACCCAGAGGGCATGCTCTGAGGTTCTGTTTTTGGGAAAAATATGGTAGCCAAATATATAATGTCTCAATAATCATAAGTGCTGAAATAATTAGAATTCCTGGACTGGACCAAAGCAACCTCTAACCTGCGAGACTAAACACGAGCATTCCGTCATTACTGGAAGTTATTGGTACAAAAAGACCAAAGTAGAAAGGACACATAATTTAGAGACAGAGAACCAGAATTAAAACACTTCTTCAACTACTTACAAGCTGCATGATGGGCAAACCGTTTTGCTTCTATAGGCCTCACTTCCCTTTTTGCAAAATAAAGGGGTTGGATCAGATGATGTCTAAGCTTTCTTCCTGCTATCAATTTCTGCTGAGCCCTATGGCATTCCATTAAAAAGAAAATAGAAAGTTTTTTGTAACTAATTTCAAAGTTCATTGCAATGGTTTTCATATAATGCACAAATAACTTACGGCAATTCCAAATAAATCCTCTCCCTATAACCTTTGTTGTTATAATTATTCAATTCAATTCAATTCTTAAATTTTTTTTAGTTTCCAACTCTTGATGACCCTATTTAGGGTTTTGTTGGCAGAGATACTGGAGTGGTTTGCCATTTCCTTTTCCACCTCATTTTACAGATGAGGAAACTGAGGCAAACAGGGTTAACTTACTTGCCTAGAGTCACATAGCTAGTAAGTGTCTGAATCTGGATTTGAACTCAGTTCTTCCTGACTCCAAGCCCTACATTCTGTTCACTGTGCCACCTATCTGCTGTCTTACAAATTTAGGTCATTAATTAAAACTGTATAAATTTTTCATTCAAATAGATTTCTCATGATTCTCATTTTCACAACATACTTCACCCAAATGAATATGATCTCCTTGAAGACAGGGGCAGTTCAGGTTGTATACTTTGGGTCCCTTGCACCTAGCACAGGGCCTGATGCATAGTAGGAACTTCAAAAATTCTGAATAAATTAAATTGAATTGAATTTGACCATATCATCCACAAGTTGTGCTAATGGAATGCTATGTCTTTATATTCTTGTCTATTTTTCTGATTAGAAGAGATAAACTGTCTAATGAGGTTGTACAAGGGTCTGCAAAATCCTCCCCCTACTCTTTTCCTCCATTTCTCAGTCAGGTGCTCTCACACACTTGCTCATTTCCCAGTTAGGTGCGCTCACCTTTTCTGTTACTTGTGGGCTCTAAGCTGCTTATGCTCAGAATTGGTTCCTTTCCTTATATATATTTCCTGTCTAGGACAGTAATTGGCCTTAGTTATCATGCTCTTTTTGCTACTGATTTCCTGTACCTGTTATATGGACTTCTTATTACTATTCTTGAAACTCTGTCTGCCATGCTTTTTAGTTTTAAAAATGTTTTTAAGGGACAGCTAGGTGGCACAGTGGATAGAGCTCTGGCTTTGGAGTTAGGACATGAGTTCAAATCCAGTCTCAGACACATGACACTTACTAGCTGTGTGACCCTGGGCAGGTCACTTAACCCCGATTGCCTCACCAAAAAAAAAAATGTTTTAAAGTGGTTTTTAGTTTTAAAATACATCCTTTGTATTTATTATCTGACCCTGCCCATGCTTTTGATCATTTGTCTTGGCTCGAAATCCCATTTGGTTCCTTCCAATTTAGCTCCTCATGTGGGACTGACTTCAAATGTGCATGCATGTTATTTCTCTTTGCTTTCAAGGCATGAATTCGTGCTACTGCTTTGACATAAAATACCTCTGTAAACTCAGACTCCAACTTACTCACCTTGCTCTTAAGTACTGACCACAGGCATCCAGTAGCTACATCAGCTCTGGTTCATTTCTAGATCTGTTATCTATCCTATTTACTCAGAGCAGTAGCGTGGTATCATAGATTGTATGTAGAATTGAAAACTCAGAAAGGACTTGGTTTCAAATCCCAAATCTAATAACCATTATCTATGTGATTCAAGGTAAGCCATAATCTTACTGAGCATCATCTACAAAATGGGAATAATATTTTTCTTATCTATAAAATGGGAATAATAATTATTTTACTACCTGACTCTTGGGGGTTATTGTAAATATTTTACCACTCTTTAAGCATAATATAAATGTGAATATTTATTCAACCTTAATTCTGCTCTTCTGGTCTTGTCTATTTGCCATAGACCCCTAGTGTAATACAATCCATGGTCCCAGTGATGAACACTGATATATATATTTTCATATACATAATATCTTGTGTTTGTCTGACTTGTTGAAGAAATTCCCCAAACTGCTTTTTCTTAGTTACCAGAGCAGTAACTAGGCTTGGGTACCCTGGGCTTTGCCTCAGGGTGCTAAATTTAGAGGGCACTGACAATATTTGCCATCATTCAGCATCATAGAAATAAGTGAACAAAACATTTAGCATCTACTTTGGCAGAGTAATTAATTAAAATAGGAAGTTATTAAGTGGGTGGCTTGAATAAGTTTTTTCTTTACCCCTGCCTCTTTTCCCATTGAATGGATACAAGAAAGAATTTGGCATCTATCCAATCTTATTTGACCTCAGAATAATAGGAAATGTGCAGAATGTGTGAAGTCAGATCTTGGTATTTTAGACTTCCCCAGAAAAAGGAATTTTTCTTTCCCCTGAAGTTCACAGAACTTCTGCTCAGAAGTCCCTGGGATTCCTGTAATTTTTGTTAAAATTCCAGATAGTCTAGCAATAATTTCCAGATACTACAATGTCTAATAACAATGATATGAACTTAAATTATGCTCTTCTTATAGTATCTTCAGGATCACTGGTAAACCCTGCCAATGTTTAAAAGTATATATAGATAAATATTTTTAGATGTTTATGTGCTCTCTAATTTTTGGAAAATTGTAAGTGGAGGATCCTTTTACATAAGCTGATAACACTACATGAATTATGGAGATTGAGGATAAATTTACAGCTTACTATTATAATCAAATGAAACAATAAAATAATGTTCATATTTAATAATATGCATATGCAGATTTGTGTCACATGATAATTAGATATAAATCATATGCTTATGAAGCCAGAAGGGCTTCATTCAATCCAACCCCTTAATCTTACCAATGAGGAAATTAAAAATGGGACGTGAGGACATCTAAAGCCAAACTTACAATCATCATATTGTGTAGGGGTAGTTCCTAGGCAAGCTCAATCCCAGTTCCGCTTCCTCAAAGAGGAATCCTTTGGTCTGATTTTTCTTATTTGCTATTCTTTTGCCAGAGGAGGTAACATTGACTTAAAACTGAGAAGTACCTTAGAGATCAAAACATTGTTACCAGCTCTAGTACTTTTCCACCTTGGACCACATTGGAGACAGCCCAGCACCTAGATTCCCCAAATACCAAGGAATTTCAGTGCCCTTTAGAGCACTGCCAGAGACCAGTCATCTTTGCTGTTACCCACACCAACTGGCAACCCACTATTAGAAAAGATAACCCAATAATTCTAGGAATAACAGTGTCTCTCAGATTGTCAACTCATCTACCTCTCAAGGCAGCTGGAGCCATTACCCACTCAAGCAGCCCTTGTGGAGATGCAGCCTGGCAACATCCTTGTGTGTGCAACAGCTCTGATTTCCTCATTAGTTACACCTACAGAAGACCCTCAAAAGAAAATTTTCTACCGTGAAGTCTTCAATACTGCCAAATGGTTCAGCAGCAGAAACAGATGTTAGTGGATATGATATAAAAGAAGTTGAATTACCACTGGACCACTAGTCCTTTCCATCTAATCTTCATCTGAAGCCTTCTATCTGTGCCATGTTCCCCCTATCAGAAAAGAATCTTCTTTAGAGAAGAGGCTGTCTTGCTTTCCTATTTGTATCCCCAATGCTTATTCATACAGTTCTTAGTATAGAATAATTGCTTAATAAATGTTTTATCATTCATTCATTTAGTACATTTCCTCCCATTTGCAAGTGAGAGAACTAAGGTCCAGAGAGGTGAGGAAATTGAGTCTAGATCCTCTGGCTCCAAACAGAGGTTTCTTTCCACCAAATTGGAAGGGAAGGAAGGGTTATAGAGGTGGGTCACAAATATTTATTTCTCCTTTAACCTCTCAAATTCTGAGTCATGTAATTAAAATGAACTTCCATCTCATAACTTTATATCTCTGCCAAACCAGAACTTGTACTAATTAACGTTTCATCTGAGATAATAAGGAAACAGGTGGAATAGTTTAGTGTGTAGGATGTAGGGGTGGGGAGGAATAGAACAGTAGTGACAGTATTTCAAAAATCCACATATTAATGCATATCAGCTTCATTAGGTTTCTTAGGGTAGGGGCAGGCAAAAGGTGCAAGAGGAAATTGAAAATATGGGCCCTTTGGAATATGGAAATCCAGAGGGAGTTAAGGAATCAGGAATGAAGAATCTAAAAGAAGAAGACAACGCCAAGGCTCTAGATTTGGGGTAAGGGTAGGTTTGAGGGGGGGGTGGAGAAGCAAGTAAGATGGGGAAGTAGAAAGGAAAGTCAGAAAGAAAGCATCTAGTACAAAAACTTCTGATGATTTTGCCTAGGATTAACCCAGAGAGCATCCCTCCTTGTGGGACCAATCAGTAATTAGAAGCTGTGCCAAGAGGTATGTGTTTTACATGTACATGCAAGGGCACAGTCTAAGAAATTTGCTTACCACTTAGCTCCTTTAAAGACACATAAAAACCATTCCATGAGAAGAGACAACTCAATCAAGAAGCTTTCATTAGGTACCCACTACATGACAGGCATTGTGTGCTTAAAGTGAAATTAAAGATTATACTGAAAGAACAGTGTAAGAATCTGGGATCCAAATCGATGTGCAAGAAGTATTGCCAGAGTTAGACTTAATAATGAAAAGATTAAAACAGCGGGAGCACCCTCCTCTGTAAATAGTTACTTACAGTGTGAGATTTGAGGGGCAAAGGCTTCCATCAAAAATGTTCTTGTTCACACGCATATTAGAACATCTGAAATTCCTCCTTAGAAATTGATTCTTTTGGACTTTTCCACTAGAAGAATAGGAGCTCCTTTTCCTCCTCCCTACTACAATTTGTCTCAATTTACACAAAGTAAAAGCTTTCCGTGAAGTTTTGTATGTCTCTTTCCTCATGGAAGAAGACAGATGGAATGAGGGATGAATTTGTACTTGGATGACCAACAGTGAACCAGCTCCAACTAGCTATGTGGCTATGGGCAGGTCACTTCATCTTTTGGGGTCTCAGTCTTCTCATTTCTAAAACTGGGCTAATGATATTAATAACATCTTCATTGGCTGCTGGTAAGAAAGTGTTTTGTTGGCAGAAGCCAAGATGGTGGAGTGAAAAGGTAGTCACTCTCACTCTCCCCTATCAAGCTCTGAAAACCCAGAAAATATCACCCTATGGAAAAAAAAAACCCTGGAACAGGTGAACTAGAAGAAAGACAGGGAAAAGCAGTGCAGCAACCTAGCAAACCAGTCTCCCAGTGCCTCAGCAAAAATAAGGGAAGCAGCACTACAAAGGGCCCCAGGCAGATAAGCACCCTGCAGCATTCATCTGAAAGGAGCTGAAGAAAACAACCTAGTCTTCCTAAAGTCCCAGCCTTGTTGATTCCAACCCAACACCTCCAACTGTCGACCAGGAGGAGATCCTGAAGCCCAGGTGGTAGAGCAGGCAAACACCAACACCTGGACCTCCCAGTGCCTCAGTGAGGGCAGGGGAACCAGTGGAAACCAGCTCAGAAAAACACCAGGTGCCTGGCACTCTACACAAAGGAATCTCCCAGTGCATTAGCAGAAACGAGGGAGGCAGCATTGCAAGGGGCCCCAGGCAGATAAACACCCTGCAGCACCCATCTAAAAGGAGCTGAAGAAAGCTAAAGGAAAGGAAAAGCAGGCAACCTAGAATTGCCTGAAAGTTCCAGCCTTGCTGATTCCAGCCCAACACAAGGTAAGCTGCCAAAACCCTACAGCCTCCAATTGCCAACATAAGAGGCCCCAGCACACAAAGCCAGTGACCAAGACCTAGGCTCCCAACACAAGAAGCTTGGGTCAGTGCCCTCTGTTCCCCAGCAGGAGAGCTCAATCTCTTTAAAGGCCAGGGAATAAAGAAACCATGAGTAAAAAGAAACATACCATAGATTCATATTATGAGAAGAGTGAAGATCAAGACAGAAATTCTGAAGAGGACAACATTGTCAACAAACCCACATCTGCAACATCAAAAGGGAATATGAACTGGTCTGAAGCCCAAAAAGCCTTCTTAGAAGAGCTCAAGAAGGATTTTAAAAGTCTAATGAGAGAGGTAGAAGAGTCCTTAAAAAATACAATTGGCCAATTGGAAAAAAAGTACACTGAAGAAAACAAATCCCTTAAAAATACAATTGGCCAATTGAAGAAGGAAGTACAAAAACTAACAGAAGAAAACAATCTGTTAAAAACTAGAATTGGACAAATGGAAACTAATGACTCTATGAGAGAGCAAGAATCAGTCAAACAGAAACAAAAAAATGAAAAAATGGATGAAAACTTAAAATACGTCATCAGTAAAACAACAGACCTGGAAAATCGATCCAGGAGAGACAATTTAAAAATCATTGGACTACCTGAAAATCATGATGAAAAAAAGAGCCTGGACAGTATCTTTCAGGAAATCATAAAGGAAAACTGCCCTGAAGTCCTAGAACCAGAAGGTAAAATAACCATAGAAAGAATACACCACTCACCACCTGAAAGAGATCCCAAATTGAAATGCCAAGGAATATAATAGCAAAATTCCAAAATTACCAGATGAAAGAGAAGGTGCTGCAAGCAGCCAGAAAGAAACAATTTAAATATCATGGAACCACAGTCAGGATTACACAGGACCTTGCAGCTTCTACATTAAAAGACGCAGGGCATGGAACATGATATTCCATAAGGCAAAGGAGCTTGGATTGCAGCCAAGGATCAACTACCCTGCAAAAATGAGCATGATTTTTCAAGGGAAGATGGATATTCAATGAAATAAGACTTCCAAACCTTCCTCATAAAAAGACCAGAGCTCAACAAAAAATCTGATCTTCAAGTA
This sequence comes from Phascolarctos cinereus, assembly GCF_003287225.1. Lineage (NCBI taxonomy): Eukaryota > Metazoa > Chordata > Mammalia > Diprotodontia > Phascolarctidae > Phascolarctos > Phascolarctos cinereus. The sequence goes on from NW_027556098.1 coordinate 8,682,198, forward strand.
CAAGATTCAAGAAAGACATAAAAAGGTAAATGGGACAGAAAGATACAATGTTGTTAATAAGGGAGGACTGCTTACACCCCTACAAGGGAAGATGACACTTGCAACTCTTGAGAACTGTATTGTTATTACACCATGTTAAAGGAGTATACATAAAGGGGTGGATATTAGTTGACTTTGATGTAATGATAAAAAAAAATCTAATCAAATGGGTTAAATAAATCCAAGTAAGTGCATTAGTCTGATCTTAGAAAATGTACTGAGAAAGGAGGAGGCAGACAAGGGTAAATTACATTACAGGAAAAGACAGAAAATCCTATTACAGCAGAGGGAAAGAAGGAGGGGGTGAGCATTGTTTGAACCTTGCTCTCATCAGATTTGGCTCAAGAAGGGAATAACATAATCAGTTAGGTATGGAAATCTAACTTGCCCTATGGGCAGTAGGAGGGAAAAGGGGAAAGAAAAAGGGGGGATGGAGGGAGGGAAGAAGCAGGGGGCAAAGGGGAAGAATGGGGAGGGGGAAAATAGAAGGGAGGAGAGACTGCAGGAGATGGTGGTCAAAAGCAAAGTACTGATGGGGGGGAAGGGAGAGAGGAGAAAGAAAAGCATAAACGGGAGGGAAAAGGATGGAGAAAACACAGATAGTAATCATAACTGTGAAATTTGAATCGCTATCTTTTTTTTTCTCTTCTGTTGAGTTTTTTTCCTCTTTCTGATGGTTCCTCTATTGGTTTTAATTTTTACTTACAACTTCACTAATGTGAAAATATGTTTATTAGGAAAGTAAATGTATAGCCTATATCAGATTGTGCACCATTTTGGGGAGGGTGTGGGGAGGAAGGGGGAGAAAAATGTTAAACTCAAAAGCATATGGAAGTGATTGTTGATAAATCAAAATAAATTAACAAAATACGCAAAAAAGAAAGTGTTTTGTTAATAGTAAACAGCTATATAAGTAAAAATCATTTTTATTATATTAACATATGAGATAGGTAATAAATAGAACACCTAGGCTTTATTCTAGTCTTTTCCTTCTTTATACCTCAGTTTCTTTATAAAACCACATTATAATCATATATCCCTAATACCTCCCTGTCTGTTGGCATGGAATGTGCTAACATGTATTTTTTTGCTCTAGATGATTTCTCTTCTGAATTAAGGCTTAATGAATTATTTTTATGTTAGCTTTTGGATAAAAGGCATCAAACAAAGCATCATAAGTAATCAGCTGAAGCACAAAAATATATTAAAAAAATCTTCATGAAAGACTTCTGAATAATTCAAATGAAATTCTGGTCTCAAAGGAAAATCAAATTTCACACTGAATCAACGATTTTCCCCTCTGTGGCTAGGATTTGTCAAAAATTAGAGGACTGCAAAACTGTAAACTTGCTGATAAAAGGCACTTTGATAGGAATTTGTTAATGAATCACAGTGGGTTATGAGTGTAAGATGGGTAAGCATCTGACTTACAGCATGGTGCTATTAAAGTTGGAAGCAAGAAGCAAAGCCTGTAAAATTATAACTGGGCCTTTTACAGAGACTTCTTTGGAGATCTAACTTTTTCTTCCTCTTTCACTCAGCCAAGATATATTCCTGTAAAACTGCTGATATGCTTATTTATAGGCATATGGATGCCATGTTGCTTTAACAGAGGCAGCCACCTTCTCTTTAAAATGTTCAGAAAGTGAAGCAATGGAGAGAATGCTGAATTTGAAATCCTCGGACCTTGGTTTGAATTATGGTGTTTCCACTTCTTATTTGTGTGATGCTAGACAAGTCATTAGAAACTCACTGTCTCTCAGTTTACTCAACTATAAAATAAGGGAGTTGGGTTAGATGATCTCTTGTTCAGTTATGTCTGACTCTTCTTGACCCCATAGACCATAGCATGCCAGGCCCATGGAGTTTTCTTGGCAAAGGTACTGGAGCGATTTGCCATTTCCTTTTCCTGTTTGTTTTACAGATGATATTTAAATGACTTGCCCAAGGTCAAACAGGTAGTAAGTATCTGAGGTTGGATTTGAACTCAAATCTTCCCAACTCTAGGCCCAGTGCTCTATCCACTAAGCCACCTAGCTATCTCCAGATGATGTCCAATATTTCTTAAAATTTTGCAGCCCCAAAAAGTCAGGTGGAAAGATTTATCACAGATGCTGAATGCTTATGAAGGAAGGAAAGACACAAATATTTCCATATTTAAAATGTTGACAACCTAGAAGTGGTTTTGGCTAAACTGAATTTCAATATGAGCATATCCATTCCCAACAAATAAGTGGTCATTCTTCTCCTCATGCAGGTCTTCAAGCTCAGTATCATCTTCAGCTCTTCACTCTCCTTCATTTACCTTGTATGTCCCATCAATTCTACTTCTACAAAATCTCTCACGTCTGTTCCCTTTTCTATCCTTACACAGTCACCAACTTTCTTCAGAGCCTCATTACCTTTACACCAGACTATTGCAACAATCTTTTAATTAACTGTCTGCTTCAACCTGCTGCTTTCCTGTTCATCTTCCAAAGAGTTTTTCCAAACTGTAGATCTGATCATATTATTCCCCTGTTCAATAAACTCAAGCGGCTTCCTATTAAGATCTAGACAAGTATCAACTGATCTGTTTAGGATTTAATGCCTTTCAATCAGTGGCGTCAACCTCAAATAGAAATGGCTGTTTGTGAGACACATATTGACCTAAACCACAAATTACCATTATCTACAGTTTTATAATTTTATAAATTTCATTAAACATTTCCCAATTACATTTTAAATCGATTTTGCACTCAGGAATTTTAGCTGGCCTGTGAATTTGATTTTTTTTGCTCTCTCTCTTTACAACCTGGCAATAACCTGCTTTTTATTTTTTAGTGTTATTACACATTACTCTCCTTCCTGCTCTCGATGATCTGGCCAATTTGGCATCACTATGTTTCCTCACATATGACACATTTCCCATCTCTGTGCCATTTTACTGGCTGTTCCCCATGTCTGGAAAGCACTCTTGTATGGATTTAGAATCTCACTTTCAAAAATCAGCTCAAATATTACCTTCTACAGGAAATCTTTCTGGATCCCACATGCTAGAGCCCTCTCCCGCCCCCACATCCATTACTATACATTTAGTTTGCATATATTGTCATTATGTGTATATGTACACACACACACACACACACACATATACATATATGTGGGTGCATGCACACACATACATATACACTTGTGTCCATGTAATCTATTGATATAAATTTGTGTGTATGTAAATGTTATGTACATATATCCACATATTTATGTGTGTATAATGTACACATTATAGATTTATATATAACATATCTGTGTCTCTGTGTGTGCATACACACACACACACAAATGAAACAGTTCTTCAAGAAGGTTACGTTCCATGTAAAGGAGTGAGGATATAAATATAGATGATAGATAGATGGATAGAAACAGAGATATGAATATGGATATGGATGTAGATATAGATGTAGATGTAAATAAAGGCATAAGCATAGAAATAGATGTACATGTAAGAGTAGACATAAACATAGATATAAAGAGTTGATAGAGATAGAGACAAATGTAAAATTAGACATAGATATGGGAGAGATACAAATTGCTGTTTGTGTTTATTGTTGTTTAGTCATGTCTGAATCTCTGTGAGCCTATTGGGGTTTTCTTAGTAAAGACACTGGAGTGGTTTATCATTTCCTTCTCAAGCTCATTTTTCAGATGAGAAACTGAGGTAAAGAAGGTTAAGTGACTTGCCCAAGGTCACACAGCTAGTAAGATTTGAACTCATAAAGATAAGTCTTCCTGATATTTTATACTGGCTTGGCACTCTATTGATTTTATACATACGTGTGTGTGTGTGTGTGTGTGTGTGTGTGTGTGTGTATGTATGTGTCTATGTATACACATTATTTATATATGTTATATATAGGTATAGTTAGATATAGAAAAGGTAATGGTCTAGATAGAGATACAGGTAAATATAGATAAGTATAAACATAAATATACAGATAAATATAGGTATAGGTATAGCTAAAGATGTGGATGATAAACAGGTGATATAGATAGATATATAGAGAATACATATGTATGTATGTATATCTATGTATTATGTATACATATATATAAGAGATAGATCAATGGATCAATCGATTGATAGATAGATATACACGGAGTCCTTGAAAAACAGTTACATCTTTGTCTTTATATCATCTATGTCAAGTTCAGTGATTAGCAGATAATAGAAGCCTAATAAATGTTTGCTAATTACTTGATTGATATGAACAACTAGTTTTCAGAAGAAGAGTTTCAAACTATCAGTGACCATCAGAAAGGAATCAGAACAATTGCTTCTAATTACTAATGAGAGAAATAAAATTTAAATAATTCTGCAGTTTCACTCCACACTCAGCAAACTGGCAAAGATGAGAAAAGTTGGAAATAGTGTTGGAGAGGCTGTGGGAAGGCAGGATACTAATAAACTGTTAGGAGAACTGTTAATTGAATCAATCTGAAGGGCCAACAATTTGGAATTATTTGAGAAAAATTACTGAACTACTGAACTAAACCTTTTGAACCAAAAGTCCCATTGCTAAGCACATACACCAAGAGGGACTAAGCCAGAAAGAAAGGTCCATGAGGTTCCTAGTAACATTTTCTATCCTAGCAAAGAGCAGGAAACTAAGTGGGTCTCCACTGATGGGGGAGTGGTTGAAAAAGCTGTATCATATACAATATTCCTTTGGCATAGGAATGAAATGTAATATTATTGTGACATGGAAAGACTTGAAGGAACTGATTCAAAATGAAATAAGGAGAATTAAGGGGAAAATCAATAATAATGTAAATTAAAAGAACACAAAAACAAACAATATGTAGTGTAACTGTAATGACAAGTCTCGGCCCCAGAGTAGAAATAAGGAAACATATTTCCTCAGTTTCTTTGGAGAGATGAGGGATAAAGATGGCAGAATGTTGCAGGTATCAGACATGGTTGCTATTTCAGTTGTTCTTCATTTTAATAAGGGAAGATATATGAATGTCGGTGTGATTTGGAGGAGGGGAGTGGGTTGGTAAAAAGCTGGAAATTGCTGTAGTGCAAAAACACAGGCGTCAATAAAACTTATCAAAAATAAAAAGAACATATCCAAAGCCACAACAGAGGATAATCATTATTACACTGTGTAATAGGTTGAAAAATTTAGACCTTCTTCAAGATATTGCTATTGCTCCTTCTTTTTCAAAGAGGAACAATGACATCACAGGTAACATCTTAACTTGGGTGTGAATTGGAATTAAGTGAGGCAGAACTGTTCAAAGTCATCATCCTCACTCTCTCTTCCAGAGTCACTGAAGTTCCGTAGCAGGACAAAAGTCAAGACAACTGGTGATGGCCTATCTATCTAACTATCTGTCTGTCTATCTGTCTGTCTGTCTACCTATCTATCTATCTATCTATCTATCTATCTATCTACCTACCTACCTACCTATCTACCTATCTATCTACCTATTTTTCCATCCATCCATCCCACAAGATAGTTTGATTACTGAAAGTGGCAGAAAATTCTTTTCAATAGTCTTTTACCTATAAGGGTATCTATCTTATGACTGCTATAATGAGGTTCCAGAGCTTCAATCTTGCGTCTCATTAATATGTTTCAACCTTCAGATTAGATTTAACAATCTTTTCCCCCATTTCTGAAAAGGGGCTATAATTTATACCCCATTAGATTTCTCTTAATATTCTGCATTGCAATAGATCCTGATGAGAAAATTGCCTCAACTACATTCGTTCACTTCCTGTGGCATTGACAGACACTCCTACTCATGCTGTTCTTATTTATTCCACTACGATATTGTTAGTTATCCCACCTCATTTATGGATATTATCTCCCCAAATGAATTTGCGCTGTTCTAAATTTGTCAACGAAGTGTGAGCACTTACTCCTAGCACCTAATATACAGGAAGCATGAAATCTGTCTTTGATAATGATGATAAGCATTAGACCAAAAAGATTTTGCCTGAAAATTAGATGTAGGGTGTTGGGGGAACTAGGTGGTGCAGATAGAGCACTGGGACTGGAGTCAGGAAGACTCATCTTCCTGCATTTAAATCTGGCCTCAGACACTGGCTATGTGACCCTGAACAAGTCCTTAATCCTGTTTGCCTCAGTTTCCTCATTTATAAAATGAGCTAGAGAAGGAAATGACAAACTACTCCAGTATCTTTGCCAAGAACACCCCAAATGGGGTCATGAAAAGTTGGACATTACTGAAACAGCTGGACAACAGCAAAAATTTTTCATTGTAGGCAGCATGTTTGTGAAATGAAATGTGACACATTACAAAATCAAAATACAAGATTATCTGTTTGAGATATATTGGACCCAAACTCAAGGAAAACATGCTGTATTGATGGCAATCTGATTTGTGATCTTGGAAATGAAGAGAGAACTAGTTGTGACTGAGTTTGTTTTATTTTGATAGTTTTGTTATGCTGCACTCATAAGATAGGAAAGACTTTGGAAAGAGACAGACTGTAAACTTACTCAATAAAGGAAGGAACTAGTGAAGGATGTAGCTACTAAAGGAAAATTGGCTTTAGGACATTAGTCCCAAAGAATTGAGAAATGGAGCAAAAGATGGGATAGAGTAAGTAGCATCTAAAAAAAGGCTAGGGTACTAAAGGATGGAGGAGATTTGGTTAGGCAGAAAGGAGGGTAAATGTGCTTCAAAGATGGTAACAACATGACAATGGCATAGTGATGGGGAAAGTACAAGGTACATAAGAGGGCTAAATAAAGGTGGTTTTTGTTTGTTTCTTTCTTTAGAAAATATAGCAAATCACTGTGAAGTTGTAAGGAACTTTGTTATAGATCCTGGAACACAGTAGATACTTGATAAAATATCTGGTTGACTGGTTATCTCAATTCCATTTTGCAGAAATAGAAGTGGAAAGTCATAGATACAAAACAGGCATTAGCTACTGAGATAACCAGGACCAGACCCCATCTCCTGAATCCAGGCCAATTCTCATTCCATTACAACACGCTGTCAAGTAAGAAGGTAATACCCAAAGCATGAAGTATCATCATCATAGCTAGCATTCACACAATACTTCAAGGTTTTGCAAAGTATTTATCATATGTTATCTGATTGAATCTTTACAACAACTTTCTCAGTTTGCAGCTATTATTCTGCCCCCATTTTGAAGATGAGGAAACAGAGGCTAAGAGAGGTTAAGTGATTTGCTCAGATTCTACTAAGTACCTAAGGAAGGATTTGAGCTCAGGCCTTCCTACCTCTAATCCTAGACCTCCTTCTGTTGTGCCATGAAGGTTCAAGGCATGCAAAGAGGTCTGGAATTTATCCTGCAGAGAATGGGGATCCATTGAAAGCTATTTAAAAAGGGGCTGTAATACCAAGCATCAGTAAAGTAGATTACTCAAACAGAGGTAGGCACAAAGGATTGGGGATACCAGTTTGAAGGCTGTTAGAAGAGGGCAGAAGAAAGATCACGAGGGTCAGAATGAATAGTAGTAATGGGAATAGAAGGGAAGATATTCAAAAGACATCTTTAATCTTGAAAGTTTATGTATTATAAAGGGAAGCACTTACATATAATTATTATCCAAGCAGGTTTATCCTGTGTTTGAAGTTGTGAGAAAATGAATCTTCCTTGCTGGATATATCCCACCTTGGTGAGGATCTTATGTAGAGAAGATGGACTACAGTAGGGGTGGCAGTAGGGTTTCTTTGCCATGGCACTAATAACATTTATATCTTCTGTTTCTTATAGCAAACAAAGGTTTGAACAAAGTGTTTTACATATGCTAACTTACTGAATTTCAAAAAAACCTAGAATTTCAACACAACCACTTTTAACCACTCACCTTTTCACTTATTAGACAATGTCTATTTCTCATTATCAGGCAGCTAAGTGTCACCGTGGATAGAAGGTTGGGCCTGGAGTCAGGAAGACACATCTTTCTGAGTTCGAACCTGGTCTTAGCCACTTACTAGCTGTGTGACCCTGGGCAAGGCACTTAACCCTGTTGCCTGAGTTCTTCAATTGTAAAATGAACTAGAGAAGGAAATGGCCAATTATTCTAGTATGTTTGCCAAGAAAATCCCTAATGCAGTCATGAAGAGTCGGATATGACTGAAAACGGCTCTACAACAACAATAACAACAACAACAACCTTTCTCATTACAATACTGTATAAAGGCCTCTGGCCAGAACACATCAGTCAGTCAACAAGCATTAATGTAAGCACTTACCATACCAGGCACTTTACTAAGCATTTAGGGATACAAAGAAACGAAAAAGTGTCCCAAGAACTGATCGCTCTTTCTCCCAAAGACTGAGGTTTCAGAGGAAAAAAGCCACATCCTCAATTTAGGATCTTATAAAAAGGCAACAATTTACCAAAACACCAACATTTTTCATTTTCCTAAGCTCAAAAAAAAAAAGACTGTTATTATCAGTTAGAAGAACAATTATGGAGTAAGATAGGGAGAAGGCTGAGAAAAGAACTTAGTGAATAATAGATTTGACTTTTCCTAGAATAATGAATGTATTAAAAAAGATAAAACAAACTCCCTTAGAATGTAAAATATACATACTTCCTCAAAAATTAAAGCTGCCAAGATGACTTTCCTTTTTTCTCTCCCGCCTAATGATCAAAATATCATTATACTTTCTGATTTTTCCGAATGAAATTTCATTTCATGGATGAACTCTTTTAGTATAATTGACAAGTGAATATTATTAAGATTAACCAAATTTATTTTGATATCATTTTCTGTTAGACTATCAAATTAATTTGTATCCATTTCATTAACATTCTTCTACTCAAGTTACATTCCTTCTGCTAATTTGTTTTAAAAAATTTAGATCTTGATATAATCTAGCAGGGTAAATTCATGGAATTTGTCACGTGTTTCCCTTTACCCAGAACTACAAGTATTCTGCTCTACTTCTTATTCCAATCATCTCCAGTTATAATTTTTCTTTGTTCAGTCTATGGCCTTCATTATTGCTGAAGAGGGATACTTTGTACAAGTGGACATTGCTTTTTTTTACGGTCCTTAGTGGCCCTATGGTGAAGTGTGAAGAGCATTACCTTTGTACTGAAAGGCTCTAAATTTGAATTCTAGGCTACTTTATTGCCTGTGTCACTTTATGTAAATCATGCCAGAGGACTCAGTTTCTTCTTCTGTAAAAGGAGGGAGGGTTGGATTGGATAACCCCTGATTTGTCTTATAAAGCTCCAAACCTAAGGTCCTATTAGCTTCAGCATTTCAAAAGGTGTGCCATAAAGAAGGGAAATAGCTCAGTAGCTGAAATAGAATATCTTTTCATAGCCTGGGCAAAAATTTGGAAAAAAAAACCCATTTATTACAAATATGCTCTTGTTTAGTTATGTTTGACTAGACCAGTTATAGTATGGGGGAAGTGACTGTCTTAAAACACTGTACTCCTTGTAAGCATAGCACCTTACAAATTAGAATTAAAATTTCACATTTTTTTGAAAGTACATAGTGAATAGAGGGTAGTTTCAAGAGTCAAGAAATCATACCTGATCATATGCAGGATCATACCTGAAATATATAGGCTATGTGGGCATGGACAAATCATTAACTCTCAGTGTTCCCAATCAACTCTCCAAGATTAAAAATAGAGCCAAGATGCAAGTCTACATCAAGGCAAGCAGTTTTCACATTTGGAATTTCTTTCATTGATTATTTAATCATAAATAATCATAGGTCCAGGGGCAGCTAGATGGTGCAGTGGATAGAGCACCAGCCCTGGATTCAGGAGGATCTGAGTTCAAATCTGGCCTCAGACACATAATACTTACTAGCTGTGTGACCCTGGGCAAGTCACTTAACCCCACTGCCTAGCCAAAACAAAAAACAAACAAAAATCATAGGTCCAGACCAACTCCCTATATATGCACACACACACACACACACACACACACACACACACACACACACACACCACAATAAGGTACAGAATACTGTGGAGGATACATGAGCAGTAATAGCATTACATTCTACAAGAAGGCTTTCCTGATTCCCAATTCACTCCAAATGCAGGGCTCACCCTTCCTAACTCCCTTATATTTAACAATATTTAATTTCTTTTGAATTTACTTTTCATATACTTATGTGCATGTTTTCTTTACTACGAGAATGTAAGTTCCTTGACTGTGGTGACCTTTTCATCTTTTATGTTTCTATCTCCAATCCCACCAGACAAAGGCCTGTAATCTCTGTTACAGGAGAGCCTGGGGCGGACATATCTTCTCATATCTTTTGAGCTACAATGGACTAAGTCAATTCAGGGTCCGCACTAAGTCTGGCACTGATATGATGTAGTCCCCAAAGCATACAGTTACCAGGTTTCCTAAAGCGGGGAGACTCAACACAAGTTGGAAATGCATTAGGTCAAAGCTTCTGTGCTGATCAGGGTGGGATTTAACCTTTTAGTAGCCCTTGTACTTTCAGCTTGGACAAGATAGAGAGACACAGACTTAAAAAAAATCCCAGGTCTACCACAGTGCCTGACACACGGTGGGTGCATCATTAATATTTGTTGGTTGACTGATTGATAGAAAATTTAAATAAAATATTGTCCTTTCTCCTCTGGGAGTTTATTTTCTAATTGGAGATATTGATATCATAGTATACTTAGATACGCACATACACACACACAAAATTGGAGACATTGATATGTTATATATGTATGATATCAACATCTTATACATATACACACATAAATATACAATATATAATTATATATACACATGTACAATATATACACATATACATACATACATATATATGTATGTATATTTATACACACATACATACAAACAGATATCAATAGTAGAACACTGTAGCTTAATTAGAGTGTAGAAAACTTGAGAGGGGTAGTATGTTGAAGGACTAAGGCTGTAAGAGAGTGGGAAGGGGCCCAGATTCAGAATATCTTGAATGCCAGGTGACAGACTATGACATTTACTCAGTAGGAGAAAGGGAACCACAGAAATGTTCTGAGCCAAGGCAGTAAGGTACCTATCATAACACAATAAGTGGTTGTAGTCATTGTTGATAACTGTTATGTGTTTTTCCTATTTAAATTCAAAGACAGTTAAAACAACACACAACTCTATAGTAAATGACTAATTGTTTTATAAGGTAAAATTGTATGGCGCAAATGTGGTTCTCTCCTAAAACAGAATTGAAATATATTCACAAGTTTGAGTCTATCACTCTAAGTCATCATTTAGTTTATTTCAACGATACTCTAAGATTTAGAGTGTTCCTATACTGCTAAATATCACAATTTCATTTGTACATTCTAATGTTCTAGTTTATCACTGAGTTCAATGAGATTTGGAGATTAACTTGGAAGAGTTGACATTTTAAAAACCTTATTTTTTTGTTTTTGTTTTGACTTCATCCTCATTTCTGAACATACCCCTTCCCTATCCATCAAGTCAACCATTATAACAAAGATTTTGACAGAAAGAGAAGAAAAAATCAGCAATAACAAGCAAAAACTTCAAAAAATTACAAGCATACCTTATTTTATTGTGCTTCACTTTATTTTGTCTCACAGATGTATTTTTTTTTTTACAAATTGAAGGTTTCTGGCAACCATACTTTGAACAAGTCTATCAGTGCCATTTTTCTACAGCCTGTGTTCACAGTGTGTCTCTATAATACATTTTGATCTTTCTCACAATATTTCAAACTGTTTTATTCTTATTATGTCTGTTAAGGTGATCTGTGATCAGTGATCTTTGATGTTACTATTGTAATTGTTTTGGAGTGTGGTTCCATCAATATAAGACAGAAAACTGAATCCATAAACGTTGTGTGTGTTCTGTCTGCTCCACCAAGCAGCTGTTCCTCCATCCCTCTCCCCCTCCTCTGGCCTCCCTTTTCCCTGAGACACAGCAATATTGAAATTTGGCCAATTAATAACCCTACAATGGCCATTTGTTCAAGAGAAAGAAAGAGTCAATCAATATGACAAACTTCATTGTTTTATTTTAAGAAATTGCCACAGCCATCCCAAACTTCAGCCCCTAGATCTCACCCCCCTCACCCCAATCAGTCAGCAGCCATCAATATCATGGCAAGATCCTTCACCAACAAAAAGATCACAACTTCCCGAAGGCTCAGATGATGGTCAGTAATTCTTAGCAACAAGGAACTTTTAAATTAATGTACTATTTTTTAGATGTAATACTATCACACACTTAACAGACTGTGGAATAGTGTAAACATAACTTTTATGTGCACAAAAAAACCAAAAAAATTCACGTGACTTGCTTTGTTGTGGTAGTCTGGAACCGAACCTGTAATATTTCCATTGTGTTTCTGTAATTCTGATTGATTTAAATACTAGAAGAACACTGTAACATATGGCACAGTTTTGGCTTGTTTTGCGAGAAAAACAATCATTCTGCTAAATAAGTCACTGGGAATTTGACACTAGGAATCCCATACCTAGATCTACCACTATTTAATTAAAACTTTTAATTCAATCTGATGGTAATAATAATTAATGTTCTAGACAGTAGAGAGAAGATATTATTGCCCCATGAAGGTAAGAAAATATTTCCATGGAAAATCTCCTTCTTTGAAGAAAAGGCTCCAATCTGTGAGTCCTTTCTGTGACATCCAGTTATATTCTTACAGCAAGCTATCTCTGGCAAAACTTCTGCCAAGGGGAGATTTCCTTTAGCTTTATGCCTTTTTTTTAAAAAAAAAAAACTCCCTATTCATTATTCTGAACATTATTAAGTATGTGGCCCAAAGAAACAGGTTCTATAGGAATCCTTCAATTTACATTAGTACTTCAATAATTTCATAAGAGTTAATGGAAGTTGATAGTTCTTCCAAGTCATAGACAATCCATAAATTCCTTGGCATATATATGCCAAAGAAGAATGCAAACCTTCGGGGCTCTGCTGGAAAATGTACATGAATTGACTATTGCTAAAAATATCGATCCTCTGGGTGGTCAATCTTCTAGCATTGGGCCTGACTGATCTTAGCTATGCCGTTCCTAGGCAAAGGATACACAGTCTACCGCTGGAGCTGGAGCTGGAGAATTTCCAGTAAAATTTGCAAAAGCTTAAGCTGGGTTGGCATAGTAGAGAGCTCAAGGTTAATTTCATACCACAAGGAAGTATCAGAGTTAGACTTGACTTGATAAGTGATCACACTGTACAATAGTCTTTTTTTTTTAATCTGAAAGAGTGATTTCAAGGATATGACACTCTCCATGAGAGGCTTCCTCTATCAATGTGGATCAGCACCTTCTATGCAACTTACTAGACAGCTAGGTGGCTCAGTGGAAAGAGCACTGGACTTGGAATTAGGAACACTCATCTTCCTGAGTTCAAATCTGGCCTGAGAAATTTTGCCTGGGCAGATCACTTAATCCAGTTTGCCTCAGTTCCTTATCTGTAACATGGGCTGGAGAAGGAAACGGCAAACCACTCCAGTATCTTTGCCAAGAAAACCACTCACAAAGAGTCAGACAAGACTGAAATGACTCAACAAAAACAACCCAACTTATCAGAAGAGAGTTTCCTGGGGAGAGCTGAGAAGTTGCATGATTTGCCCATGGCTGCAGAGCCAGTATGTACTGGAGATAGGCCACCTCTCTAGCCACTATACCCACTAACAGATAAAGTTATGACCATCTGGCTAAAAAGCCAGATTACATATACTTAATCTAAGTTTCCCATTGACTCCCATTACAAAAATTAAAATGCCCTAACTCTTAATAAAACAAAACAAAACAAAACAAAATTTGGAGATAGTGGGCTTGGAGCTGTGGTGTTGAAAGAATAAGTTGTGAGGAATGGGATGGGAGACAAAGCCAGATAAAGATGAGAAGGGCAGAAAGCAAAAAGGGGAAAAGCAGAGGTAGAGAGAAAAGAAAAATAAAAGAGTAAGAGAAATTCAACATCAATTTCTTCTGAATTCAATGAAATTAAACACCCTTTATTAAGTAATAATAACTAGTACTATGTAGCACTGATTTACAAATAACTAGCACTTATATTTATATATAGCTAGCCTCTTATTGTACTTTAAACATATCATCATCTTATTTGATCCTTACAACAATTCTATGAAGGAGATACTATCATTTGAGAGATAAGGAAACAGAAATCTAGAGTGGTTGAGTGACTTGGGCAGGGTCACACATTTAATGAGTATCTAACTAAAGCAGTGTTTGACCTTAGGTCTTCCAGAGCCCAAGGCCCATGTCCTAATAACTCTACCATCTGTGTCAACCTCTGTGTAGGAGATGGATAGTCAAGGTAAAAATAAACAGGCCTTACTCTCAAAGTGTTTACATTATGCTAAGGGCATATATCATGTACATAACTAAACAAATATAAAGTAAACAATGTTGTTTCAAGAAGATTGCTAATAACTGGAGGGATCAGGAAAAGCCAGGTTTAGGAGGTGGTAGCAGGTGGAGCTTTGGAGCAAGTTTGTGATGCTACAAAGAAGAAGCCAAGAAATAATGCAAAGAACCATGTTAGACACCAGGAATGCACAGAATAAAACATGAGAATCCCTTTCCTGCAAAGTATCTATACAGTCTAATGGCAGCAGTAACAATACTAATGTGTTTTTCTTATCCTGTTCTCATTGCTGGCCTACTCTTTGCAGCTTATAAGATGACAGGATCAAAGATTTAGAGATGTCAGTCCAACTCACTCATTTTACAGATGAGGAAACTGAGGCTCAGAGGTCTCGTGACTAGTCCAAGGTAAAACTCTGTGACTCAAAAATCCAGCACGCTTTCCACTGTTGGATCCTGATTCTCTGACATCATTAAAAAAGAAACTACTCTTTAATTTCCACATACTGAGATACGGAGTTGCATAGGGTCTGAATTCTGTCAGACAGAAAAGATTAATTTTTAAGCAGCTAGGTGGTGCAGTGGGTAGAATATGAGGCCTGGAGTCAGAAAGCCCTGAGTTCATGTCCAGTTTTGGACACAGAGCTTTTGTGCTCTTGGGCAGGTCACCTAACCTCTGTGGGCCTCAGGAAAATGGGGATCACAGCCCCTATGTCTCAGGGTTGTGGTAAGAATCTAATGAGTTGTGGAAAGTGCTGAGCATAGTACCTGGCACACAGTAAGCACTATGTAAATAACAATTGTAGACAGTCTAAATACAGCCTGACACATAGTAAGGGCTATATAAATTTTTTTGTTGTCCAGTCATTTCAGTTGTATCTGGCTGTTTGTGAAACTATTTGGGGTTTTCTTGGCAAAGATACTAGCTTGCCATTTTCTTCTCCAGCTCATTTTACAGAAGAGAAAACCGAAACAAACATGGATAAGTGCCTTGCCTAGGGTCATACAGCTAGTAAATGTCTGAGACCAGATTTGGACTCAGGATGATAAGTCTTCCTGATTCCAGGCCTGATACTTCGTCCACTGTACCGCTTAGCTGCCCTTATATGAACATTAGCTATTATTATTGTGTAATGTATTATGAATTAATAATGATAAAAATGTTAGCTATTACTATTATTAATTAAGAACACATACATAAATGAAATAACTTCTTTATAAATATCATAAACACTAAATTATGCACCTTGAATTGCCACAAAATAAGGATATCTGTATGGTCATAAAATGACACAAATAAACACAGGCTCTCGGTTCCAAGCCCAGAGAAAATAATTCGTCACTTCTAAATGAAAGACAGCCTGCTGAAAGCTTGGCAGGCAACAGATGTTATGTTTTAAAGTTATTGTGAATTTTAAAGTCATTGGTAATTATCCTATATGCATTATGATTCCATAAAGCCTAAAAATCAATAACTTCTGTCACCATTGACTACTGTAACAGTTACAAATAAAGTAAACTGAGGCAAAAAGTTCTGAGCATTGTCAATTTATTGGGAAAGTTTGAATCCACAAATAAATAGAATTTTAGCTTTATCAGTTAGTTGAGACCCCAAATGATTGGGGGATAGTTTTTTCTTAGATTTTGGGGAGTACAGGAAAAAGAATAGAACAGGGTAGGTGACATCATGGCATAATTGAGGTACAGGAAACAAGATGATTGGTTGGAAGTCTGGTCATGGGGGGCTAGCAACAACCCCCTCCTTCCTTCTTGCTGACTAAACAGTGCTCACTGCTGGAGTCCACCTGCAAGATAGTGGTCCAGACACCTTGGACAGCAAACCAGACATACCTGAAGCATAGCTTGGGGGTATTACATTAGCTTCTCAAACTCAATTTTTCTAAATTGAAAGGTTTTTTTTTTTAAATTATGTTTCCCCTCCACTTTCCACTTTTAGCTGAAGGGGCACTCATCTTTCCTGTTCAGCACTTGGAGGCATTCTCAAGCCTCTCTTCCCTTAAACTTCAATATCAAAACAGTTGTTAAGTCTTATCTATACTACTTCCACAACATCTCAAATCTACAAAATAACAAGTTTTGCTCTGGATATATTTAACGGGGATTATCAGCATGTATACATATATGCACATATATGTTTCAATAATACCTACATGGGAGGTGTATATATAGGTGGCACAATAGACAGAGTGCTTGGCCTGGAGTTAGGAACACGAGCTCAACTCTGGCTTCAGACTCTTAATAGCTGTGTAATCCTGGGCAACTCATTTAACGTCTGTTTGCCTCAGTTTCCTCATCTGTAAAATGAGTTGGAGAAGGAAATGGCAAACACTTCGCTATCTCTGCCAAGAAAACTTTAAGTGGCATCAAAAAGAGTTGGACATGACTGAAAAATGAGTGAAGAAGAACAACAAAACATATGCTAATAGTCCCAAAGCTAAAAACTGCAATAAGACTTTTGAGACATACCTTATATGCCCTGAGTACACATGCATGCACACATTCCCCAATTGACTGAAGGTAGGTAGGGGAGGGATGGATCATTTCATTGACCCCTCCCCATTCAAATACTTAAAAGGTGTCAGCTGCCAACCATATTGACAAAGATGGGAGGAGCTTAGGAAACACTTTTAAGACTACAGTCATTAACTTTATCAAGGAAAGTGGGAAATTTAGTATACTCCACAATTCTCCCACTCCCTAAGAATCTCCCCTTCCTACACAACTATAAAAATCATATCTAACACATTACTGAATATGAAATAACAATAGAGAGAGAAGACAAACTGAAAGTTTCAATCATTGTGCTTGTCTTTACAATGTGACCACCAGAAGCTTCCCAAGTGCAGAATACAGCTGGAATAATAGAAAAGTATCTTTGAATTGCACACCTATATGAAGTGAACTGATTGAAAAGGCTCAGATTCAATATGAATATCTTTATTTTCCTAGATTTAAGAGCTTCAAAGTAAATTAAAAAAAAATTAAAAAACCAACCCCTACAGTTTGGTTCTTAGCTCAAATTTTCCTATTGCCTTTTGAATATACCCACAATTCCTGCCCTGTAGTCAATCAAAAAGGCTCCTCTTCACCATGTGGTCAGAAGAACCTGTTACAGAATGTCAGTACGTGCTTCAAAGTTCACATGGCAATTGTATCAATAGAACATGCTGGCCAAGCCCAAGAGTTCCGGGCTCATTGATTAGTCCCTTATTATGTTACAAAAAATGATTGAGGGACATACAGGAGCTGACAAATGCACCTAATTATAATTGAGAGACAACATTCACTCAGTTCTTTTAAATTTATTTTTCATTAACTTTAGAAAATTTAATTTAAAATTATTTATATATTGTATGAAAGTTTCCTTTCTAACTCTTAGAGGTAATATCTAATTGAAAACATGGCCTTCTTATCTGCTTGTATCTCTACCATAGCCTTCACAGAATTTAAGAAACATTTTGGAACTTTTTGAACAGAAGAAACATTTAAGATTCTACTTTTTGAACTCAATTTTTTTGTTCAAATGTTGGTCATGTTATTGGTTTGGATATTATTGGTCCCCATATTCTTTTTCAAAGGAAAACACCTGGAATCCATGTCATCGCAGGTCCTTTTGAGACTATAAACCTCCTTAAAAACAAGCAAACAAACAAACAAAAACTCCAGCAAAGTAAAATTTATTTCTAAGGTCATTTTGGGCATTTGAAACCTTTTATAATCTAGCTCTAGGCTATCTTTTCCAGGCTGATTACACATTCCTTCCTGTTATTCTACATCCATACAAAATTCTCCATTCAAGGGCTCAAGTACCATCTTCTACAGAAGGCCTTTTGTTGATTTTCCCAATTGTGAATTCCTCTTCTCTACTGCCCAAATACTTTGTGATACTATCCAAGCAATAAATACTTATTGCATTCAATTGAATTGAATGGTTATGAACTCTGATCTGAAATTGCAGAGAACAAAAACTGAAAATTGAATTTAATAAGTATAAAAAACTTCCAAATTTAATTATCACAATGACATCAGCCCTAGGTGGTAGAAGACATTGAATGTTTTCTGTTGCATAGCTAAGAGCTGATGTCTTAGATAGGGCCATGGAAAACTAAACTTTATACCTGTCAAAATAATTCTTGCAGATGGCATGCCTTTTCAAATGAAAACCCAGTTAACTTTAGCCATATTTTTCCCAATTCCCAGCGTACATTTAAAATGCCCAGTGAAACTCAGGTTGGCGAGTGAAATGAGACCCCTAAGATCTGCCCTGCTTTTTGCTAATTCATAGCTTTTGTATGCTGCCAGTTTGTTTTTTCCTCACTGCCTTGTACAGATTTCCCAGAGGGATGGATCTGCTGTGTGTTATCTAATCTAAAAGCCATCTTGGTAAATTGAACAGTACCTCTGGGCAGTATTTGGACAAGTTCATACAAATACGAGGAAGCAGATGGGTGAGCTGACTTTTCAAAAAGTGTGTAGAAGGTCAATGCTACTAATTATTTGCCACAGATTTGTTTTTACTATGGCAAAGGGCATAGAAATTGGTTAGCGTATATAAGGATCTGATTTGAACACATGTCAAGATAGGGATACACAGATCATCAAAACCCCTCCTTTTTGTGAGAAGAATGAAGCAAAGACATCTCTGATGGGTAAAAGATATTCAATGGTTAATTTTTGAAAGGAATGAAAAAAACTGTACACTCTCAAGATTGATCAGAGACAAAAAAAACTACACCAAGGAAATGCCCAGATAGAGAGATGGAATGTGAATAGAAAGCAAAGTTACTTCTAAATTAATATTTATATTCATTGAAAGAAAAAAAAATCATGCCGTACCTTAAACTTTTAGGATAAAAGTCTCAAAATTTCATAGTGCTTTAAAAGAAAATCTAAAGCTATTTAAGAAGTATTATTACACACAATAACATTCAAGGCTTACAAAGTTTCAGTGAGAACCTTGGAACTGCTAAATTATTCTTTTTCTTTTCCTCAGGAGTTGTTTATAGAATAACCTTTGTTTTACCCCACAAAAATTTTATAAGGTGCAAAAGACTCACAAACAGTTACTGAAAAGACAAAAAACATTCTAATATTTCATTAGCTCCATTCTGTCTCCCCATCACTCCCACCCCTAACCCCTTTGAACTTGGCACTGTTATGAGGGCAACCAACCCTTTGATATTCCAGTGAGTCATTCTTTCATTCAACATCCTGTAGAGTTTCTCCAGGACTTTCAGTACCATCCTGTGATTTAGAGAGCTAGGTGGTGAAGTGGATAGAGTATTGGGTCTGGAGTTTAGGAAGACTCCTCTTCCTGAGTTCAAATCTGACCTCAGACACTTAGCTGTGTGACCCTGGGCAACTCACTTAACCCTGTTTGCCTCAGTTTCCTCATCTACAAAATGAGCTAGAGAAGGAAATGCAAACCATTTCAGTATCTTTGCCAAGAAAACCCCAAATAGGGTCATGAAGTATCGCACAGGACTAAAAAACAAATGATTTAGACAGAAAATGGCACACTCCTAAACAGATGATTCTGTTCCCCTTAGAACTCCACTGTCTAAGAAATTTACTAGCTTTGCCCTCCAAGTAGGTTGCTATATGTATGTAAATCAGACGCTTTTCTCTCCACTTTAAGGTCAAATCCACAAACTTTGTAACTTGAGAACTATCAGACAAGACATTGCCTGCATGGCAACTCCAAAAGTTAGCACTTCTCAGGCTAAAGGATGAAACTCTAGAATCATGTTGCCTTGGGAACTAAAAATTCCCCTTCTTCTATGTAAGAGTTTGAGGCAGATGATGTCCAAGAACTACCTGTGTGGTCACTGAGAGGCACATTCATCTGAACTTGATATGTGCTTCTATAGGAAATCTAACAGTATCCTGCTTTCTTGCATCTCTTGTTCCGGGAATGTCCACTCTTAAGATCTCTCAGATTTCATACAGCACTTACCTACCTCTATATCTACAATATACTTCTGCTATAACTTATTGCCATCTGTCTCTCAATGGAGGGAATCTACAAGGTGCTGTCAACTCTATATCAAGGGAGGAAATCAAACATGGACATGGACTATTCCTGTCCACCTTCTACCTCCTCAACTCCAGAAAGCCCAGGGCTGTATTTCTGTAGGCTGGTCTACCTTTCAAAGTCTAAGAAAGAACTAGAGAGAATATAGGCTATTTAACTCTTTAATCGTTCAGAATGAGTAATATCTAGCAACTGAGATATCCCTTCTACTTTTAATTCATTTCAAACTAATCAGCATTTGTTAAGACTACGTATAAGGTGTATGCTATGTAGGAAGGATATGAGGATGACACTGAATTTGAACCTCTAACTTTCTGATTTCTGATTGCGTACTACCTGCTTTAACAGATTAAATGCAGGGGGAGCTAGGTGGTGCAGAGAATAGAAAACCCACTCTGAAGTCAGGATAGACCTGAGTACAAATCCAGCTTCTGGCACATACTAGCTGTGCAATCCTGAGCAATTTAACCCCCATTGCTTGTCCTAACCCCCCAAAAATGAGAAGAAAAAATAAATACAACTCAAATACCTCTACTTTTTCTATGTATACTCTAAACTCTCCAGATCTTATGCATTCTATGGTACACTAGTAAATATTTAACAAGTGGCTTTCCAGGAAAAAAATGTACATAGGATACACATTAAGTTCAACCTGTGTTATTAATATTTTCTCCATCACTTTCTTAAGTCTACACATCAAAAAACTATAAATCAAGCTCCAATTTGTAGTTTGTGAATTGCTGAAGGATAAATGCTTACAGTGAAAATTTAGCAATCTGCACTCAGAAGGCAGTTTGACCTGGTTGCAGCACACTGTGACTATATTCCTTTGCAGACCCAATTCACTCTTCCTCCTTAAAATTTCAACACCCTCAGGGGCAGCTAGATGGCGCAGTGGATAGAGCACTGGCCCTGAAGTCAGGAGGACCTGAGTTCAAATCCAGCCTCAGACCAAACACTTGACACTTACTAGCTGTGTGACCCTGGGCAAGTCACTTAACCCCAACTGCCTAAAAAAAAAAAGTCAACACCCTCCTAAATACTCCCTCTTATATCCTCAGATTCTTTCTCAAATGTTTCTTCTGCCTTCTCAAATTAACTGAAACTTTTCAGGTAAAAACTACTTCCTGCAACCTTCTTCAATGGAGGCCATTCCTATTATTTTTTCTAACTCAAAGGATCAGGAGAAGGAAGGCTGACTCACTCCTTGTTTTCTTACTACTACTTTCCAGATTATTTTATACCACTATCCCTTGAAACAACAACAACACATTTCTGTTTCAAGTTCATGCTCAATACAAAACCCTCTCTCCTTCCTTGTTGTCATTTGTTGATCACCTCCTACTGCCACCACCTCCCCCTTCTCTTCCTTCTCCTCCTGCTTTGCAATCAGAGTTAAGTGACTTGCCCAGGACCACACAGCTAATAAGTGTCTGAGGCCAGATTTGAACTCAGGTCCTCCTGTCTCCAGGGCTACCTTCTTTAATGACTTTAACATACCAAGCTAAGACTTCCTCTCCATGTATCCACTTCTGTCATCTTAATGACTTCAAAATTCATGTTAATGATCTTTTTAACATTATGACTTTATGATTCCTCCTTAACCTCAAATATACTGAATTCTAAATCTATGGCATTATTCACCCTTAAGCTATTCTGTGCCTTCATCATGACCTACAGACCCTGAGACCCTTTATTATGTCAGTTTCTTTCTCTTGTTATTCAGTGGTGTCTCATTCTTTGTGAACCCAATTTGAAGTTTTCTTGGCAGAGATAGTGGACTGATTTGTAATTTCCCTCTCCTGCTCATTTTGCAGATGAGGAAACTGAGGCAAATGGGATTAAGTGACTTGCCTAGGGTCATACAGCTACTAAGTGTCTGGGGCCAGATTTGAACTCATTAAGTTACTTCCTTATTCCTGGCCGAGCACTCTATCCACTGTGCCACCTAGCTGCTCCTTCCTTTTCTTACTCTGGCTTTATTTGCTCCTTTAATAATAACTTCTTTCTTTGAGGGTGGGGTGGGAGAGGTGAATTGATTTACCTTTTAGTCTTGACCACTTGTGTAATGAAGCAATCAACCTATAAGCATTTCTTTATTTCAACAGCTATAACCATGGGTCAGGCAGAGTTAATGTACTTTTGGATTCTTCAGTTATTCACTAGCCTCTACTGTAGAATTCTCTATCTCATCAAACTTTTGCCAGTCTTGTTCTGCTGATTTTTAACTGGGGTCCAACCCCTTCATCCACTTTCTCAACTTTTCCTCTTGGACCATCTAGTATTGTTAGAAAAAGTAATGAAATCAAGCTGATTTCACCCATTCTAAATTTATGCTGCAGTATCTCAGATCACTGCTGCTTGGAAATCTGTCTATTCAACACTCACTAAATCATTATCTCATTACTCACCATGAGTATTACAAATCTTTTCCTCACTCCTTAGATACCAAAATTCAACATCTTCTACCTCACCTCCTCAAGCTTTGCTTCTTTTTATTCCCATCCCTAATACACTACTTCATTGAGATCAAAGTTTCTAGTGTAATGTCCCTCAGTTCCCTTTGGTCATATGTCAAACACTTCCCAGGTTCTTAATTAATTTCAATCTATTTCCTTCTTTTTTTCCAGAAGATGAAGTGTGCTTACTGAGCCTAACCTTTTGTAATGCTAACTACTTGTGCCTTCTACCCATGCCTTTGATCAGATCCCCTCCCACTTCCTCCAAATTGTTGCTCTAGCAGTCATTCTCATTCTCTCTCTCTCTCTCTCTCTCTCTCTCTCTCTCTCTCTCTCTCTCTCTCTCTTTCTCTCTCCCTCCCTCTCTCTCGATCTTCCTCCCTCCATCCCCCCTTCTCCCTCCCTCCCTCTCTCTCTCTTTCTCTCTCTCCTTCCTGTCTCTCTTTTTCTCTCCCTCTCTCCCTTCCTCTCTCTGTCTCTCTGCCTCTATCTCTGTCTCCTCCCTCCCTCCCCTCCATTCTCTCTCCCTTTCTCTCTCTCTGCCTCTCTCCCTTCCTCTCTCTCTCCATCCCCTCTCCCTCCCTCTCTTTCTCTCTCTCTTTCTCTCCCTCTCTATCTTTCCTCTCTCTGTCTCTCACACACACACACGCACACAGATGCATCTTCATTCTTTCCATCTCTATTAGCTTCTTCTCATTTACAAAAATATTTGGGTTTCCCTAAAGCTAAAATAAAATGTTCCTTTGATCCTTTCCTTCCACGGAGTTCAATAACTTAGAGAAAAGCATAGATGTCATGCTTATAAAATTTTCAGATGATCCAAAGATGGGAGGAATAGCAAACCCATTGTGTAACAATCAGGATACAAAAAAGATATTGACAACATATTAAAACAATAACCAAAGCTAATAATATGAATTTGAAGAGAGATAAATATAAAATCCTGAAACATTTTTAAAAAAACCCTATTTCACAAATATAAGATAATTGAATGATGTCTACACAACAGTTTGTGTGAAAAAGACCTGAAGGTTTCATGCATCCCAAATTCAGTAATAGTGGGCCTTGTGATTTGGAAGCCAAAAAAGTTGACTGCATCGCAGGATTCACACAGTTGCATAGTGTCTCAGATGAGAGGGATGATAGGTAAGCTCCACCTTGCTTTGGTCAGATCATAAACTGTTGAAGCTTAAAACTACACTAAGGCTTTGGGGATACCTTGAAGTATGTTCATTTATGGGTGCCACATATTAAGAAAGACATTGATAAATTGGAGAAAGTGAAAGGAAAATGGTCAGGATTAAAAGGGGCCTTGAGACCCCTGTCAAGTGAGCATCGTTTAAAGGAGTCAAAAATGTTTAGCATAGAGGAAATTTAGGAGAGACAGGGTAGCTCTGTACCATTTTTTTTTTTGGAAGGCCATCATGTGGTAGAGGGATTAGATTTATTCTGCTTGGTCATAGAGGGCAGAAACAATGAATAGAAGTTACTCAATGACACATATAAGCTTGACATAAGGAAAAAACTTCCTAAAAACTGGAGCTGCTCAAAATTGGAATGTGCTAATTATGGTAACTTATTACCTATAAGCCCTGCTCCTCGAGAAGCTGAGGTTAGTGGATTGCCTGAGCAAGGGAGTTCTGAGATGTAGTAGGTTAATTGGACCAGTTGAACACACAAAGTCTGGAGCACTAATGAGGTTATACTTTGGGAGTGGGGGCTAGTAGGCTGCCTGAGATGTAAGCCAGCCCAGATCAACAAAGCAGAGCAGGTCAAAGCTTCCATGCTTGTTCAGCAACGGGATTGGGCCCATGAGTAGCCAATGAATTTTCAAGCTGTGTCTAATCTCCAAAGACGAAACTATGACAAACTTGAAAAAGATGGTAGATTCTTTGATACTTAGGTCTTCAGGTGAAGATTGGATGACCACTTATTTGGAATTGTAGAGAGGGAGTTAAATGGTACAGTGGAGAGAGTGCTGGGCCTAGAGTCAAGAAGGCATGAGTTCAAAGACAGCCTCAGGCACTTATTAGCTGTGTGATCTTGGGCAAGTCAATCTGTTTGCCTCAGTTTCCTCAACTGTAAAATGGAGATTAAAAAAACACCTACCTCCCAGGATTGTCATGAACATCAATTAAAATAATATTTGCACAGTGTCTGACACATACTAAGGATTATATAAATGCTAGCTACTTTTTACTATTATTATTAGAGAAGATTACTGTACAGGCACAAATATACTTCTGAGAACCTTTCCAGCTCTGAGATTCTGTGACTCTGGAGCTGCTACGCACTCTCTCTACTCCAACAGACAAATTTCTAGAAGACGTAGACCTTCCCTTCCTCACCATCCACGTCTACACTCCTTTCACTATGGTTTTGAACGCTTATATTTCCCCCAAATTTCTCTTCTCAAAGTCACCAATTCGATCCTTATTACAAAGTCCAATTATTCTTTCCTAGTCCTCGTCTTCCTTGATTGCTCTGCCACATTTAATACTATTACAATTCCTCTGGATATTTTCCTTTGGCTTCTGAGACATTACACTTGTAATTCTTCTCTTGCCGATCTAACTACCACATCTTCCCCCACTGAATCTCTCTTACTTACCACCTCTTCTTGACTGAATGTTCGTGTTGCCCAGAGTTCAGCCCTACACAGTCTCTTTTCCTGTATCTTCCCTTCCTCTCAGTAATTTTCCAGTTGCTTTGCTTCATCTATAACCACCATGTGGTTAACGTCCAAATTTCTATCTCTGGCCCAGATATCTCTCTGGAGAACTTATGCTCTCCGTACTTTAAACCCAACAAATTTGGCCCCAAACCTAACCCTCCTAATTCTGACAAATGAGCAATTCACTTATCCATGAGAAAAATCTCACTGCAATCTCTGAGACTTCCCTCTCCCTCACTTCTAGCATCCACTTAGTCAACAACTCTTTCTTCCTATTAGTACAAGCCCCCATTACCACCTGCCAATTTCCAAAGCAATTTCCCCACCTGGAATTCTTCCCTCCCTCCAATCTCACCTTCACACTACTGCCAGATTAGTCTTCTTGCAGTACAATTCTCATCATGCCACATTTCTGCTCAATGCCCTTTAGTGATTGCCTACTGATTACAAGGGCATTTTCCTGAGTTCAAATCTGGCCTCAGACACCTACTAGCTCTGTGACCCTGGGCAAGTCACTTAACTCTGTCTCCATTTCCTTATTTGTAAAATGAGATAGAGAAGAAAAAGGCGAATTATTTTACTACTTCTGCCAAGAAAATCCCAAATGGGGTCACAAGGAGTGAGATATGACTGAAATGACTGAACAACAACTGATTATCAAAGTCCAAATACTTCAGTCTGACCTTTCAAGCTTTCTACATCCTATTTCTCCAGACAACCTTAACTCTGTTCCTCATCATGTATTCAAGTGCTCAAACCTCAAGGGCTGAGACTGTCTTTTTCCCTTCTTTGTTTTCCCTGGCACATAGTAGGCACTTAATAAATGCTTACTGACTGATTATTTGATGTCATGCATACACATCTCATGCTTTTCTGCATCTGTGTCTTCCCTCACTGTGTCCTGCTCCCAGCAAACCCTGTTTTAAAATCCAACTGTAGGGGCAGCTGGGTGGTGCAGTGGATAGAGCACCGGCCCTGAAGTCAAGAGGACCTGAGTTCAAATTTGGCCTCAGACCAAACACTTGACACTTACTAGCTGTGTGACCCTCGGCAAGTTACTTAACCCCAATTGCCTGAAAAAAAGTCCAGCTGTATTACCATTTTTCCTTTTTCTGACTTAGGGTAGCAATTTAATTGTATTATTCTTATTCTCTAATCATATCCATGGGTTGGATCAGAGTTTGATCCAACTTTTGCAGACAAGGAGCTATAGACCTGAAATATGTGATTTTCCTAAGGTCAAGGATATAAGTGTTTGAGGTGAGATTTGAATCCAAATCTTCTTGACTCCAAATACATGACTTTTTATTTTTCTTTTTTGATTATGCTACATGTGTTGTAATGTTCATTATTTGAATGTTGGCTCCATTATGGCAAGAATCATGCCTTCTGTAAATAGCAAGTACTTAATATATGTTGCTTGAAGTGAATTTTTTAGAAAATCAAAATAATAAAATTTACAGCAAATGTTGCAGAGACCTGCAGATTCTCAGAAGGAAATATTTACTACTAATAATAAAAGCTAATGAGCTAAAATTTATATAGTGTTTACTGTGTGTCAAGCATTGTGCCAAGTGATTTACAACTATTATCCTATTTGGTGATCACAACTATTTTTATCCCAGTTTCACTGATGATGAAATTGAGGCACACAGAGATTAAGTTACTTGCTGAGGTTCATAAAGCTGGTAAGTACCTGTGACTGGATTTGAATTCAGGTTTTCCTGACTCCAGGACCAGTACCCTACCCAGAAGATTAAATGGTTTTTGATTTAACTCTTTCACATGATTTTCTTTTCTACTCACACTAATTAATCTTTCTAGACCTCAGTTTATTTACAAAATTTATTGTACCTTAGTCATTTATTTTGATTGGGTATCAGTGAAAGAACTACAACCTCAACTGTCTTGATATAAAAGATTATTAACCCCTTCCTATTCAAATCTGTTATTCATTCCTGGCCCTACATGTTACTTTTGAAAAGAGGTAGCTATTTTCTCTACCTCCAGCGGCACTCAGGTTTTCAGGGCCCATGGTTCAAATTTCTGATTTTCACCTGAGTTACTGATCTTTCACCTTGTGCTAACTCATCTGCTTTCTTCACAGTAGAGAAAGGACAACTGATTTTTTTTTTCTTGGCCATACTGAATCATTATATAACTAAAATTTTTGTTTTTAAAGAAACTGATGAAATGACCCCTTCTAGGCTTTTTAAAAACTTAATGAATGTTTAAACATCAAAGAATAGCTTCACTCTTGGTCTTCTTTGAGAACAAAGGGCAAACAACAATAACAAGTTTGACTCTTATTGGTATCACAATGACAGAATCTCAGAATCTTAGTGCTAGAAGGGGACTTTGCTAACAACTAATCCAACTCCTTCATTTTAACAATGACCAAAATGTTGTCCAGAGATAAGTAACTGATCCAAGATTATACTGTGAATTAGCTAACTGCAGAGTCAGGGTTAGAACCAAATTTCAGGACCCCCAGTTCTGTGATTTTTTCTACTGTCATGAATAATAAAAACTCAGTTTTACAAAGTAATGATCTTACTCGTAAACTAATTTAAAGTCAAAATGGGTACACAATGTAGATATAAAGGCTGATATATAAGCAAACTGGGAGAGCAAGGAATAGTTTATCTGTCAGATTTATGGAGAATGGAAGAATTTATGACCAAACAAGAGATAGGGAACTTTATGAAATGCAAAATGGGTAATTTTGATTACATTAAATTGCAAAGTTTTGCACAAACAAAGCCAATGCAACCAAGACTAGGAGGGAAGAAGAAAGCTGATAAACAATTCTTAAATTGGTATCCCTGATAAAGGCCTCATTTACAAAATATACAGAGAACTGAGTCAAATTTATAAAATTACAAGTATTTCCCCAATTGATAAATGGTCAAAGGATATGAATAGATGGTTTTCAGATGAAGAAATTAAAGCTATCTATAGTCACATGAAAAAAATGCTCTAAACCACTATTGATTAGAGAAATGCAAATCAAAATGACTCTGAGTACCACATCATGCCTATCAGATTGGTTAACATGACAAAATAGGAAAATGATAAGTACTGGAGAACATGTGAGAAAATTGGAACACAAATGCATTATTGGTAGAGTTGTGAACTAATCCAACCATTCTGGAGAACAAATTGGAACTATGCCTAAAGGGTTATAAAACTGTCTAGTCTATATCCAAAAGAGATCATAAAGATGGGAAAAGGACCCACATGTACAAAAATATTTATAACAGCTCTTTTTGTGTTGGCCAAGAATTGGAAGTTGAGGGGATGCCCATCAATTGGGGAAAGGCTGAACAAGTTGTGGTATATGAATGTAATGGAATACTATTGTTCCATAAGAAAAGATGAGCAGGAAAACTTTAGAAAAACCTGGAAAGACTTACAAGAACTGATGCTGAGTGAAGTGAGCAGAACCAGGAGAACTACGTACACAGTAACAGCAGCATTATGCGATGACTGACTCTGATAGACTTAGCTCTTCTCAGCAATACAAGGATCTAAAACAACTCCTAAAGACTCATGCTGAAAAATGCTGTCTACATCAAAAAATAAAAAATTTTTAAAAAAAAAGAAGTATGGAGCCTGAATACAGATCGAAGCATACTATTTGCGCTCTCTCTCTCTCTCTCTCTCTCTCTGTCTCCTTTTTTGTGGTTTCTCCCATTGGTTCTAATTCTTCTTTACAACATGATTAATGTAAAAATATGTTTAATATGAAAGTATATGCATAGCCTATATCAGATTACACACCATCTTGTGGAGGGGATGGGGGAGAGGGGGAACACAATTTAGAAATCAAAATCTTATGGAAGTGAATGTTGAAGACTAAAAATAAATTAATTAATTAATTTTAAAAATTTGTATAGAGCTCTTTCTCTGCAACAAATCTATGAGATAGGTTAATAGCACAAGTATTTTTAATCCAATTTTAGGGAAGAGGAAACTGCAACTCAGAAGGGTTAACCGATTATTACATGGCCATACAGCTTGTGTTAGAGACAGGATTTGAAATTATGTTGATAATTCATTCCACTATGCCATTTTGTCTCTCATGACATAAAATTTTTAGGAAAAAGTAGTAAAAACCTGAGGGGCCATATGTTGGGGAATCATAACCCCTGGGGCTATACCTATGGTTTGTTGTTCATTTTTTCAGTTGTGTCTGACTCTTTGTGACTCCATTTAGGGGTTTTTTTTGTTTTGTTTTGTTTTAAATATAAATTTATTTATTTTTAGTTTTCAACATTTACTTCCACAAGATTTTGTTTCAAATTTTCACCCCATCTTGCCCCTTTCCCCACCCCAAGATGGCATGCATTCTGAATACCCCTTTCCCTAGTCTGCCCTCTCTTCTATCTCTCCTCCCCTTCTCTTATCCCCTTCCCCTTCTATTTTCCTATATGGCAGGATAGACTTCTGTACCCCATTTCCTGTATTTCTTATTTTCCAGTTGCACGTGAAAACATTTTTTTTAAACATGTGTTTCTAAAACTTTGGGTTCCAAATTTTCTCCCTTCCTCCCTCCCCACCCACCCTTATCAAAAAGGCAAGCAACTCAATATAGGTTATACATATGCAGTTATGCAAAACACTTCCATTGTAGTCTTGTTGTGAAAAACTAACTCTATTTCCCTTAATCCTATCCTGTCCCCCCTCCCGCCATTTATTCTATTCTTTCTTTTGACCCTGCCCTCCTCACAAGTATTTGCTTCTGATTACCCTTTTTCCCAATCTGTCCTCTTCTCTTGTCCTCTTCTCCCCCTATTTTCCTGTAGGGTAAGATTGATTTCCATACCCAATTGAATGTGTATGTTATTCCCTCCTTAAGCCAAATCCTATGAGAATAAGATTCACTCCTTCCCTCTCACCTTTCCCCATTTCCCCTCCACTCTAAGAGCCTTTTCTTTTCTGTTTTTTTTTGTGAGATAATTTACCCCTTCTACTTCTCCCTTTCTTCTTCTCCTAGTATAATCCTCTCTCATCCTTTAATTTTATTCTCCAGATATCACCCTTTAATCTTCAACTCACCCTGTGCCATCTATCTATCTATCTATCTATCTACATATATATACATATAATTTTTTTCCCTCCAAATACCCTAATACTGACAATGGTCTCATGAGTTACAAATATCTTTCCATGCAGGAATGTAAACAGTTCAACCTTAATAAGTGTCTTATGATTTCTCTTTCCTATTTACCTCTTCATGTTCCACTTGAGTCTTGTATTTGAAAGTCACATTTTCTATTCAGCTCTGGTCTTTTCATCAAGAATGCTTGAAAGTCCTCTATTTCATTGAATGACTATTTTTTCCCTGGAAGGATTATACTTAGTTTTGCTGGGTAGGTGATTCTTGGTTGTAATCCTATCTCCTTTGCCCTGGAATATTATATTCCATGCCCTGCGGTCCTTAAATATAGAAGCTGCTAAATCTCGTGTTATCCTGATTGTGTTTCCACAATACTTGCATTGTTTCTTTCTGGCTGCTTGTAATATTTTCTCCTTGACCTGGGAACTCTGGAATTTGGCTACAATATTCCTAGGAGTTTTCTTTTGGGGATCTCTTTAAGGAGGAGATTGGTGGACTCTTTCAATTTCTATTTTGCCCTCTGGTTCTAAACTATCAGGACAGTTTTCCTTGATAATTTCTTGAAAGATGATGTCTAGGCTCTTTTTTTGATCATGGCTTTCAGATAGTCCAATAATTTTTAAATTTCTCTCCTGGATCTATTTTCCAGGTCAGTTGTTTTTCCAATGAGATATTTCACATTGTTTCTATTTTTCATTCTTTTGGATTTGTTTTACAGTGTCTTGATTTCTCATAAAGTCACTAGCTTCCAATTGCTCTATCCTAATTTTTAAGGAAGTATTTTCTTCAGTAATTTTTTGGACTTCCTTTTCCATTTGGCCAATTTTGCTTTTTAGGGCATTTCTCCTCATTGGCTTTTCGGACCTCTTTTGCCATTTGGGTTAGGCTATTTTTTTAAGGTGTTATTTTCTTCAGTATTTTTTTGGTTCTCCTTTAGCAAGCTGTTGACTTGTTTTGTATGATTTTCTTGCATCACTCTCATTTCTCTTCCCAGTTTTTTTCCTCTACTTCTCTTACTTGCTTCTCAAAATCCCTTTTGAGCTCTTCCAAGGCCTGGGACTGATTCATATTTTTCTTGGAGGCTTTGGATGTAGGAGCTTTGAATTTGTTGTCTTCTTCTGGTTATATGTTTTGATCTTCTATGTCACCAAAGTAAGATAATATAGTCTGACTCTTTTTGCACTGCTTGCCCATGATCCTGGACAATTACTTGAGCTTTAAACTCTTTAAGGTAAGAGTCTGCTTCCAATGTAGAGAATGTACTGTCCCAAGCTTCAGGGGTTCGTACAGCTGTTTTCAGAGATATTTGTAGGGACCTGTAAATTTTCAGTTCTTCCAAGGTGGTATGATAAGGGGTGAAGTGTTTACTCCTTTCCTAGCCTGTGCTCTGGTCTATTAGTGACCACAAACACTCTTTTTTGTCCTGGAACTGTGAGGAGGATTTCTCTCCACAGCCTCTACAAGCTCCACCATGCCAGCACTCCTCCTTGCCCCAGGATCGACCCTCAGAACTGTGACCCAGATCCAAGCATGAGTAAAGTAAGAGATTCCTGCCTCAACACTGGCAAAGAGATCCCTGCAATACCTCTCTGATCAGCCACCTGATTCCCCCTCAGTCTGTGGGCTGAAAACTCAGGAGGCAGCCCCAGCCCCTACCCCAGGCCTTGCTTGAGGAATGAAGCTGAGACCATCTCGCTTCTTTCTCAGCACAGTAGAAACAGACTTTTCCCACTGACGTTCTAAGTTGCCTTTGGTGTTCAGGGGTTGAGAAGTCTGGAAACTGCCATAGCTGCTTGCAATTCAGTCCTCTGAGGCCTGCTCTAGATTTGCTGTGGGCCACACGCCCAGGCTGCACTGCACTCCTCTACCTGCCTGGCACGATATACCTTCCTGATCAACCATCCAGGTTGTCTTGGGCTGGAAATTTTCTTCACTCTGCCTTTTTGTGGGTTCTGCTGCTTTAGAATCTGTTCAGAGCCATTTTTATAGTTCTTTGGAGGGGTTTGGGAGAGAGCTCAAGCAAGTCACTGCCTTCACTCCGTCATCTTGGCTCCAGCTTCCATTTAGGGTTTTCTTTGCAAAGATATTAGAGTGGCTTGCCATTTCCTTCTCCAGCTCATTTTACAGATGATGAAACTGAGGCAAAAGGATCAAATGAGTTGCCCAGAGTCCCACAGATGTTAAGTGTATGGGGCTAGATTTGAACTCAGTAAGATAACTCTTCCCAACTCCAGGCCTGGTGCTCTATCCTATGGGCCATCTAGTTGCCTTATTCCTGGGGTGCTCAGGGAAATTTTACTTAGTTTGCTTTTGTTGCTGGATTGTTGGGAATGGGTCCTTGCTTAAAAATTATCTCTGTCATTATTGCTTTTAATTCCATTAATAGTGATTAATTTCTCTGCTTTAATCATCTTGTTCTCTCTAGTGTCCTTTATCACACAAAATTCTGTTAGGGCAGGGGTTCTTACCCTTCTCTATATCATGAGCCCTTTTGGCAATCCAGTGAAATCTGTGGACTACTTCTCAGGATATTATTTTAAATGAATAAAAACACATACAATTACAAAGGAAACCTATTATATTTAAATACATTTCTCAAAATATTTTTTAAAAAGTTCACAGACATCATGTCAAGAATCCATATGTTATGGAAAACACAGAGTCTTTATCATCTGTGCAGCAAGTCCTACAAGAAGATAGATGGAGTATTTGAGTGAAAAATAACAAAAATGTCACCTTTTATTCAAATACTGAACTGAAATCTTACTGAAATGCTTGCCTTATTGCGGGCTAGTGATTATACTGCCTTCTCAAAATTGTTGGTGTTTGTTCTTCATTCTTGAAATGAACCAATGACATCATGAGGGTGATGTCAACTTATGAGTGAACAGGATTTAAAAGCTATGCCAGTGGAATGTAAGTTCTAATAGATAATGCCAAGCTAAAAAACAAAATGAAACAAAACAAATTAAATTTTGACCCAGTGACTTGTTGTCTGAGGACACACTATGTTAAATATGGAGAATCTCAGTTAGATGACTGCAAGGTGATGAATTATCTTTCATAATTTGATTGTCCATGAGAAAATGGAATTTTTTCCTTTGTATATATACTTTTTCTGTGATAGGAAATGTTGTTAACCAGAATTCAAACCAGTGCTGTCATTATATATGTTTACTAATGAGGGAACTGATAATCAAATGAGTTAAAATACTTTTAATGTGGTCTAAATGATCCCTTGTTTTCGTGGCCATAGACTACTACTTTCAGTGTTTTATTCATGCATATCTCTCACTATTTTGTTTCTTCTGCCTTTGTTTTAACACTACCTGAATGAAGCTTAACTCATCTTTCTACCCACCTTTCTGGCAAAAATATTGGTAGTAAATGATGTAGAGTTTCACTGTTCTGTTTAGAAAAGGACTTTTATGGCTGTTAACTTTGATGGGGTTAAGGAATGAAGAACTGGTTTTGTTTTGGGGTGGGAGAGGGATCTATGGGTCTTTTCAGACTTAAGTGCCCAATCATCCTCTTCCAAAATGGGAAGAAAAACAAGGCAAGTAGATCAGAAAAATTCAAGACGTCACAAAATTTGAATGAATGCAGGCAATTTGACAGCTAAGGTAACTATGACTGCTAAGGACTTAATAATTTCATTCCCATACAGGTCACTTCCTTGGTCTAGTTTTGTGTGTGTGTGTGTGTGTGTGTGTGTGTGTGTATGTGAGAGAGAGAGAGAGAGAGAGAGAGAGAGAGAGAGAGAGAGAGAGAGAGAGAGAGAGAGAGAGAGAGGGACCCCTTTAGAAGTTTGCTGAAGCCTATGAACCCCTTCTCAGAATAACATTTTTAAGTATATAAAATGGAATACACAGGATTAGAAATGAAACTAATCATAATTGAAATATAGTTAGAAAAATAGAGAGAAATATCCTCTAGTGTCTTCACACATGCTGCTGTGTGAAGGCACTGGTTTCTCATCTGGAGATTAGCCAATCCCTGGCATCCTGGGTATCTTTGCAAACAAGCATATAGTACTATGGGTCCCTTAACATTTAATTTGGGCTACCCTTTTGTCTTCAATTTCACAAAAAAGTAGGGAGATGATGTATTATATATCAAAGAATTCCCAAGCAGATGTAAAATCAGGCACCTATGAGCTCCAAACACTTGAACTGTTATAGGTAAAGTTAAATGATAGTGATTGAGAACTTAGGGAGGTCCCATTTTTTTCTTTCCATTTTTTCCCTTTCTTTCCCTTAGACTGTACCATTATCAAATCAGGCTGGAGTGAGGTCATATGAAAGAATTCTGTCAATAAAAAAAGAAATTCCAAACATCTGACACTGAAAATTCTCTCATTTTGCCCCATTCTGTCTCTACCTATGATTTTTTTCTAGCTCTATCACTAACTTCACTACTAATTCTTTCATTTGGAGTGCACTGGGGCAGGAATGTGCTAGTAAATGTTTAACAACCAACTCTCAAAAATAAGCACACTCAACATACCTTTACATTTAACCTTAATTATTAAAAATTTCTCCATCACTTTCTTAAATCTAGACCAGAAGTCTACCCTGTCAGCAGCCTGCTTTTGTATAGTCAGTATGCTAAGAATAGTTTTTATATTTTGAAATACAATAAAATTTTATTTTAAAATTGAAAAAATATTTCAAAAACCCAACCTGGCCAAAAACAAGTGTCAGCTGGAAATGGCCTGTGCGGTCCTTGTTTGCTGACCACTGGTTTTCAAAATCAACAAAATAATAAGTCAAGCCTTAATTTATAACATTTGCTGATTTATGAGAAGTAAAAGGTAACTCTAAAAATTTAACAATCAGCTGGGCTCTCTATAATAAGCCCAAGCTGGCCCTGCACTAAAAATGGGACTAAATAATTTGTTAGGTCCCTTCCAGGTCAAAAATGTATAGAATCTTAGAAATTAGAAACTATCTTAGTGGTCCTGTAGTCTACCTGAATCATGAAGCCATTCTATAATAGTCAGTCATTGAGAAATCCAGTGACTGAGGGCAATTAGGTGGCTCAGTGGATAGGGTGTCTGGAGTCAGAAAGACTCATCTTCCTGAGTTCAAATCTAGCCTCAGATACTTATTAGCTGCATAACCCTGGGCCAGTCACTTAACCCTATTTGCCTCAGTTTCTTCATCTGTAAAATGAACTGGAGAAGGACACAGCAAGCCACAAATGCAGTCACAAATAATTGTACAGGACTGAAACAACTGAACAGTATAATAGATTACTTCCTTCACAAAGGGTACGGACATTGTATTTGAAGGGAGAGACTGTTCCTTTTCCCACTTTGTATTCTCAGAGTCAAACATAGTTTCTGGCCCAGAGCAGACACATAATAAAAACTTTTTGGCTGAATGATTCCAGAACTATTACTGGCCAATGACACCAAAGACATATTTTTCCTTTCATTTATTCCTAAGACCAGACCAGACCAGAGTTTGCCAGATTTCTTGCTGAAATAAGCTCATAGCCACTGGGGACATCAATGTCCCACCTATTCAATGAACCCAATAAAATAATTCAGAACACTGACATGTGCTTTTGATATACTTGCCTTGATTAAGACCATGGCCTCCATGTCCTTTTCCCAAAGCTCCATAGGGCTGACCTACCCCTTGAAAGGTGGCATGTTGAATTCTTGCTCAGTAACTTTGAAAACTCTTAGTTGTAATGACTTACTGTTTTTTCTTCTCCCATGGTTTCAGAATTACTTATCCATAAAGAAAGACAGTGTTTTAGAGCTGAAGGGTATCTTAGAAATAACCTGGTCCAACCACTTCATTTTATTGATCAGAGTAAGACTGAAGTTAAAATGTATCTTAGATATCATGTATTACAAACCCTTCATTTTACCAGTGTAGACATAGTTTCAGTGGCTTGCTCAAAGTCACCCAGCTGCCATTAATTAATCATAAAGCCTAGCTTAGAATCAAGGTCTCTTGACTTCCAGCCCTATGCTTTTTCTACTACTTACCTGAAACTTCCACTTTATTTTCTTTCTTTAATCACAGTGATTTCACATACTGGCACATGGAACCATCATTTTGTATACATAAGAGGTACTGGAGGAAAGCCATTTTCTTAACTGCTTCATGTAGCTGATTTTGTTAAGAACATTTAGAAAAGTTTTTTAAGAGAACTGAAAATACTCATTAATGATAAGAGAAAAATTTCCCATTGCCCTTATCATTTAGCTTAAGTTTAAATATATACCCAGGACTATGAATGTGGAAAATTCAAGTAGATGCAAGTTCTCAGTGATTCAGTTAACTGCCATTTACTGTGAGGGCATTTTATGTCCTCATTCCATGGTCATGAATCAAGAGAGTTCCTCAATTTTCTTATTTGGAAACGTAGATTTCTGTAAAATGGTCATTTAGTATATAGCCTGTCACACAATTGGAGAAAACTCCGCTAACTGGTATGGTTCAGGAATGGGGAATTCATATCAAGAAATATTCTGCTTAATAGAATCATACTATATACCTTGCAAAGATGGCTAATTTTCAATCAGTAGGAATGCAATGAAATGTATTTAACATGGAAACTATACAGAACATAATTGCATTTGTTACTATAATAACTTTGAACAGCATTGTAAATGCCTAAAAATTACTGTTAATACAATTCTGATGATAAGTTACACACACACACATACGTAATCACACACATAAGGGAGACAAAAATTACATATAAAGATAGGCTGATGATTATTTCTGGGCTTTGTCAAGGCTAAAATGAATAATGTATGACTGACGACTCTTGGGAGGCCATGTAGTATAGTAGAAGGAGATCTGAACTTGGGGTCAGAGAATTTGGGTTCAAGTCTTGCCTCTGAAAAGTACTTAAAACAAGTCACAATTTCTCTGACCTTTGCTTAGAAAAAGGGGTTACTTGGCTTTGCATAGTGAAAGGAGTGATTGACACAGTCAGAAAGACCCAAATTTGAATTCTGTCTCTGACACTAACTAGCCACGTGAACACATACAGATTACTTAATCAGAGTCTCAGTTTCCTTAGCTGTAAAATGGCAATAATAATAATAACAACTGTAATTCTTACTTCATAGGTTTCTTCATAGGCTAACATATTTAAAGCTGGAAGGGACCTTAGAGGTCATTTAGTCCAAGCCTCTCATTTCATAATCTGTTGTGAAGCTCTATTGAACTGATATATGTAAAGTGCTTTGTAAATATAAAAGCATCATATAAATGTCAGTTATTATTATTAACTACCTGACAGGGTTGTTAGGGCAGCTAGGTGGCACAGCGGATAGAGCACTTGGCCTGGCATCAGAAGACCTAAGTTCAAATCCAGCCTCAGATGCTAACTAACTATGTGACCCTGGGCAAATCACTTAACACTGTTAGCCTCAGTTTCTCCATCTCCATCTATAAAATGAGCTGGAGAAAGAAATTACTAACCACTTTAGTATCTTTGTCAAGAAAATCCAAAATGGGATCACGAAGAGTTGGACACAACTGAAATGACTAAACCACAAAAACAACACAGGGGTGTTGTAGAGAAAACACATCAAGAGCTACAAGAATATGGGTTATCATCATTAAATTCTTATTAAAAAACAGCTATTTTATCAATGATAGAAATCTACCCTCCAATCCCTCACCCTCACTCACACGCCCATCCTTCATTTTCAGAGTCCAAGAATGGATGGGAGACTTGTGTTTATTTCCTCTGTCCATTCCTGTTCTGATCTGTGATTTCCATCTATATTTGAAATAGAAAGTTTATAACCATATGTCATCTCTGTGGCAATAAGAAGAAGAAGAAGAAGAAGGAGGAGGAGAAGCAAATACCCCAATTCACGATCTTTCCTGCTAATGGACCTTCCGCTCATCTCCCAAAGTCATACCACCCTTGTGCAGTTTTCTGTAGGCCTCCAGAGCAGGTGCATAGCTCCCTAGTGGCCCAGAGAAGCCTGCAGCGACTAATTAGCCTGACTGCCTGTTTGTCAATAGAGCTTTGAATACTTCTACATTGTGCATCACACATGCAGATGGAGACTCTAATGGCTGTTGGTCATCATCCAATACCTACATCAACAGATTCCTGTTAGTTTAATCTGTCAACACACACCCCTAATAAGTAGTAAATTTCATGCTTCAGATGTAGCAAAGCTCTAAAACCATGGCCCTAGAAACTCCAGTCTGCAGTAGCCTGGGAATGTCAGTCTGGCTGGCTGAACTATGACACCTTTTTCTCTAGCATTTTGTTAAATAAACTTCACTCTGCTGTGGAACGTTACCTCCCTAAGTCTTTATAAGGAAACATTCTGCATTGCATATTTGTCATGCTTCGGCACTTTGGTTGAAACACAGAGATGTAAACAAGAACTGCAGTTTTATTCTTTCAGTTGGCTTCGAGTTCCACCTAATCAATATAACAAATTACTTACTCCACCAGCACCAAAACCATCACACACACAAAAGAGGTTGTTCACAGCCTGAACTATTTAGGTATCAGTAAATTAAAAAAAAAACAGTAGTCAAATCTTTCAATGAGAAAGATTAGGAGCCAGTAATTACCATCCTTTCTTAAAATATTGACCAATTAGCGTCTGGAAGTTTTGTTCTGGGAAAGCAATTTTCAAAATCCATCACTAAAGGTAGGAAAGATGTGTCAAGTAGAAATAAGAGTAAAAGACTCATTCCAGATTCCAAATGGTCCTGAACATGAATCAAGTTTTTAATAAATCTCATTTAAATTTTACCCCACCCCATTGTTCTTATAAAGAATATAGAAACACTTCTGACCCCTTTAAGAAGCAGCCATGTGTACTCTCATTTGCAATTTCATCAGTCATGGGGATCTTAGATGTTCAGACAAAAGGCATAATGATTAAGCTGTGTTTCCAAATTGATTTCATCATCTTAGGCACATTCCATTTTAGACTTATACCAACTGGCATTATTATTATAAGCTATTGGACCACTATCATTAATATTCTTACACAGGTTCTAAAACATGGGTTCTTAACTTTCTTTTGTCATGGATCCCTTTGACAATCTCGTGAACCATATGGACCCTTTCTAGGAATAATATTTTTAAAAGTAAAAAATAAAATACATAGAATTATTAAGGAAAACTATTTTATTGAAATTTTTGTTGCTTTTCAGTCATTTTTCAGTTACATCCTACTCTTTGTGACCCCATTTGGGGTTTTCTTGGCAAAGGTACTGGAGTGGTTTGCTATTTCCTTCTCCAGCTCATTTTACAGATGAGGAAACTGAGGCAAATAGTAGTAGTTTCTACTTAGTTAGAAGACTTCCAGCTGATATTGGATGACCACAGTTTGAGCATGTTGCTTCAGGAGGGGTTCTTGTTCAGTAAGGACTGAACTATATGAGCTTGAAAATACCTTCCAAATAAAAGTTTTTGTGACTGGGGAATTTATGGAATTGGGACACTTCTGGAGCTTCTGAATATCCTTAGGTATCTGTGTCAATTCCCTATAAATTGTGGATGTCATGCGTTCATCAGCAATATGTAATATAAACATATTTTCCAAATGTTTTCTTTTAGTGTTAGCTGCACTGATGTTCTTCCTTTAAAAATCTTTTGAAAATTATATAATTAAAGTTGCTTATTGGGTCTTTTATTTTGATTCCTAGCCAATGACAAGTTTGTGATTCTTCCCTATCCCAACTGTGAAAGATACAGGTTTCAGTTATGTAACTCTAATTTTTTTTACAGTGTGATTTCTTATATTTTAATTGTCTGTACATTTTGAAATTTATTATAATGTAAGAATCAAGGGTATCATAAGATGCTGAAAATTCAGCTATTCTTAAGTTTCTTAGTCAATAATTATGAAGTTTTTATTATATTGCTTTTTCTAACATTCTATTCAGATATTTAATTTCATTCTTGTTAGTTTTCTTTGAAAACTGTATAAGTATAAAAGAATTATATTGAAGTCACCTCCCATAATTGTCTGACAAGTCTTATTTATAACTCTGTTCACCTTTCTAAGTTCTTAAATGCTTTATGCGATTTGGTGTTTATGTATTTTATATTGAAATTTTATAGATGAGTACATTCCATTGACATACAGGGTTATGATAGTCATTTGGTTTTGTCTATATCAAAGCCTACAATAATATTTCCTTTTTAGGACAGAGGGAGAGAGAGAGAGAGAGAGAGAGAGAGAGAGAGAGGAGAGAAGAGAGAAGGAGAGGGAGACAGAGAGGAGAGAGAAGAGGAGAGAGGACGAGAGAGAGAGGAGGATACAGGAGCAGAGAGAGAGAGGGAGAGGAGGAGAGACAGAGAGGAGGATGAGAGACAGAGACGGGGAGCAGCAGAGAGAGGAGAGAAAGAGGAGAGAGAGAGAGAGAGAGAGAAGAGAGAGAGAGAGAGAGACAGAGAGAGACAAGAGAGAGAGAAGAGAGAGACAGAGAGAGAGAGAGAGAGAGAGAGAGGACGAGAGAGAAGAGAGAGAGAGAAGAGAGAGAGACAGAGAGAGAGAGAGAGAGAGAGAGAGAGAGAGAGAGAGAGAGAGAAGGAGGGAGAAAGGGAGGGAGAAAGGGAGGGAGGGAGGGAGAGAGAGAGGAGAGAGAGAGAGAGAGAGAGAGAGAGAGAGAGAGAGAGAGAGAGAGAGAGAGAGAGGAGCACTAACTTTCTGAAGTTTATATTGCTTGGAACAATCTAATTGCAGTTTTCATTCTTTTCCTTCCCCTCTCCCCTAAATCAAAAATCTAAACCTAAATAGCTGAAATTTTTAAATAATTTTTTTTCTTTTTCATTTGTAATCAGTCTTTGGTATATATGGTTTATTTTCATGATATCATTACCTCCTTGAAGCAGTTCAATCACTCCTCATCCCTATTCCTATTCCAGACTGTCCCCTGCTCATATTATTCAATAATTTTTATTATTAATCTTTGTTTAACTTTACCCTATGTCCTCTAAATAAGAGGGTGGTTCATGAAATTACCTGCCTTACTGCATACCTAATTTTGAATGGCCTTCAAGGGTGGCACCCCAGTTTTAAGAAATATTAAGTTCTTTCTTCCTCCTCTTTTCTTCTTCTCTAGAGTACTTTTTTTTGAGCACTACAATTCAGAGCTTGTGTCTCTTTTTTCCTTTAATGGCCCTTGGCCAAAGCAGGTCTACCAAAGACCAACAGTCTCTTAAGCATGGATTACCACCTAACCCTTTGAGCTATTTAGATTTTTTTAAGCTCCATTTGTTCACTAACAATTGTTATTTGAAAGACTCTGCCAAACCTCAATCATCTCACAAGAAATACTTAAAAATCTAATTGCACAGTAGAAAGGCTAGAATTGGTTTAACAAGACTTGAGTCTGCCATTTGCTGCCAGTATTCGGTCATTTTTTAGTCATGTCTGACTCTCCATAACCCCATTTGGTGTGTTTTTTTGGCAGACATACTACAGCAGTTTCTTTCTTCAGCTCATTTTATAGATGAGAGAAACTGAGGCATAGTTAAATGACTTGCTCAAGGTCATACATCTAGTAAATATCTGAGGCCAGATTTGAACTTAGGAAGATGTCTTCTCGACTCCAGGCAGGGCGCTCTATCCACTGTGCCACCTAGCTGCTCTATTGCCCAGATGGCCTTGGGCAAAAATCTTTCATTCTCTGGTTCTCAGTTTTCTCATCCCAAATAAAGAGGCCTGGATTTGATGAATTGTTAGGTCACTTCCAGTTATGATTCTACCATCTAGTTAAAACTTCATTCACATACTGCCCTCAATTAATGGGATTATGCTTAACTTTTCAAGATGTTTTTCTTGGTTGAAAACTATTTGCCTTTCTTTTCCTTTTATATCATATTATAATCTTTCCTTTTCTTTCTGATGGCCATGGAGTAGTTTTGTTTATTTCATTCTAACTGAAGCACCTTGTAACATTATCTGTCTTTTTCTGGCTACTGTCAATATATTTTCTTTGACTTGAGAGGTTTAAAACTTAACCATTACATTTATGAACTAATTAATTTCCAGGTTTCTGGCTAGTAGTGTTCTGTGTATTCTCTCTAGCCTCTGATTCTAATACTTAGTGACAATTTTCTTTTTCCTGAACTATATACTATTTAGCCTTTATTTGGAGAATTATACATGATTCTTTGTTTACCTCAAAGAACTGATTTTAGGTTACTTTTTTAAAAAACCTAGCATTCTCCCACCCATCCTGTCTTCTGATTTTCCTTTAAAAATTCTTGTATCATT
Source organism: Phascolarctos cinereus (assembly GCF_003287225.1). Lineage (NCBI taxonomy): Eukaryota > Metazoa > Chordata > Mammalia > Diprotodontia > Phascolarctidae > Phascolarctos > Phascolarctos cinereus. Next base: position 8,725,162 of record NW_027556098.1, read on the forward strand.
GAAATGTTTAGTTGCTTTGCTTTTTGTCTCAAACCAGATGCCTTCTGTTTGCTAATGTTTTCCATCAATTCTTTCCAGTTGTTTATTAAAAGCCCTAATTTCCACTCCTTAACTTTAATTCATTCTCAGCGTTCTTGTGCACATTCAATATTTCTTATAGATTTCTCTTAGCCCAAGTGTTTCTTCGTATTTTAGGAGTGTTTCTTTGCTTGCTCATTTCTTCATGTTCTTTGCTGGTATTTCTGTAGAGATTTCTTTGTAAGAACTCCCTTTTCATCTTTTATGTTTTAAATGCTCTTTTAACTTTTTAGGTCATTTCTAGTTATCTTTAAGTGATAGAGAGCTAGAATTATATTCATTTGCCCATCTTACTGAAAGTCATTTTCATAACCACATTTTAAAATTATATTTCATCTGAAATGCTCAAAATATGAAACAATATAACAAGAGAATGGCTAAGTTATTAAAATTTAGGAACTTTTAAAACAGGCCAATTTGGAAACGGCAGCATAGAAAAATTCTTTAGTGAGTCTTAATTACCATTTTTTGATATTCATTGTTTTATTACTTAATTACTTTACCAAAAACATGACTATGACCCACACCTGCTCCTAAACTCTGAGTCTTTCTTATTGATGTTGGAAGAAGAATTCATCCCCTCATGTAGAAGGACTCTTTCTGCTTGGTGCCAGAACAAGAGAGTTCTTTCTGCTAATAAATGGATTAAGACAGTTCCTGTCTGACCCTGGAGGAGTATGACTACCCTATAATACATTTTGTCATTGCTTGGAACCTAGAGACATATCAAAAAAGGAAGCCTTACTGTAATTGGGCTCTAGTGGAAAGAAGTATTAAAGTCTATTGGGAGAAAAAAGAGGAATTTCAGGATGTTTATCACAGAATGCCCAAATTCTCCTGTCACAGATATACTACCTGTTTTAGATGGAATAGAAAATAGACATATGTCTGTTTCAGGTCACCTTTATCATGGTTAGTCATAGGAAGCTTCAAGGGAAGGTAATAATAATAATCATCACAAACTATACAGGAGTTTAAGTGACTTTCCCAGGGTCACACAGTATGTGCCCAAAGCAAGATTGGACTCAGGTCTCCCTTACTTCAAATCCAACTCTCTATCCACTGTACCACCTATGACCTCCAAAACATAGCAAGGTGTCATGTAAAGGTCATTGTATGGAATCTAGGTTCTAATTCTATTTATGCAGCAGGTTTTACTTGTGACCTCAAGTAAATCACTTGGTCTCCCTCAGAATCAGTTTCTTTATCAACAAAAAGAAGGAATGAGAATATGTTTTCCATGGTCCCCTTCTAGTACTAAAATTCTGTACTTGTTTTGTAGCATGATAATATGGTTTCTTGCAAGCTTGAACAAATACAGATAATGACCAAAAATGTTCCTTTCCTAACTTGCTTCAAGTCATTACTGACACCCAATATTTTCTGAAAGGACAATACATCGTGATATGGACTCATTATTCATAGATGTCTTCAGATGGCAGTAAACTTCTGTTCAGGAACATTACCCCTAGAGAAAACATTTCTCTCTTTTTGACAATGGAAGGACCTTAAATGTCATGATTCTGATTTGTGTCAATTCCCTCTTCTCTACTCCACTTCAATTACACAATAAGAAAGTGGGGGGAAGAAAGGGAACACCAAATCTAAATCTAAATAGTAAACACATTATTCTCTCTTTTCCTTCCCCTCACACCTTCCCCCTGCCTTTAAATTTATAAAATTCTGAAGCTTCTTTCTTTATAACAGGTCTGTACAAACAAGAGGCTTTTAAAACAGTAAATAAAAAAAAGATCTTGAATCCCTTTTTAAATCTATTACATATAGGCATTTTTAAACAACATTTCAGCCAAGGGAACCCAACTGAATTCTTAGTAGACACAATGGACAATTAATTTTATAGATTGTTTCTACTGTCACATTCTTGCAAATATACTCTGTACAGTTCCTATGTGTCCACAACTGCATTAGACACAGATTCCAAAACTGTAGAAGAGTATATGCGACCTACTTCTTGTCCTCAAAGAGCCTGTAGTTTAGTTGGGGAGACAGAGGTGCATGACTGAGAAAATAATAAAATCATAAGGCACAGTGATAGATAATCAAATGCCTATGTGAGGGGAACCATACAGATTGTCTATATGTCAAAAAACTCTTACATTAGGGTTTTGGCATTATGTTATGTTATTTTGTCTTACAAAGGAGCAGAACACAGAATGCAAAAACACATCTGAGAGATCTACATTTTCATTAAAGGATGGGGAAAAGAGAGGAAAAAGTACTCAACTTATAAGGAAACCTTTAATTTTAATTGGACCACTTATAAAATCTTACACAATGGCAAACGATGTGATTTTAAGTAAATATTAAAACTTCATCTATTGAATATTTACGAAGTATTTGTCTTCAATTATCATAAGAATAATACTTTTTCAAAATTCACACCAAATTACTTTAGAATTCAGTAACAGTCACGTGATCGTGGATTTTAAAATTGGAAGGCTCTTCAGGGCCATCTAGTCTGATTCATAGCTGGACAGGAATGTCTTGTACAACACAGTCAACAAGGAGCATCTACCTATCAACTGCAATGAAGCCCTCCAGTGAGGGAGAACCCGTTATATTTCAAGTTTAGATAGCATTAATTGGTATAAGTTTTATCTTTATATAAAGCCTAAAGTTGCTTCTCCTTAATGTTTATGCATATTTGTGCTTCTGCCATCTAAGGAGAAAGAGAAATCCAACCTATCTTCTACCAGGCAGTCCTTCAAATAGTTAGAAGGCTACAATGGCCCACCTACATCTTTTTTTTTTCTTTTGGTTGAACATGTTCACTTCCTTCAACTGATTCTTGTTCCATATGATCTTAAAGGCCTTTTTAGCAATCTGGAGTATAAGGAAGAAGGGAGAAGGGGAGAAAGGAAGGTCAGAGGAAGAAAAGGAGGAACAGAGGAGGAAGAAGGGCAAGGAGAAAGTCACACAGCATTGTTTCTTATACACTAATGAAAGATAAAACACCGAAGACCTTAGAGTTCAGTTACTGGTACAATTGTATAGGGGCAAATAGGTGGTGTAGTAGATAGAACTCCAGCCCTGCAGTCAGGAGGACCTGAGTTTCAATCTGGCCTCAGACACCTACTAGCTGTGTTACCTTGACCAAGTCACTTAATCCTGTCAGCCTCAGTTTCCTCATCTGTGAAATGATCCCAAATGGGGTCATGAAGAGAAACACACAACTGAAAGGATTCAACAACAATAACAACACAGTTGCATTCCTCCCAGGCTCTAAAACAAAAGCTAAGCATAGAATTTGAACATTTACATTTTCTTTATCTGAGTAAAAAACTCAACTAGAAAGCCAAGAAATTACAACAAATGGTAATCCATCAAACTTTCCTGCAAGCTTCTTTTCCCTTACTGGTTATTTTTAGGTCTTGTAGCAAATACCCAAATCCTTTTGAGTTAGGCCAGAATGATCATCCATAATTCCCAAATGGCATGCACTTGAGACAGAAAGCTTTGCAAAGACCACAGAGCAAAAGCAGAGATTTAGACAGGATTACAATTGGGTACTTTCAGTTCCAAAAGACAGTCCCCAGATATACGAGGGTAGAACTTATTTCCCAGGAAAGCTAGCATATTTACTGACATGTGGCTTTTCTGAAGTAATTTACACTGAACTCTTGGGTTTTTTTTCTCCTGCAGATTATCCCTTTTGTTGTTTATTTGTGTGTTTAAGGAATGCAAACTAATTTGAATATTTACTCAGGTTTACTGAATTAGGAAAGTAAATCCATTATAAAAATACATAAAAATCATATAAGAATAAATTTTATTAATGCTGTGTTTAAAAATAATATCATTATCTATTCTATAGAATTTGAGCATTTACATTTTCTCCAATAATTAATAATATTATTAACCTTATAGATAAACCATTGACTAATGATATGTTTTTTATTTTATTAACCAAGCTCTCTTTCAATATAATAAAGACTCCATGCAATGTAAGAAATTCCTTTCTATAGCTTTTACATTAAATTTCCAATGAGTAATATCAAAAAAAAACTAGAATGCCTGAGAATGGCAACAAATGGCAATTCAGCAGACTTTATTGCAAGCTTCTTTTCCCTTGCTGATTATTTTTAGATCTTATAGCAAATACCTAAATCCTTCTGAGTGAAAGCAGAATGATCATCCATTCTGATAGAGATCTATCTATTATAGATCTCTTAGTCCAACATCCTCACTTATTGATGAGGAAGACGAATCCTAGAAAGTTAAAACAATTTGACCAAGGTCACACATGGAGTAAATAGCAGAGCTGGAATTCAGCTACACATTCACAGCTCTTTATCTACAAGATGCTACCTTTGCTTCCTCCTATAAACAATCAGCTAGGTGGTGAAGTAGATAGAATGCTGTGACTGGAGTCAGGAAGACTCATCTTCGTGAGTTTAAATTTGGCCTCAGATACTTACCCTGCACAAGTCACTTAACCCTGTTTACCTCAGTTTCCTCATATGTAGAATGAGCTGGACAAGAAAATGTCAAATCACTCTAGTATCTCTGCCAAGAAAACCCCAAATGGTGTCATGAAGAGTCAGACATGGCTGAAAATGACTGAGCAGCAAATGAACAATCATGGTTTCCTTGTACTTTTCTATCCTTCCATCCCCTTTCCCTTCTCCCCTCCATAAACTAGAAGCCTCCCCAGGGCTGGTGAACTCTACTGCCAGAGTTCCCCACAACTGCTATGAGACTTACCTCTTCATGAGTCCCAGGTATAGGACTATAGGTGCTCTGTCCCTCCTGTTCCTTTAATAATTCAAGGCTCAGAGGGACTCAGGCCTCAGTGGGGCTTAGAAGACTTAACAAGTCCTATTAGTATTATTTACTAAACATTGTCTGAAGCATGGTTTCAATGGAAAAATATGTTTCAAGCTTCAAACAGTTAACTTGCAAATAGACTTTTGGAACATAAAATATTTTGAATTGAAATTTATTTGCTATAAATTCCAGAAGATAAACAGAAATGACTTCTGGTTTAACTTACTTTGGATTATCTGTGCTACTTCTAATGTTGATAAATGATAGTAGCCTGCATATGGACGTGAATTTTAAAATATATCAAGAGCTGTACAAGAGCCCAGAGGCCATTTAATCCAACTCCTTCATTTGTAAATAAATAGAGGCCAAGCCAGAGCACGTGACTTATGTCAAAGGCAGGATTTGAGCATAGGTTCCCTGACTCCAGAGACAATGCTTTTTCTACCATATGAAACAGCCTCCCTAACCCCACAGAATTAGAAGGATTTATCTTTCTATCTATCTATCTATCTATCTATCTATCTATCTATCTATCTATCCATTTGTCTGTCTCTTGTCTACCTTCTATCATCTATTTATCTGTCTATCTCTCCATCTATCTATCCAACATGATACATCTATACATATAACACACATATTTCTATATACACACCCATAACATCTATATGATATTATTTATGCATATATGTACATATCACTTTGCAAGCCTCAAAATGCTGTATAAATATGATTATTAGCCTAACTGTTATTATCATTATTTTGCTTGTATCTCCCTTGTCCTTTTCATGGGATTACCCTTTGGGTTAAACCTAATTGGATAATTGGATTATTAATTGCATAATTAACAAGACTTGTCTTTTATTTTGTTAAGCAAACTTCCTTTCAATAGAATAAAGACCCCATGCAATGCACCTTTTCTATAGCTTTTGCATTAAATTTCCCACAGGTAATATTTTCAGTATCACTAAGTCAGAAATTCCTAGTACACTAAATTGCCCTAGTTTAAGGGATCTTGGATAAAATCTGTGACTTTCCTCATCTTCACACAGTTTTACACAAGAATGTAGAGAGGACTAGAGGGAGAAAGGAAAGGGAGTAATTTCATATACCTCAACAGTATATTACAGTCTGCAGAGAATTGTTCTCATACCAACTCTGTGAGGTAGTCAGTACAAGTATTACTGTTCATATTTGATAAAAGAAGAAAATAGGACCAGAAATTGAGTGACTGGCCCCACGATCACACAAGTACAAAGTGGCAAATTGTTTTTTAGTCATTTTTCAGTTGTGTTTGACTCTTTGTGATCCCATTTTGGATTTTCTTGGCCAAGATACCAGAGTGGTTTGGGATTTCCTTCTCCAGCTCATTTTACAGATGAGGAAACTGAGGCAAACAGGGTTAAGTGACTTGCCCAAGGTCACACAGTAAGTATCTGAGGCCACATTTGAATTCAGAAAGATGAGTCTTCCAGACTCCAGGCTCGACCCTCTATCTACTGCTCCACAAAGGCAGGATTCAATACAAAATTTTTTACTTTGAATCCAGTTCTCCTTCCTTCATTCCTCCAGTGAGGTCCAACTCCAATGCCTCATGGCACCATAGAGATGACCCAGCATCCCAAAGTCTGTGCCAGGAGAACACAAGCCCTGGGAGAATCCTATGTAGCCATAAGATAGCCTGAAGCCTAGAGACCAGCCTGGGTAAGTTTGGAATCTTATCACTAGAAAGGTGATCTGTTGGCAGTGTACTTTTTGAAGCAAAACAAATCATGAAGCCTGCCTTCAATGGTATAGATGGACTGCAAGCTATACAGGTGGAGTGATTACCAAGGAAATCAAGAATATTATGCAGCACTAAAGTACTTCTTACATTCTTTCAATTAAGTTTATTTTAATTTGTAATCAACCATCCTCATGCTTCCCTGTGTCTCTTTCAGGCCAGCATGCTCAAATTATTTATCTGTCCTAGAATTTCCTGGACAGTTACTTCTAATGCAGTGAAATAGAAATGAACTATCTTTAATCATCACAGCCTGCCTGAAATTGTGTTAGACCCAAATCTAATGTACTCTCACCCCCACAGGGAGGTCTATGACGCTATTAGAAACGTGGCAAAATATTTATGAAGGCTTCATTTGCAAATGTTAGAGCTAAAAGATATGCTGATCACATTAGGCATTTGTCCCTGATACATAGATGAAAAAATGATGCTTCCCTTCCCTTCTTGCTTTATTTTGTTCTTAACATTGTAATTAAAAGAATCAAACGACCTCATGAACAGCACAGTTAAATCTGAATACAGTATGGAAGAATGCTTTTCTCTGTAATGAAAAGCCTTCCTCTTCATTTTCTATTTGCAACTAATTGCCTGCTTGTACTTTCTTCCAGCACAACTGTTAAGTGTTAAACAAATGTTTCTTTCTTAATATAGTAATTACTACAAAAAAGAAGCTGTCAGTAAGGGTCCTTTAGAGTTATTCCACTGTGTGATGATGGCTATGTTTATCCATTTACCTACCTACCATCAGCCCTAGTCAGGAAGATCTGAGTTCAGATCTGGCCCTAGATACTTAGTAGCTAGTTGTGTGACCCTGTGCAAGTCACTCAACCTTGTTTGCCTCAGTTTCCTCATCTGTAAAATGAACCGGAGAATGAAATGACAAACCACTGCAGTATCTTTGCCAAGAAAACCCCAAATGCGGTCACAAAGAATAAGACACAACCAATTGACCACAAAACAAATTATCATCTTCATTTTTGATGTAAAGCCTTCGTGGGTTAATTTGATCTGGGCTCCTCTGTTGTAGCTGCCATTAACTTCAAACATTCTCATGTCTAGTTCATTTTCTATGCTCCTTTCTCTTGCACTGGGGTCTGTGATATGTGAAGTGAATGCATTGGATGACGGAGGAGTTCTCCTGGGTAAGGTCAAAAGAGTTAGCTAATGTGTGGTATCTGGAAGCAGAGAAGTCACTCTTGATCCTCAAACAGAGCAGACCTAATTGGTTGAAGGAATTTTAGTGGGAGAGGCAAGGTAGGGTACAAAACAAACTCAAAGAGTCAGTCATTAGGGTCTGAACCAGTCCAATACTTTTTTAAAAAGAGTAATTAATGGCCATTTAGGTCTCATACTTTCTAATACTGCTTCATCTAAGTTTTCTTCCATTCACCTCTGGTGCCAACTATTCAAGACCACTTTTTTGCCCCTCGATTCCCATCATTTTGGACTGAAAGGAACCATTTGTTATTTTGAAATGGAGCTGTTTGGGAGGGTATTTCATTTCTGGGTGATTTCAGTTAAATTGAGCTCCTCTATCTGTTATGAGTTTGAATTCTTTTCCCTTGCTCTCAATCATTACGGGTTAAGGGTTTTCTTTTTAAACTCCTAAGGCACAGTTGCTGCCATTTTCATGGGATTTCATAAGTAAGGTTTCTCTCCCCACCCCATTTGCCTAGAAAACCATAAGATAAATGTGAGAAACAGGAGATTAACTGGGTGCCATCTCAAGGTTCAGCTGACAGCTACCTTGACTACGTAAGAGACAACACTCCATCTTTTGGGGGAAGTTATTTTTCTCTTGGGACTGCAAGCACTGGGATTTAACAGCTCGAATTTGATTTTGCCATGAAGAACCAGTATCAGAGAACGAAACAATAAATCCATCTTCTCATCCCTCTTGGATATGACTTGCCCTATATCAGATCTCAAATGCACTTTGCATATCTCTGATGCACTTATGTTCTATTTTTTTTATTATGCAGTGTGTTTCATATTTGTACTATTTGAGTATGTGTCACATCCCCTCTGCCCCTGATAAATTGTTAACTCAAAGAAGGCAAGGACTCGGTCTCATATATCATTACATCTCCCTTAGTGGATCATAGATTTAGACAGAGTGGACACAATATATTTTTATAGAATTGAATAGAATTATTTCCCTTTCTAAGGCTCATTTTGGGTCTGGACTTCCTTACAATTTCTTTTAAAAATTATATTTGGCTATTTATTCTTTAAAACATATTGGAAGGATTCTCTAAACCTAATGAGGAAAACTTTATATCTGCTCTATTTGGTTCAGCCTAATTAGAGCTATGTGCTAGAACATGAAAGAAATGTTATGATGGAAACATTTTTTCTTTTAGGAAATATTTTTTAGAAATAAACTCTTCTTTTACTAGAGAGGCTGGGTACTATGAAATATATAATGTTACGTATGCTGTCATATAAGGTTGATGTATTGATTTGTTTTCATTTAAAAATCTTTGTTACAATGGAAGATTCACTGAGTAAGGGAGCAGGGAATGGATATATTCAACAATGAAGGTGACATAAAAACAAAAGACATTTAAAACTTAAATAACAGAAAATGCTTTTTATTATAAAATATTTTCAAACCCCTGAACTAAAATCCTACTCTAATGTCTCAAAGGGCAGCTAGGTGGCATAGTGGATAGAGTGCTGAGTCTGAACTCAGGAAGACTCTTCTTCGTGAGTTCAAATCTGGCTCCAGACACTTAATAGCTGTGCGACCCTGGGCAAGTCATTTAACCCTGTTTCCCTCACTTCTTCATCTGTAAAATGAGCTGGAGAAGGAAAAGTCAAACCATTCCAGTATCTTTGCCAAGAGAACCCCAAATGGGGTCACAAAGAGTAGGACACAACTGAAATAACTAAACAACAGTGACAACAGCAAAGCTTCAATGTGGCATGAATGTGAGAGCTCTTGGGTTCTTTAAAAAATGAAGTGAAAACTCTGAAAAATTCTATCAAGCTGCAAAGGCTCTAAATACGTCCAGATGATAGTCTCTTGCCTGAGAGCTGGACTAGCTAAGTTTGAAGAGATTCATTACTGGGCTTATGAGAGGGGAATGAAACTTTTGGCAACCACAACGCATAAAGGCCATCTTCTAAGTTATAGACAGGTTGCCATCTGTGTTGTTAGAGTAAGTATAATCAATGACACAATTCCATAGATTTGAAGTGTATAAATATGAAGTTTCAAATTGCTTTAAATTTTGACTTGATGACAGATAAGAAGATGAAGACCTAATGCAAATAATAAATATTATTTTATCAGGCATTACGTTAGTGACCAAATTAACAGCTCATTGATTTTCTCTCATTATAGGTTTCTCTAAGGTGAGTTGCTTCTTTTCTCTGTTTTTCTTTTCTTTTCTTTTTTTACCCTCTCCTCTCCTTTCCTTTCCCTGCTCCCTGCCATCTCTCCTTCTCTTGCTTCCTTTATTTCTTCCTTCCTTCTTTCTCATAATTTCCTAGCTCATACACTTAATCTAATTGGTCATTTTATCTCCTCTGTTCGGTTGTTATTGAAAACAAGACAAAATGTTAGAGAAAATTTAGTCCAAATACATCATTTTGTGGAGAAAACATACTCAGCAAAGTTAACTTAGTTGCTCAAGGTTGTACCACTAATCAATGGCAAATTCTTTACTTAAACCCATTACAAATTTATGTTATCTAATCTTAACTGGACACTTTGGTTATACAATAATCTCTTTTTGACTTACTGCAATGTTCTCTATAACATTTGTTCCAATCCTACTCCCTACTCTTCTGCCCACCTATATACCACCCTTTTCTCTTTCTCTAATCAAAGGACCTCATCTTACTGAGAAATCTGAGGGCACTCTTTGAAATATCTCTTTTCTCTAAAATTTGATAAATGAAATCTCAATATCCTCTAGGAACCAGTCCCTTTGATTGTTCTCTCTCTCTCCCTCCCTCCCTTCCTCCTGCTCCTCCTCCTCCTCCTCCTGCTCCTCCTCCTCCTCCTCCTCCTGCTCCTTCTTCTTCTTCTTCTTCTTCTTCTTCTTCTTCTTCTTCTTCTTCTTCTTCTTCTTCTTCTTCTCTCCTCCTCCTCTCCTCTCTCTCTCTCTCTCTCTCTCTCTCTCTCTCTCTCTCTCTCTCTCTCTCTCTCTCCATAGATATATGTATATATCCCATCCTCATCCCATATTGAATCTCTCTTTATCAATGAGTTCTAATCCTGCTGCTTTAAAAACACGACCAGATTGCTTCAGTCCTTAGAAATCGACTTTGTCATCTCTCTCAAACTACTGTATTGTTCAATATCTATAGATCATTTCACATTCAAATTCCTAGAAAAGTCTTTTTCCACTCATTGTCTCCATTTCTTTACTACCCACTCACTTCTCCATTCTTTCTGATCTGGCTTCTGACCCTGCCACTCAGCCTGTTCCTAGCAATCTTTACATTACTAAACCTAGTGATCTCTTTTTCCTCATATTCTTGACCTTTTATAAAACTTAAGATTTGTGACCACCCAGGACTACTCCTGGATGTTCTCTCATCCTTGAGTTTTTAGGATACTGACATCTGTCCTGCCTGTCAGCCTGTTCCTCAGATTCCTTGGCAGGATTATCCTCCATAACCAGTAGCCTCATTATATGTATGCTCAAAGGTTTTGTGGGCCTTTTCTCTTTTCTTTTTACACTCTCAGTGATCTCAAATGCAAGATTCAATTATTATTGCTATACAGGTGATTCTCAGTCTTTTCCCTCATTACCCATCCTATATCCAGATTTCTCTCTTTCTATGGAGAGCATGTATATCCTTCTAGGAAGCCAGGCTAACCACTTTGGAATCATTTTAGACTCCCTCCTCTCCCTTATATCTTTGTGTCTAGCCAATGTTATTAAATAACCATTTAGCTCTGGAGGTCAATTTTCTCCTTTGGTTTACTTTAAAAGTGTCCTTATTTCAACATTTACTACAACATATACCTGTCATCCACATAGCTAACTGATATTTCTCAACCATAGGGTGACCATATCACTTTGTTGTGATGATTTTTTATTGCCCCTAGGTTACAGTATAATTTCTTTAGCTTAATATTTAAAACTTTCACCTGCTCCACCTTATCTTTCTAGACTTATTTCACATTCCTTTCTCTTGTATACTCTATGTGCAGTTTGTCCAGGCCATATGAATTCTTACTCTCCCCATTTCCATCACTTAGAACTCCTAGCTCATTCAAACTCAGCCAAAAGACCTTTCTTTTACTGATACCCCAGTTTTTAGACCTTTGCTTCTCATCTCAACCTGATTAAAACCTATTTGTATTTGTTACATATGTTATATTGACTTCTTTGTGTATATGTTATTTCTTCCCATTGAGAAGTAAAGAAATGGAGGCATTGAATGAGTTATTCAAAACAATAGCTTGAGTGGATGACAGACTTAAGTGAAGGGTTTTTAAAGACAGGAGCAATCTTAGGGAAATGCTTTGTTGTTTGTTTTTCTGTTTTGTTTTCTTTTTGTATCTACAGAACCTAGCAAAGTCCTTGTTTCAAAGTGGGCATTTAGAAAATGTTTGTGGAATTGAATTGAATTGAATCATGGGTAAATCACATTCACTGCTCAGAATGTTTTCTCATCTGTAGAATAAAAGGTTGACTCTTTAAGGTATATATGCCAAGACATACCAGTGCAGCTCTCTGTGTCTCAGTTTCCTCATCTTTAAAATTATGGGAATTGAATAGATGATTTTGAAGTTGCCCTTGAATCTTAAAATGATTTAAATATCAGAAGGCAAGCCAGTACAGTGGAAGGAGCCCTGGGCTTTGAGACAGAGGACCTGGATTTGCCTGTCTGAGCTTGAGGCAAATAACTTTTCCTTTCTGGGACCCAACTGCCACATGTGTAAAACGAGGAAGTAAATGACTGTAAGACTCCTCCCAGCTCTAATTCATATGATCCTATTTTGATAATGATTACTATAAATAGCAAATGTGTTTTAGAGACACAGAGGTGTCTCCTCTGTTCGGTTGTTATTGAAAATAGGACAAAATGTTAGACACCGAGGTGGCACAATGGGTAGAGCTCCAGGCTTAGAGTCAGGAAGACCTGAATTCAAATCTGGCCTCAGACCCTGGGCAAGTCAGAAAGTGAAGGGGAATTAAGAAGCCTACTGATAAGGGTGAAAGAGGAGAGTGTCAAAGCTGTCTTGAAGTTTAACATAAAAAAAAACCCAACACTAAGAACCTGGCAACTTGTCCCATCACTTCCTGGCAAATAGAGGAAGAAGAAACGGAATTAGAATCAGATTTTATATTCTTGGGCTCAAAGATCACTGCAGATTGTAACTGCAGCCATGAAATTAAAAGATGATTGCTCCTTGGAAGGAAAGCTATGGCAAATCTGAACAGCATACTCAAAAGAAGAGACATCACCTTGCTGAAAGAGATCTCTGTAGTCAAAGCTATGGTTTTTCCAGTACCAATGTATGGCTGTGAGAGTAGGACTATAAGGAAAGCTGAGCATCACAGAATCTTCATTTTTGAATTGTGGTGCTGGAGAAGACTTTTGAGGGTCCCTTGGACAGCAAGGAGATCAAATCAGTCAATACTTGAAGAAATTAATTCAGACTATTACTGGAAGGTCAAATACTGAAGCTGAAGCTTAAATACTTTGACCACATGAGACTCATTGGAAAAGACCCTGATGTTGGGAAAGAATGAAGGCAATAGGAAGAGGGGGTGGCAGAGTATCAGATGGATTGTGTCATAGAAACAATGAACATGAGCTTGGACAGACTTTGGGAGATAGTGAAGGATAGAAGGGCCTGGTGGGCTCCAGTCCATGGTGTCTGGATTCATGGACTCCATGATTAAACTCCTGAATGGCAGCAGCAGCAGCAGCAGCAGCAGCACCAACAACAATGTATAGCAGAGTTGTATGCTCTATGTTCATTATGAATACTACAAAAATACAATTGACTCCCCTTTCAGAATGCCTTCAGTTCATCTAAGTTTATGTTGGGGGGAATCAGAAACAAAGATACTTTGAAGTACATCATCTAACCAGGAGAGGGGAGAGGATGTGTTAGGGTGTTTCTTTGGACAGACAGCAAGTAACATTGACAAGTTAGGGATTTGATCAGCTTCTAGGTGGAGATCAGTCTGTACCTGAAACTGAAGGATATAGCTGGAGACCAGTCAGAAGTCCATACTTAATGGGGGAAGGCAGCCTGAATAATGGGAAGAATTTGGATTGGGGGGGGGCAGTGAAGAGAAGGAGATTCAGTTCTAATCCTGGCTCTGTTGTTAATAAATTATATCAAATTAGGCAAGTCACAGAATGTTTCTTATCTTAACTTTTTCATTGTGAAATGAAGAGTCACTAGGTTTCTTCCAAGGCTTCCTTTGCAACTCTACCATTCTAGCAAATTCTGTCTTTGCACATGATTTTGCTATTTAAAATTAATACAGAGCTCTGTGGTTGCTCTAACTTTGCTTTTATAACATACTGTTGGTCATATCTCTGATTTACTTGGCTCTGTGTCCTTGTCAGGAACATAGGCCTCAATTGTAATATTGTTCCCTAGGGAAAAATATGGTCCATTTTACAATGATCTTTTATGAGAACACATTATGGTCAAAAATTTAGAGCTGCCTGTACTGCCTTCTGTTAGTTATCTCTTTTATGTTTAGGCTTTTTCTTTCAAACTAGACTATAGTATCACTGAAGACAGGAGCTATACACATATATAAATATATGTGTATATGCATATATAAGTATGTATGCATTTTTTGCCTCTTCCATAGCACTTCATCCACTGACTTGAATGTAGTAGTCATTCAAAAAGTCATTTATTGATTGACACATAACCTCATTGTTTTACCTTGACCTTGCTGAAGGAATATTCAGTCCTGTCAAGGTTCTCCTTGTTTTATCTCTCATATAGGCCACATCCTCCTGTATCTTCATTATTTGGATCACTCTCTTCCCATTTTTGCAGGTTCAATCTTACTTCTTAGCCCCAGTCCAAGATCAAGAAATCCCATCACTCTTCTTTCTCAGTAGAGAAATATGGACTTCTGACTGGTCTCCAGCTATATCCTTCAGTTTCAGGTAAAGATTGATCTCCACCTAGATGCTGATCAGATCCCTAACTTGTCAATGTTACTTGCCGTCTGTCCAAAGAAACACCCTAACATATTCTCTCCCCTCTCCTGGTTAGATGATGTACTTCAAAGTATCTTTGTTTCTGATTTGTTAGTAATAGCTCACATTTAAATAGCATTTTCTTGTTAGAAAACACTTTTATCATAATAACTCTGCAAGGTAGACAGTACGGCTATTGTCTCCATTTTAGAGATGAAACAATAAGTGACTCTAAGGTGAAACAACTAGGAGGTATGAGAATTAGGCTTCAAAGCCAGATGTTCTGATAGCAGACCCAGCACAGGTTGCCTAATAAGAATCTTCCTTTCCCATTTCCTACTGCTTTTAATTTGTGCCTGGTGGAATTCAACCCCTCCAGTTTTGACCATCTCTTCTTGGATTTTTTTTCCTCCAAATTTAAAAATCACCAGCATTTTGGCAACCACATGCCCAATGTCACCATTCCAGAGTTCCAGAACTCATCATGTCCTCCTTCACCTCCATGATATATCAATTTTTCTGACATTGCTTGCATGGCACTTGTGCAGTTTAATTACTACATATTTCAATTCTTCTGACTACAACCAAATTTTAGGTTCAGAATGATTTTTAAGAAAGTGCTTTGTTAAAATCACAAGCCACTCTGGATAGATATATCCCAGGGCAAGTCACTTAACCTCTCTCTGCCTCAGTTTCTTTAACTATAAACAATAACAATAATAACACTTATTGTACAAGATTGTTGTGAGTCTCAAAAGAGATATTTGTAAAGTGCTAACACATAGCTGCTACTTTATCATAACATTGATTTCATTTACATGAAGACATTTATTATCTTGTTATAGGGACATTATGTGTATAATTTAAAAGGGATTGCCCAGACAAAACTATATATGTACACTTATGAGTGTAAGAAGGCACTTCTGTCAGCCTCTCCTCAGTAACTGTGCTAAAATTTGCATGCATTTTGTATATATTTACTTGCAGTACAATTTCCAGAATGGGTATTAGAGGCCTCCTTTCATGAATGAGAAAAAAGCATCATTCTCATTTGTACTTGATATGTTTCTGGAAGAGAATCAAACACTAAGTCTGAAGTGTCAACCACTTTTTGAAATCTAAACATCAGCAGGTCAGAAATCCTATCACTTTCTGCATCAAATGTAAAGACCCAGAATGACATTTGCTAATTCTGCTACCCCACTTCCACAGCCCTTGGGCATTTTCCCCATCGTTTTCACTCCAGTTGGTAAGGCAGATGCCATCAGGGTCATTTGACTGTGTTTTTCCAGATTCTGTAACCACTCAATGTTTGGGTGTGATCTTTCTCTTTTTAAAGACATGTGAGGGATGTGAAGCAAATAGGCTTATAGGGTCATAGAGAGATATTTGCATGCTGAAAATCTTTAGGGGTGATAGAACCAAGGCTGATAATTGAGCGTGAGAAAGTAATGGGGACTTGAGGAATATAAAGAGTAGAAGGAGATGGTCTGAATTTTCTCCCCTCTTTAATCCGCCCTCTTCAGAATTGGCTCAAATTTTCATTCCTAAAACACATCTGACCATTTTTTCCCTTTATGCAACACAATTTTCAGAAGTTCTCCTAGGATAAAACACAAAGTCTTCAGACTGCATGGGATTTTTAAAGTAAGAAACATTATTAATGTGCTCTAGGCCACTTACTGCATATTTGAAACTAACCAAAAAGTGATATGCTCTTGGTGAAAACACTGAAACTTATTCATTAAAACACCAGGGGTTTCTTCCTGGCTATGTTATATAGTGTTTTGTCAAGGCTCTTTAGATAAACTGTTTTACTTTCCTCTGTGCCTTAGTTGTCTCAACTGCAGAATGAAGATAACACACGTTCTCCGTTTCACAGTGCCAGTCTTTCTGAAGATCAGATAACTTGCTGGACATACTTTGAGCCCTTTATGGGAGAATGATCTATAAACACATGGAATTCCTCTGATAAATTGTGAAGCTAAAACTTTTCTAACAGCATTACATTGTTTTTTTCAGAGCTGTCCTAACAAGGAAGTTAAGGCTAGAAATATTCAATCTTTTAACAGAGGATTTCACTGTCCCTTCTTTAGGAGAGCTCACCTTCGTTTAATTAAAACAAAGCAATACCAAGATCATCAAGAATGACATTGTCTTAATATCCTCTTAGCTTATATACTTCCAACTTTTCTAAACAGTGCTCAATTTGAAGAAGACCCGTTAAAACAAACACCAATCTGGATGCTTCAGAAAAGCCAATTAGTAATTATGACTGTGCTTTGTTCTTCAGTATTTGCTAGTGTAAGATGATACACCAAAATATTTCACACATAAACAAGAACACCCATCAGAAAACATTAGAAAAGTTCCTTTAATCCTTAACACTTCTGTCTCCCACTGGAAAAAAAGAACTCAGAAATGGATTCTGGCCAAAGAATCATAACCACAGAAGACAAACTGGTGAAATGTATTATTTGATATGATCAAAAGCATATCAAATAATATTCATTCAATCTCTCAAGGTTATCTTTCTGACACAAGTTAATCCTGTCCCTTCAAAGTAAAGAAAGAAAGGAACATAAAAACTACACAAATTCTTACCTTGTATAAATGTAAACCTCCCATTACCAAGCAATGACCTCTTTTATATTAAACAGACCTCATCTGCACCCAAAATTCCATAGCAAATGATAGAGATAACCTTTAGTTGGTGGTTTTCTTTTCAGATTCTTGATATCTTGTCTACCTCGAGCAAAGCTTTGTCTCTACTCTTCTATCTTTTCCTCCTTGGAGACTCAGGTTCAGGCTCAGAGACAACAATCTATACTATAGCGCCATTGTGAATCTCTTGTTAATTAATGTTATTGTTGTTCAGTTGGAATGTCATTGTCATCACACACATTAGAAAGTCATCTACTTTGAAAAGTTGTTGGGCTCTTTATGGAAAAGAGATTTAATAGACTTAAGGAGAATGAATTACCACACAAAACCTTATGACTCTGATAATGCCTCAAAGCACTGTTCACATGGGAAGAATATGTACAGTCACTCGTAATTGTGTGCATGGGCATGCATACCTAAAATATATCCAGAATACAATTTTACTATGGACTGGCATGGAGTTATAATTTTATTGGTCAATGTAAGAATATGTACCCCAACTTATTAAAGGGGGCAGACACTCGGAAAATTTTAACTTGCGTGGGGAAATGATAAAGCTTTTAAATCCAGTTGATTTATATTGTTCATCTGTCAGGGTAAGTGCATTCCTACTCCCTGTGGAGCCATGTCTAGGACATATTCTAACCCACAATCTACACTCCTGTCATTATAAATCTTTTGAAAGTGCTCTAGTAATCAAACTGGAGATTTCCTATTCATGTGAGCTAAGCTGAGAGCCCTAAGATTGTCTTTGCTAAACATGTGAGAAGACACATTTAGAATTCGAAGAGAGACTGCTATTTTATAAGCATTTTTTAAAAGAACACATAAAAATGACATATAATAGATGATACTGAATTTATATTCAACAGATGCTACTTTTTACTCAGGAGCTTTCACTTCTCAGAATGAAATTTTCCCCAAAGGGATGATGCAGTCAGAGTAGGCATACCTCATAAGAAAGTACTCTAAGGGCAATATAATTTCCAGAGGATTTATATCCTGAATGTTTTTTTTAAAAATTTTGTTTTTGTTTGCTCTGGGTTTTTGGCATCTTAAAAAAAGGAACAGCACTGGGTTCTCCAGTATAAGATTTTTATCCTAAAGTGAATATAGGCATGTTGGCAATAAATATGTGAATAGTTTCCAGTAGATAAACTTTTCTTTTCACACACAAAAAAAATCATTTATGAAAATAATACTTTTTTTTATTCCTTGTCATTGTCATCCAGAGCTGAGCATTTTCAGAGGAGAGATATTATCAGCATAGGGAAAAATCACTTTACATTATAGATCCTCATAAATCAATAGCAACTTGAAAATCTCTCTTACTCACTTAGCCCCCTAACTCAAGGAAATCAAGAGTATACAATTCAAAACACCACTAAAGACAAAGCCTGAGTGACACCCTTCCTTTTTCACACACCTTCCACACGCTTTCCATTTTACCTTTTAATTATTGGGTTCAGTGAAGGGTCCTTTCTGAGACATCCTGTAGAAATTCAAGATGATGCCGGCACTTTCCCAAAAGAGGCACCTGACTCCACTCCATGCAATCACTCAATGCAGTATAAATGAACTGGTCAAGTTCAGGTTCATTGCTCTACACAGCTTCTTTATTCTGCAAGCCATGTCTCTACAAGGACAGTTAGAACCTTCCACTGTTTATGTCAATAATTATAATAAGCCAGACAATGAAGATCTTTTCTTCTATCAGCTCTTCTTTTTCTAAGAGTACTGAAGTTAAAAATTGCAGGACTCTTTAAAAAAATTAAAAAGAGTACAAAAGAAAAATGCATTACAGGCTATATTTCCAGAGGATCCTTGACTTTCCAACAAAATGCCGTTATCCACAGGAGGGGGTGTAACAACAGGTGAAGCCACAGACAGAGATCTGAACTTTATTGCAAATATACACATAAACAGAGAGTCCTGGTAAAATTGCGTTTGAACTATACTTCGCGTCAAATCTGTAACTATATCAATGTCTCTTTGAAATCTACCTTCAGTGCACACCAGAGCCAACAAATAAACATCCAATAAACAGCCGTGTGAGCAGCAGACAGCTTAACCTTTCTCCTGTCTTAAAAAATGCCAGACTGTTCTCTGTTTGTTCAAGACTCTCCTTTTACCAACATTCAATTTGAATGAGCCAGTGCAAATGTACTGCTCAACCTCTCATGAGAACAGGATGCATTTATGTGAAACATGAGGAGAATGCCTAATGCTGAAACATACTCTGCATTCTCAATGAGCTTTTATTACAGGGCTCTCTTACATTTCATCACATGGATTACTGCCTGCAACTGCTGGACTTGTTGGGGGGCATTTCAACTAGAAGCAAGAGCATGTGCAAACTGGCCCATTATTGGAATTCTGGCATATAGTGGTCGTAGGGGCAAAAAAGACTATTTTTTTCTTCTTAGAAATATTTAAACTTTGATTATGTATGTATGTATGTATGTATGTATGTATGTGTATATAGATAGATATAGATAGATATAGATATAGATATAGATGTAGATTAGATATAGATATAGATAGAGATATAGATGAGAATCCCAATGTTAAGAATTCTGACATATATGTGGGATAAGAAATGAAAGAATATTTGGTAAATTTACATCTTCAAATTTCATGCATGAGATGTTTGGAAAGGTATCATTGTATGCTATTTTCTTTTCCTTTCTTTTCTTTTCTTTTCTTTTTTCTTTTCTTTTCAACAAGCAGCTTTTAGAGGGGTAGCTAGATGGCATAGTGGAGAGAGCACCCTGGATTTAGGAGGACCTGAGTTCAAATCCGGCCTTAGACACATAACACTAGCTGTGTGACCCTGGCCAAGTTACTTAACCCCATTGTCTAGCCAAAAACAAAACAGGACAGAAAATATGATCACTTGCTATTATGATGATCTGTTTCAGGCCCAAATCATTAAGCACCTACTATGTGCTTAGCACTGTGAAAGGGCCTGGGTATACAATGAATGAAACAATCCATACACTCAACGATCTTATACTCTAAACGAGAGAGATAAGAATGTATATGTACACATACACACATACACACATATATATGTATTTATATGCATATATATAGAGAGAGATATTAATATTGAAATAGATCGATTTAGATCTAGAAAGATCTAGATACACATAGATATAAAATATACAGAATGAGGCAGCTGGGTGGCACACTGGATAGAGCTCTGGGCCTGGACTCAGGAAGACCTGAATTAAAACCTGTTCTTATAAATTTACTAGCTGTGTGACCTTGAGCAAGTCACTTAATTCTGTGGCCTTGGTTCCTTATTTGTAAAATGAGCTAGAGAAGAAAATAGCAAACCACTTCAGTGTCTTTGCCAAGAAAACCCCAAATGGGCTCACGAAGAGCAGAGAACATATTTGAAATAACACAGCAACAACATGAGGTAGATTTCCAATCAAGGAAGCAACAAGCATTTATTAAATACTTGCTATGTGTCAGATGGAATGGTAGGAGCTGTGGGTACAAATACAAAGAAGGAAACAATAAATACCCAAATTAACTAGAAAGGACATATGAAGAAAGATGCTATCTGCATCCAGAGAAAGAACTGATAAATAGAAGTATGTATAGAATGACTTCATACACACACACACACACACACACACACACACACACACACACACACCCCTATTTGTGTCTTTAATGGTAGCCATTTCTAAGGGAGGTGAGGTTGGGGAGGAGGGAAGAAAGAAAAGAAATATATATGATAATTTTTTGTATATTTGGAAGGAATAACTATTCTAAAGAGCAATTTAGACCTATGCCCACACCATGCATACTCATTGATCCAGCAATACCATGACTAAGTTTGTATCCCAAAGAGATTTAAAAAAAAAGGGAAAAGACTTACATATGCAAAAATATTTATAACAACTCTTTTGTGGTAGCAAAATATTGGAAATTGATGGTGATTCCCATCAATTGGGGAATGGCTGAACAAGATGTGGTATATGAATGTAATGGGATACTATTGTGCTATAAGAAATGATGAGCAGGTGGACTTTAGCGAAACCTGGACAGACTTGTATGAACTGATGCAAAGAGAAATAAGCAGAACCAGGAAAGTATTGCACATAGTATCAGCAACATTGTGTGATGATCAACTATGAATGATTCAGCTCTTCTCAGCAACACAATGATCTCAGACAAGCACAAAGAAGACATAAAGGAAAATGCTATCCACATCCAGATAAAGAGCTGATGGATTCTGAAAACAGATGAAAGCATATTTTTTTCACTTACTTTATTCTTCCTTGTGTTTTTTAAATCTGTTTCATCTTTCACAACTGTGACTAATATGGAAATATTTTTTACATGATAGCAAATGTACAAACTATATCAAATTGCCCACCATTTTCAGAAGAGGAGAAGGGAGGGAGGGAGAAAATTTGCAACTCAAAATTTTGTAAAAATGAATGCTAAAAATGTTCTTGACATGCAACTGGGGAAAAAAGATAAAATACTATTTAGAAAAAGAAAAAAGTATATTTGAAAAGAATAGCAAATTGTGCATAGTAGATTTGCAGTTGCTTGTGCAATCATCTTTTCGTTGTTGTTGCTGTTGTACTATTTTATGGAAATGCTTGCTTTATTCCATGACTTAAAAAAATTAAAAAAAAAATGAAACAGTCCCAATTGGCAAGGAGCCAACATTCTATGTGGGAAACAACATGCATATACTTAAGTGTATACAGAATATGTGCAAGGAGAACAAATACCAATAGAAACCAACAAAAATAAATAGAAGGTAATTTGGGAGATAGGATAGGGTGTATGAGGGGTCATGAAAGGTTTTGTTCAGAAGGTGATATTTGAGCTGTGTCTTTAAGGACGAGAGAGATTCTTGGGGAGGGAAGGTGAGGTAGAAGTGTTTTCCAGGCATAGTGGACAGCCAGTCTAAAGACTAGAGTATACTATGTGAAGGACAGAGAAAAGGCCCAAGTGATGACAAATGAGACTGGAAAGCTAAGTTAAGGAGAAGTTATAAAGCTTTAAAAAGTCAAACAGAGCAGTTTGTATTTTACCTAAAGGGCAATAGGGAGTCATAGGAGTTTACTGTGTAGGGTAGTGACATGATCAGATTCATACTTAAACAAAATTGTTTTGGTAGAAGTGTGGAGGCTGGAAAGAAGTGGCAAGAGATTTGAAACTGGGAGACCAGTAATGAAGTCTGTTACAATAATCTAGCCAGGAGGTAATAAAAACCTGAACTATGGTGTTGGCTATGTGAGTAGACAGAAAGAGTCATTAAGAACTCCCACCTAGGGGCAGAGGCAAGATGGCAGAATAAAAGCAGTGACTTGCTTGAGCTCTCCCCTAAACTCCTCCAAACACCTGTAAAAATGGATCTAAACAAATTCTAGAGCAGCAGAACCCACAAAAAGACAGAGTGAAACAAATTTTCAGCCCAAGACAACCTGGATGGTTTATTGGAAAGACCTGTTGCACTGGCCTGGGAGAGGAGCACAGTTCAGTGTGGGCCACGCAGGCAAAAACCAGACCTCAGCAAACCTAGAGCAGGCCCCAGGAGACTGAATCAATGGGAGCTGTGGCGGCTTCCAGACTTCTCAATCCACAAATACCAAAGACAACTTAGAAGGTTAGTAGGAAAGATCTGTTGGAACTTGGTGAGAGAGGAGCTTGGTCAAGCCCCAGTCCTGGTGCAGACCCTGGGAGGT
Source organism: Phascolarctos cinereus (assembly GCF_003287225.1). Taxonomy (NCBI): domain Eukaryota; kingdom Metazoa; phylum Chordata; class Mammalia; order Diprotodontia; family Phascolarctidae; genus Phascolarctos; species Phascolarctos cinereus. The sequence goes on from NW_027556098.1 coordinate 8,748,343, forward strand.
GGTTGCTTCTGGAGCTCTCAGCCCACAGACAGAGGAGGGATTGAGTAAGTGATCAGAGGGGGATCTCTTTGCAGGTGCTGATGCGGTTTCTCTTGCTTTGCCTGTGCTTGGATCTGAGTCACAGTCCTGCCTGGCAGTCCTGGAGGCAAGGAGGAATGACGGCATGGTAGAACTTGTAGTGTTGGTAAAGAGGAAAGCCTCCTCACAGTTTCAAGGCAGAAAAGAGTGCTTGTGGTCACTCATAGACCAGAGTACAGGCCAGGAAAGGAGTAAACACCTCTCCTTTGATCATACTACCTTGGAAGAACTGAAAATGTATAGGTCCCTAGAAATATCTCTGAAAATAGCTGCACAAAACCCCTGAAGCTTGGGACAGTACAATCTCCACACTGGAAGCAGACCCCTACCTTAACAACAAGTTTATAGTCACGTAATTGGCTAGGAAAATAAGCAAACAGAGTAAAAACAAAAGTCAGACCACTGAATATTACTTTGGTGATGAAGATCAAAGCATACAACCAGAAAAAGACAACAAAGTCTAAGTTCCTACATCTAAATCCTCCAAGAAAAATATGATTTGGGCCCAGGTCTTGAATAGACTTAAAAAGACTTTTGAGAAGCAAGTAAGAGAAGTAGAAGAAAAACTGGGAAGAGAAATGAGTAAGAAGCAAGAAAATCATGAAAAATGAGTCCACAGCTTGCTAACGGAGACCCTAAAAAATACTGAAGAAAATAACACCTTAAAAAACGGACTAACCCAAATGGCAAAAGAAGTCCAAAAAGCCAATGATGAGAAATACCTTAAGAAGCAGAATTGGCCAAATGGAAAAGGAAGCTCACTGAATAAAATAAGTCCTTAAAAATTAGAATAGAGCAATGGGCATGACTGAAAAAAACAACTAAACAAGAAAACTAAAAATGTTCCACATTATGGAATCTTAATTAAATAACAGCCTATTTGCTTTCATAGTTGAAGATTGAAGAAAACACTATTATGATTTAAAACAAATGGAGATGTATAGAATACAACCTGGGAATCATATACTTATATTGTAATATGTGAAACATTCAAGAGACTGTTGAAAATTTTTGTGAACAAAGACTTCCCAGACAACCTTGGTACTCTGGAAAGATCACTAATGGGCTCAGGAGACAGAGCATAGACTTAGCTCTCCACTCAGATGCAAATCACTGACTTTCTTTGGGTTTCTATTTTCTAGTATTTAAAAAAGGCATTAAATAACCTCTAAGGTCCCATACAAATCCAAAACTACAAGGCTAAGTTATGAAATAATGCTTTACATAAGTAATAAAGGTTTAATAAATATTTGTTAAATTGAATTATAATAACACTTACTGATTAACTGACACTAAATACTAAATCTCCCCACATGAAAAGAAACCAATCTGACTCAAGCTGGTTCCTTGATGTAGAACCATCGGAGCTGCAAAAGGCAAAAGGAATCAAGTATGGATTCCATTGAACAGACTATTGGTGGCTGGGGTTGACATGAGGATAATACCTGATTATTATACAGAAAGAAGCATTCAAGTAGAGCTGCACATACTATATGTTTGCTTATTCTAGAAATCGGTTTGGTCACTATAAGGTCTACCAAAGATAGCCAAGGAATCATTCTAAGATGGGTTTGGCAAACACTGACAAATATTCTTGAAACCCAAGGAATGACTTCTATTGTCCATAAAATGAATGGCTGTTGGGGCCTTTCTCTTTTATTCTTTTTTTCCCAAACATTTCTTACTCAATTGTCCCATATTGTTGTTGTTATTATTCAGTTGTATCCAACTCTTTGTGATCTCATTTGATGGTTTTTTTGGCAAAGATGCTGGAATGCTTTGTTATTTCTTTCTCCAGCTCATTTTACAGATGAGGAAACTGAGGCAGGATTAAGCAACTTTCCCGGGGTCACATGGCTAGCAAGTAGCTGAGGCTCAATTTGAATTCAGATCTTCCTGACTCCAGGCCTGGTGTTTTATCCACCGCATAACCTACTCACCGTAGTTGTCCCACAGAGACAGAAAAAGATGGTAGCCGTGGAATAGTAGTGGAGTAGGTATATCTGTATGTGTTTATAGCAGAGAGGGATACTTTGGATTGAATGATTCATCATGGCTGGAAAATATCTCTCTTAAATAAAAAAGTCTCATATTTTGACTAGAGAGCTTTACCAATATCTGTGAGGCAGTTTCTTCCCACATGCAAATCTAAAATAATAACAATGGCACTCTAAGAGATGGGAATGCTGCAGGAATTGTTTGTTTGGAGGCACAGTTGTCACTAGTGAAAGGACAGAGGATACCCTTCTCTATAATGGAATCTCTCTGTTGTGCAGCCCTCTCCTTCCTGCATTGACTTTGAATTGCTTACTCTTGAGCTTGGAGTATGTTTTCCTGCCTTTTGTCCTGAATTTGTTACCTCTAGCTTTGAAAGGGGGAGGTAGGCAAGAATATTGAAAAGAGTACCAGGCTAGTAGTAAAATGATTTCTATTCAAATCTGAGCTCTTCAATTTACTCCCTGTGTGGCCTTAGAACAAGGAATGTCTCCAAAGTGCTTTCCAGCTCTAAATCCTAAAATCCTATGATACTAAGACTAATTTACCAACTGGCTCATTTCATTCCTGGAATGAGATATTGTGTCTGGACCGTGAGCAAGCTCCCATTTACAAGGATTTGTTGACATTGTCATTTGTTAATAACCCTTGGCACCTTCTTAATAATCCCTAGCACACCTAACTTCCTTCTCTGGAAAATGACAGGTAAAGCTCAACCAAATGACTGTAGCCTTCAAAAACACTTCAGGTACTTAACCCAACAATGAATTCCCTTATCTCTGACTTTGGTCTTCCACCTGCTCACTGTTGGAGGGAATTGGTGGTGGACAAGGAAAGGACAAAACAAGACTTTAGAGATAATCTCATTTTATCCCCCTCAATTCATAATCAAGGAAACTGAGGCCCAGTAAACCATAAGTGACTTGGCCAAAGTCACAGCTAATAAGCAGTAGGGGTAACACTCAGACAAAGGGCACCTAACTCTAAATACATCCAAAGATGGGAAATGATACAGTCTCTACCTTCAAGGAGTTTACAATCTGTTAGAGGATTAAGATAGATTCATGACTAATTGTAATAAAAATTGGAACATAATAAGTGCATGTGTGGGGTCATAGGGGCATAAGAGATTTGGAGAAAGACAGATTACATCTAGATGGAAGGGATTGTTCTTTCCTTTGAGGAAGACCTCCTAGAGGTACCCCTTAAAGAAAGGGAAAGTCTTAATAGGCAAAGGTGAGAAGGGAAACAAGAGAAATTGTGTGAAGTGGGACAGTAATGGGAAATGAATGATTTGTTATTTAGTCATTTCAGTCATGTCCAATTCTCCATGATCCCATTTCTTGGCAAAGATACTGGAGTGGTTTGCCATTTCTTTCTCCAGTTCATTTTACAAATGAGGAAACTGAGGCAAACAGAGTTAGATGACTTGTTCAGGGTCACACAACTAGTAAGTGTCTGAGGCCAGATTTGAATTCAGGATGATGAGTTTTCCTGACTCCAGGCTCAGCACTGTATCCACTATAACACCTAGCTTCCAAAATGAATAGTTAGCAGCCTCATTTATCTAGAACATGACTGAAGGTAAAAAGTAAGGATTTTGCACTTTATCCTATAGGCAATGGGGCTCCAAAAAGCTGAAAATTTATGAGCAGGGTAGTGCTGTGACTATGTTTGGAAGTTTATTTTGGGAACTTTGTGAAGGAGAGTTTAAAATGAGAGAAACTCATCTATAATAGTTTAAGCAACAGTATTCAATTCAGGTCCGAATTACACTATATTTAAGTACAGGCCTATTTAGGATATATTGGACACTTAGGTGGCACAGTAGACAGAATACTAGACTTGGAATCAGGAAGACTGATTTCCATGAGTTCAAATCTGGCATCAGACACTTCCTACCTGTGTGGTCCTGGGCAAGTCACTTAATCCTGTTTGCCTCAGTTTCCACATCTATAAAATGAGCTGGAGAAGGAAATGTTAGACCACTGCAGTATCTTTGCAAAGAAAACCCCAAAAGTTGGACATGACTGAAATCACTGAACAACAATAGATTTATGGTATATTAGGATGTGAATAGAATTATGTTAACATTCAATATTTTTCTTTTAGATTTTACAAAATATTCATCAATGTATCAATATCAACTATGTTCATTTTGGAATTATGGAAGTGTTTTTAAGGCTACTCTGAAAGTCAGTGGTAAACCATTTGGTGTGAGGTTTCAGACTGCCTTGGTCCAATTCATGTGATTTTATCATAGGTCCAACAGCTTCAGCAGCTGTCACCACACCCACAGTAGCATTTGATTCAGTTTGGTTTAACTACTCTGCTTACCAAACCCTTCCTGGCTGCTTTCAAGAAGACTGCTCTTTGTTGGTTTAATCTCTTGCTTTTATTGTTGAAAAAACAAAAACAAAATTCTCCACCATTTTCCAGAAATGGTACATGAAGTGAATGCTAGGTTTCCAAGGGACAAGTGCAAAACTCCAGTGGTACATTATTCACTAGAGGATCACTTCATTCTTGAGTACCAAAAATAGCGAATGGGGAGCCACTGAGTTTTAGTATTTGAAATCTTGGCAGAATGATAAATTCTGCTGGCACATCTCCTTTGTTTGGCTGAGTTGGCATGGTTTTATTGTCAGTGAAAGCTAGACCCTTGACGCTGAGGAGCCTAAAATCAGAAGTGTCTTAAGGCTCAATTCAAACCAGCAGGTAGAAATTACTATATAACTGAATCAAATGGAAAGGAGGGATGGAAAAGTATATGCTATTTATCCTGAGGAATTCCTACTCTTGAAGATATTAGAAGTTTTGAGAAAGCAAACAGCAGATTTTGTGCTCTGATGACCTAAAATATTTGCTTATTGAATCAATTTATGAATCAACACACATTTATTAAGCACCTACTATGTGCCAAGTAGTAAAGATACAAAGACAGAAAGGAAATAGTCCCTATCTTCAAAAAGTTCATATTCTATAGAACCAGTAATTCTTCTACTTTAGAAGGGTCTATGAACTTGATAAGGAAAATTTATATTATATAAATAATAGTTATTATAAATTGTTATAACTAGTAATTATTAAATTGTTGAGCCAATGGATGAATAATTATGATATAAATATTATATTTGTGTATTATTAATTAAATTATTTTATGCTAATTTAAATTTAACATTTCCTTCAATTATTTAAGAACATTAGTCTGAAGAGTATCCACAGAATTTGACTGCCAAAGGGGTACATGACCCCACTCCCCCAAAAGTTAAGAACCCTCATACTGAACTATCCTTAAGGTTCAACTGAAAATAAATAAAATTTTAAAATGTCAAGATGTTCAAACGTGAAAGTTAGAATTTTAAACATACAAGTTAGGACTAAATAAAAGGCAAATGTGCTGGCTGCAAAATGAATTGCTTCCCTTTTACCCAGCAATCAGATAAGAAATCAAAATAATTCAGTGGCCACACACAGAGCAATGTGGTTAAGTCAACCTGCCCAGGAAAACACTGCATTTTCTGATTATACATTTAACTTTACAGCTCTAGATCTGAATAATTCAAGGTTTTGTACTTAGTACTTGGCAAAAACCACAATGTAAATAAACCATTTTGTAGAATTATGAGATCTGGTGAGGCAGTACTAACAGATATAAGAATGGGTCATTTTTTTTTTTACACATTCTCAAAAAGGCCTGGTCCAAATCACATAATCAAATGGTCACCAAATCTTTTCCTCCTCTTTCTACTGAGGATGTTGTCTCCTCCATCAAATTGTGAGCTCCTCAAGATCAGGAACTGTCTTTTGTCTTTTTTGTATCCCCAACACTTACTACAATGCCTGGAGCATACAAGGGGCTTAATAAATGATTTTTGATTGACTGCATCAGATACGGTGCAGTGGGGATGGGCAATGGGCATCCAAAAAGTATTTGGGTACCAAAAACTTGGGATTTAGAGGGGGGAGAAGAAAGAGAAAAGGGTCCAAGTTAGGATCACAGGATTTAAAGCTGCATAATATTTCACAGATCATGGCGATCAAAATCTTCATGTTTACATATGAGGAAATTGAAGCACAAAGATATTAATCAATTTGCTTAAGGTCGCAAAGGCAGATCTATAGCTCATAATGCCTATATAATACTTTACTGTGTTCAGAGCATTGTGCCAGGTCCTAAGGGAGATGAGATTCAGAGAAGAAAGTCTCTGGTGCCATGGAGCTTAAATTCTAGGATAGCCTACTGAATTAAAGCATTGAGTTAAGCTCGAACATGAATCTATACTACGTATATATTGTTCCCAAAGGGCTTTCACATATACTACCAAATTTGGTTCTTTCAACAACATTGTGAGAAACATAGTTCAAGCATTAATTTCCTCACGCTCATTTAAAAAGGAAAAAATTGAGGTCCGGAGAATTTAACTAACTTATTCATGATTGCACAGCCAGTAATAGCAGAGCATGATTTGAATCCAGGTCAGATAAGAACTCAAAATAATTCTCAAAATAATTCAAATGATAACTCAAAACAAAAAGCTAGGTAGGTGTCCTTGGATTGTAGGATATGTGGAGGGGGAGTAAAGTGCAGGAAGACTAGAAAAGGTAGGAAGGGTCAGCCTCTGAAAGACTTTCAGTGTCAAAGAGAGGATTTTACATTTGATTTTAGATGTAAATTTTAGAGGAGTCACTGGAATTTATTGAGTTTGAAGGTGACATGGTCAGACCTGTACTTTAGAAAAATCACTTTGACAGTCAAGTGGAAGATGGATTGAAGTGGCGAGAGATTTGAGGTAGGTTGACTAACTAGAAGTCTATGAGATTAGTCTAAGAATGAGGTGATGAGAAGCCTATAGCTGAGAGGTGGCAGTGTGAGTCAAGAGATGGGGATTTGTATATGAGAGATTTTGTGAAGGTGGAAATGACGTGGCACCAGATTGCTCAGGTTGGTGACTGTGAGAGAGGATTCCAAGATGATCCTGAGGTTGTGAGACTGTTTGACTGGTGCTACCCTCAACAGTACAAGGGAAGTTTGGAGCAGTGGGTGGGTGCGTGGAAATAATGAGTTCTATTTTGGACATGTTGAATTTAGGATGCCTGGAGGATATACAGTTTGATATGTACAAAAAAATAGCTGATGATGTAAAATTGGACCTTAGGAAACAGTTTTTACTGGATATGCAGATCTGGGAATTAGATGAATAGAAGTGACACGGGAGAAGAGCTAGAGGTAGTTGTTGTTTGTCCTTCATTCTCAAAGAGGACCATGACATCAGGGAGATGGTGCCAAGACATGCAAGTGAACTGGATTTAAGTGAGGCAGGGCTGTGCAAAATCCCCGGCCTCACTTTTCTCCTCTGGAGCCATCTGGGGCCAGTGGTGAGATATAGATAAGGGCAACTGGAGATGGCTCTGGATGCAGTGGGAGACCTCGGCCTTTTTAAGCTAAGGTCTTTAACAGATCTCAGTTTGACTGAGGCAATGCCCATTAGTATAGAGCTGGAGACTCAGGCTGAGTCTAGAAAGAAATGAGAGTTTCTCCCATAAGAGGCAGAAATGATGAGGGAATGAACTCTAGGAGTAAGGGAGAGCCAGTGCACAAATATAGAGATGAAAGATGGAATGTCCTGGGTGAGGAATGGCAAGGTGTTCAGTTTGTCTGGAACATGGAGTACAAGAAGGATAATAATATATAACAAGAATGACAACATGGAACTTAATTTAGGGTTAGCCAAAAACTAGCCTAGGCCCCACTGTCACAGCGTTGGACTCTATTTGTTATTTTTTGTAATGTCAAATTAATATTTGCACTTACAACTCTCAAAATACTGTCAGATTCATTTCCTGAAAACTCAAAGAAATGCTCAGACATTAGTGGCTGTGTTGGAAAGATTTTTTCCCTTTCTTTTTTCTTTTCTCCTCTTATTCATTCCCACTGCTTTAAATTTCTTGCTTCCATCCAAATTCAACTTTCCCCACAGACCTCTACGTCTGCTCTTGAGTTCCTAAGAACAAAGAACTAAAGCATTCTTAGCGCTGAATTACTTAACACAATGGCCCCCCAGAAACAAACACATGGATATATAATTAAGGAATAGGCACTGGCATCTTTGTAGCCATTTTAGAGACTTAAGAAAGAGAAGGCAAAGTGCCCAATGAGGCATATTTATAACTAACAATCACTAAGATCTTTTTTTTTCTGCTATAAGACCTTTTTTCCTATTGAATGTCTGTAAAGTTTTCCAAGCATCTTCCAAAATACATATTATTTCCATTCCAACAGATTTCATAACACATGGGCTATAGTCATGCAGGGATGTTCTTCTCTCAAGTTTCCACAAATGTCTCCAAATCACAATCTGTTATCACTCATGCTACTTTGACAATCCCAAAGAATGGTTCCTCAATCCATATGGCCAAACAAAAGGACAAAAAGGCTTCTATTTTATCCCTGGAATTTTGTAATGTAAGCCATAGAGATACATTTTTTAGCAAACAAAAAAAACCCAAATCTACACAATTTCTACCTCAATGACTACTTTTTCATCTTGAAATACTTAAAAACAACTCTGCAAGTGAGATCAACTTTGCATAATAACATTTTCTTTGTCTTTCAGATGGCAAAAATACTTTTAGAAAGCGACTGAAGTTTACAGGGGGAAATGTTGCAAAATATCAAGTAATTAGGAATCAATCAATAAACAAGCATTTATTAATCACCTATAATGTACCAGGTACTATGTTAGGTTCTGGGAAATGACCTGTCATGCCCTTAGGGCAAGATGAAGAAGCATTCTACTTCTTTTGGTAGAAATTGGGTGTCTAAGTAGTGGGGCAGGTAGGAATAGAGTGGAACCTAAATGGAATGGACAATCAAAACAGGTGGGGTCCCAGGATAGGTATTTTTTAACAACAAATTTGTTTATTTATTTTTAGTTTTCAACATTCACTTCCACAAGTTTTGAGTTCCACATTTTCTCCCCATCTCTCACCTCCCCTACCCCAAGACGGCATGTAAATTGATATAGGCTCAACATATACATTCATATTAAACCTATTTTCACATTAGTCACTTCAAAGATTTAGAACCATGACAGAGAAGAAACAAAAAAACAAGGAGCAAATCATATGCTTTGATCTGCATTCAGACTCCATAGTTCTTTTTCTGGATGTGGACAGCATTTTCCACCAGGATAGGCTGGAAATGTTAATTACTCTAGTTCAGGATTTCTGGCCTAGGCATTAAGGTGACTTTTCAAAAGTTGATAATCTTATTTTTTCTTACTATTTTACTTGCACAAAATGTCTTCTTTAGCCTTATTGATCCATCCATCTTTACTATTTTTAATAACACTATTCACTTGCCTCCACTCAGCTAGCCCTGATCCCATGTTCAGCAAACTATCACCAAAAATAGCTTGTCTCCTCAAACTTCTAATGTGTCCAACCTGTGAATACTTTCCCTTTGGGAAACTTCTACCAGCCACTCTCTCAGCTTCTACTCTAGGAATGCAAAGTATCTTCGGAGAAAATCATGAAATCTACCAATGTTACCTGATAAAAGAGTTAAAGAATCTCATTAATAGCTGGGTCCTCAATATCATTAAAATATTTCCTAATCTATTTCCTTCTGGACTGCAGGCAGTCAATCTTGACACTCCCCTCCTTTATCTGCTAAAGGGCTATTGCCTAACATTTCTTTACAAGCCCAATTTTTCTATATTTTATTCAGCCAAAGAATCATAGAATAAAAATTTTTTTAAAAAACCTGGAGATGTTCTGCTCAAGTCCTCTATCTTCCCACAGATGACATATTATCCCCATTTCACAGATGAGACAACTGAGGCCAGTTGAAATTAAACAACTTTCCCAAGATTCTACAGTTGATAGGTTGTGGGGTAGAGACAAGGAACCAAATCTTCAGTAACACCAATATTTTAAGATGATCAAATTGTAAATAACTTAGCCGTTCTGATCAATACAACGATCCAAGACAATTCTGAAGGACTTAAGATGAAAAATGCTATCCACCTCCAGAGAAGGGAGACAGAATGCAGATCAAAGCATGCTTTTTAAATTTTATTTGTTTTTTTGTCTGTTTTCTTTTGCAACATGACTAATATGGAACTATGTTTTGTATGACTGCACATGGAAGAAGAGTTTGCAACTCAAAATTTTAAAAAATGTTAAAAATTGTGTCTACATGTAAGTTAAAAAATTTAAAAATTGAAAAAAAACAACTTCCCATTTTCTTCTGGCTGCATCAAAACATAATGTTGTTCAGTGGAAAAACTATTGGCTCAAAAGACTTGGGTTTTAATCCCAAATCTGCAACTTTCTACTTGACCCTGCACATAACATCTGACTTCTCTGTACCTTTCTGCACTTTTGTTATTGCTGTCTTGGTTGTTTAAACCTGTAGAACAACCAGGTGATCAACAAGGTCTCTTCTAACCCTAACATCCTATGATCAGGGTCTAATTCAGAACAATAGGTTGCTGTTGGTTCCTTGAGGAAAGGAATACCCTTTGTCAACATTTTATGATCATTTTTTTTCTTATTAGGTGTGGATGGCATGCCACAGTCTGAAGTAATAACTTAAGGCCAATGGTTCCTCAATTTTCCAGTGGCCTTTATTCACCAGACTAATTACTTGGAATCTGCTTCTCCAAACATCTTCAGAGAATAAGGCATTTTGTTCTGACCCCTGACAGGCTCACATCAGAACAATGTTCTCAAAATGTCAACAAAATGAAGTTCTATCAGAGTCCTTAGGAATATTCTCTAGTGAACTTGCTATGCTGAATACTTTATTGAGACCTAAAGGTCTCCTGAAATCATTCCAAAGTGTTTTTTTTTCTTAATGTCAACTAAGGTCTTATCCCACCTCTCAACATGCAGTGGCATTGCCAGGGACATTTGAGACTTGACATCGCTTTTCTCTGCATCTATTTACAACTGCCACTCTGACAATATTATTGCTGTTCTTAAAAGGCTGTCATGATCTTTTTTTTTTTAAAAAAAGTACTCTTATAGCAGTCATAATAATTCATATTTATCATATGACTGATTCTCTGTACCTCAATTTCCCATTTGTCGTATGGTAATGATAAGGGCCAATGAATTATGATGTGAAAGCAATCCAACAAAATGAATGCCTTGTACCATGCAAAAAACCAACAACAACAACAAACTAGTCTTTGCACTTTCACACCTAAAAAGGTCTAGAACAGAGATCAGAAATTTCTGCCCTGGGTGCCAGTGGGTGACAGCTTTGAGACAGCACCAAACGTGCTTCTTTGTGAGCCTGGGCAAGTCACTTAACTTCTCTCTGCCTCAATTTCTTCATCTATAAAATGGGAATTAGAAAAAAATACCTACCTCCTAGGGTTGCTGTGAAGATCAAATGAAACAATATCTGTAAACTTCTTTTCAAACCATGAAATACTATATGATTATAATAAATGCTATATATTATCACCATCACCATCATCATCAGGAAGATGGTGGGCAAGAAGATGGAAGGTTGAAACAGAAAGATTATTGGATATTACTAGACTGTTTCCCTCAAATTTTCACGTACCCAAAATGCCATCTCTAAGAGGTCCTTGAAAAAATAGTCTTTGGGGGAGGAAGGGGGATGAGAAGTAAGACCTATGAGAACACTGAAAGTCCCTCCACTAAGATAGATTGGCCACTCCTCTAAATGGGTTTAGGCTGCCACAGGAGCACTGAGAATGGCCTCATTCATTGTCATATAATTACTGTGTAATTGTAAAATTAACAAGACTTGAATCCATCTTTAATCTTTCTAACTTCAAGGCCAGCTCTCTAACTACTGCTACACATTGCCTCTCTGCTAACATGACAAGCTTGCTGTAATTCCTACTTTTGTTTTTATCCACTTTTTAGTTTTGTTAGAATTTGTAGTTCAGTGACTTGAAACAGAAATGCAAAAGTTTGTCTTTGCCTCACAAAATTTGAAAGTTGCCACATTACCCCATTTAATCCAAGACATTTCTAATTAGGGCAGCATGAGAAAAATTGGTGAATCTTATGCCACACAGAAGAGAGTTGATGGCCTGGAGCCAGAGGAAGAGTGTGGCTATTGATTCGCTCTGCTCCTCCTCATCATGGGCAGCTTCCTTTCATTATTACTAAGTCATCTCTTACAGGTAGACATCAAATTTACCTGTAAATATTTCCAAGAGACAGTAGTACCATTATTTCCCATGGTAGTTTTTTTTCCTTTGCCTAGCCGTTCTTAGAATATGCATTTTCCTAATAGTACAACTAAGCTTTTTATTGCTAAAACCATCTGTAAAGATTCCCTCCTGACTCACAAGCAAAAATAGGTATTATGAAAAATGTATGAATTAACACTATCGTGAAAGTAGTAGAGGAAAAATGAATGAGATTGAGTAGACAAATAATACTGACAGGGATTGGGAAAAATTGACTAAAAGGTTATGATACTTTTTCACTGAAAATAATTTAAATGCAAATAGTTATTAAAGAGGTTAGTTCAAAGTATTGATGTCAAATTTTTAAATAAAATAGTGAATTAGTTGTTAATGCACACATTGGATTGGATGAAGCACAGAATCAGTGCTGTGCAGTCACATACTTTGAGATAATACTTTGTCATTTATTTATGTGTTCTATGGACATTACTAGATTATAAGCTCTATGAGGACAGGGTCTCTGTCTTTCTCTCTCTCTCTCTCTCTCTCTCTCTCTCTCTCTCTCTCTCTCTCTCTCTCTCTCTCTCCCCCACTCAAATAACTTCCAAAATACCTTACACAGAGGTAGACTGAATGTAACCAATGTTTGCTGTATTGAAATGAATTGAATTATGCTTTTCTTGTGTGTATGAAGCAATTGGGATTAAGTGACTTGCCCAAAGTCACACAGCTAGTAAGTGTCAAATGTCTGAAGCCAGTTTTGAACTCAAGTCCTCCTGACTCCAAGGCAGGAGCTCTATCCACTGCACCACCTAGCTGCCCCTAATGAGGTGAATTATGAAACAGTTAGGTGGCAGGAGGCATGGAGCACCAGATGTGGAGTCAGGAAGGCCTGAGTTGGAATCCTGCCTTAGACGTTTACCAGCCGTGTGATCCTGGGCAAGTCACTTAACCTGTCTGCCTCAGTTTCCTCATCTTTAAAATTGGGATAATAATAGCACCTATCTCCTAAGATTGTTATGAGATGAGATAACATTTAAAAGTAATTTGCAAACCTCAAAGCACATATTATTACTATTATTATTAATCAGGTCATTTGAATACAAGCATTAGACTGCACTTACTGGCGCCACTTTCCACTTAGAGAAATAAAAATTTTTCTTAATGACACCAAGGTGTCACCCAAGCCAATTTGAGAGGGGCAGTGTCCATTCACCAAGGCCAAAGCACATATGTTTTAAAGTACACACTGTTTTACTCTTTGAAGGGAATGGATTTTTAGTGGGAACAGTGCTGGGGATGAGTTAAGTAAGGCTTTGAGAAACCACAGGTTCCTATGATTTCACCCAAGTTTACTACAAAATTAATAAGCATATAAATCAAGTTTACCAATTCACGATAGCATTACTAGCTCTGCTTACATATTCAAGGTAGTTTTTAAATGTTCTTTTCTTGTAACAATTTTGAGATGTGTTGATTCTCATCTTCCCTAAGTGCATTTTTAGAAATTCCTCATACCTCTTTAAAAAAAAAATCACTCAGAAAGACAAATCTGAAATATTTCAAATGCTTCAACATAACCAAAGAACAATATGATAAGCATTAATTGTATCTAAGATATAGAGATTATAATTAACTGAACACAAAAGTATACAATCTCCTTTATTATTCTTTAGGTCACAAATATCGTTTGAGATGACCATAACTACTATATTGTTATCATTCCTACTACTTTCTTAGGGTGATTGAGGGTTCTCTATCCATGCTATACTGAGCGTGGAGGTGGTCTCAGAGATTATAAGTTCTAGCAGGTCCTACCAGGCTGGAAAAGCTCAACATACAGACTTGGCAATAGCCTGCATATGTTCTGTCTCAAGACCAGAAGGAAGGTGCAGGTGATTTTTAATTAATTTATTTTTTTATTTTATTTAATGTATTTAATTTTTAATTAATTTTAATTTAATTTTAAACTTACAGAATAAAATAAAGCATTTCTATAACATAGTACAAAAATGATTGCACTTGAAGCTGCAAATGTATTATGTACAACTTGATACTTCTTTTAAATATATAATAAAGTTACTATATAATTTTTTCCCTTTTCTCTTCCCCACCCCCTGCCCTAGAGATGGCTACTAGTAGACACAAATATGTATACACACACACACACACACACACACACACACACACACACACATTTATTTATATGTAAAATCATTCTATACATATTTCTATTTATCAGTTCTTTCTCTGGATACAGATAGCATTTTCTTTCATATGTCCTTTGTAGTTAATTTATGTATGTATAATAGTTAAATGACTTAGTCACTCAAAGTTTGTTAACAAGTGATGAATTTTTTCAGCCATAGAAACTCATGAAACTATAGACTAAAGGCACTGAAAACTGCCTCAATGGAAGAAGTGCCCTCATTGATAAAATCATAGATTTTTGAAGTACTAAAATAAGAAATTATCAAGGTTAATAAATAGTTTTCTATATTTAAACTCATGAGTGGAAAAAATGGATCCAGAATGTTTCACTGGGCAAAATTCTAATAAAGGGAACACCTTAACTGAACATAAAACCACTATTAATAAAATCAACCTTTTAAAATGCTGGGCATTTAATTCAAATTGGAATAAATCTAAAGGAAGGTAGCACCCTACTAGGACTTGTAATGGATGGCCCATAGATCATAGGACAGAGAAAGCAAGAACTTCAGAGGCTGTCTAATTCAACTTCCTGATTCTACCACTGAGAAAACTGAGAGCCAGAATGAGTTGCCAAAGTCAGACAGGCAAACATTAGAGGTAAGATTTGAACCAAAATCCTTCGCAGAGTCAATATTCTATCCACTATACTACTTCTATAACTATGGGAAAAATCCTCTATGGTCTAGTTGACTCAAGTTCATCCAGTCTCCCCGGAGAAAAGAAGTCACTGGGCACAGCCATGCCTTCTAGAACCAGCCAGAGCAAACGTAAGCAATAACACATTCTGGTCATCAACTCTGCCTACTTGTGGTGTAAACCCAGCAAGTATGTAAATACACCCTGCTAATACAATTAGGCTAGTATACTCTGGCATTGACAAACCATTACCGAGCAATGGTTCCTGGTGTCTCAAGAACATTAATCTCCAACTGATGAGCAAAAGGACCATTATTTGTTCATTTATGAACAAACTGAATACTGAAAACTCTAGCCAAGAGAAGACTCTATAAATGCAGTCTTTGTTTTATGTCCTTGTGTGTATTCCTTAATTTTAAATAACACTTTTCTGTTAGAAATAGATTCTTAGTTAACACTATACAGGTAAAAGTGTTTCAGTTCCTCATGTAACATATCTTTCTCTTTGGCATTTGAAAGAGGAAAGAATCACTCTGAAACCAAGATTAGCAATACTTTGTCCTGGCATGATGAAATGAGTTGTTGTGGCTGAGTCTTAAGTTTCTACCAGAAGAATAAGTCTTACAGTATGAGAACCATTGCTTGCTATTGAGGGCAAACCACAGGGTGGATGGAGTGCAGAGTATGGTACCAGAAACTGGCTGTGGTGATATCAAATCCTACCTCTGACAATTTACTAGCTCTTATTACCTGTGTAACCCTGGGGAAATCACTTAACTTCTCTGTGTAACACAGAGTCTTTAGGCCTGAGGAAATGCCATCATTTCTTCCTGTTATCCTATGTGCTTGTTAAGGGCACGGTTTTCACAAGAATGCTAAATTTCTCTAAGTTTAATCTTTGAAACTATCCTTCAGTGCAGCTTTTTGCTGTTTCATTCAAGAGGAGAAATGGGTTCTGTTCTTTGTCTATCTGTGCACTACTTTTCATCGGTTTATTCATTAGCCCCTAGTTTCTGACTTGCAATTCACTTTGGATGCCATTTTACAAAAAGGCTGCCTAAACCTAGGAAGTTTCATTTTATTTGCTCCAAATTCCTTCCAGAGATAATGAATTTTTGGAGCAAGTCACTGTGAACCCCAATAGAAATATCTATGTACTTAAATTTCAAGAAGAATAGTGAGATGTGCAGAAAGAGAATTCAATTATAGTTGGCAAAGTTGAAAAGGAATAAGTCTCAATAATTCAGCATCGGATCCTTGTTAGAACAGTTGTGGGGGTTGTGTTCAGGGTGTTCAGAATACAAATGTCACTGCTCAGTGCTTGGAAATAGATTGTAGGCTTACCTTATGAGTGATCACTAAGACTTTTACTTAGATTTCCAAACACACATTATTTCACTAAGAAGGAATTCTAGAATCTGTCGGCAAACCTTTGCCTTGAAAGTAACTAGAGCCGTTTTATATTGAAACAAGAGTACTAAATGCTGGAAGCCATAGTCAATATCAGAGGGATGGAATGAGATGTTTGTTTCCATGATGCTGTAGATGTGAATTATCCACAGGTCTATTAATAGGTTAGGACTGATTTTTTGACCTCAGCTTGATTATTTTAAGACCTGTAAATGCATAAAGCAATCAAAGTAATAAATGCAGGAAAATGAGGTCATTTCCTCCCCTACACTTTCATACATTTCTTTCACACTAGACCTTGTTTTATGCATTTGACGTTTTTATGAAATTTATTCAGAAATTAACTTTTAATGATTCTAGCTGTATTTTAGTGTCCTTGAATGGTTCGCTATTTAAAGGAATTCTATAGTGAATTTTATTTTTCAAATTAAACTCTATTAGTCATACAAATAATTACTTATCAATTCATCATGTAGTAGTATGATTTAACACTGGTGGACTTGAAGTTAGATGGCATAGGTTTTGCCTTGGGCAATTTACTTAATGTTTCTGGGCCTCAGTTTCCTAAACCTTTAAAATGAGGGCTAGGGAATATAGTGGGAAAAGATTGAGCTAGATGAACTCTAAGATCACACAAGTATTTGATGTAATCTATGGAATGGTCTTTCTATTATTATTATATTGTTATCATCATCATTATTATTATTAGAATGAAAAAAGATATTCAATGAAAAAATTAAAACAGCATCTCCTGAATTCAGAGTTTGTGTCTCCTGTAAGACTTTTACTGAAAATTATTCTTCACCATAAAATTAGTTTGTATTCATTTGCAGATATGAGGACAGTGTGACGATGGCTAGAAAAATGGCCTTTGGAGTTAGAAAGAATTGAGTTTGAGAATTCCTCTGACATGTCCTGACTCTGAGCCTGTGTAAATCTCAATGCTGACAAACTACTCTCTAAATTTATAAATTTCAGACCAGGGACCAATCAGCATGGAGAAAGTTTCCTAACTGGACATTCAGGACATCAGTGAAGTTGCATGTTCAAACAAAAAAAATTTAAATTCACTTATCCATAAACATTTCGTCCTTTCTTCTCCAGATATAAACTCCTCGAGGGAAGGGCAGTACCTGTTTAATAGCTTTTTTAATCCTCTCTCTCCTCCCCTTCTCAGCCTTCCCCCATATAAGAGGCCTTTAATAAATGCTTGTGGCATCACATTAATTAATAATTTCACCATTTGGGAGGTTTACTCCCAATTGGAGTCCCCCCACACCTTGGTTGAAGATCTTAATGCTTTGTTTGACCTACCCCTTCTCAACATCTCCCCTCTGACAGTCACCCAGAGAAATATCCATATAAGTCAGACCATTGCCTTTTAACTCTTTCTGTTATGAGTGAACTCTTTAAAAAATCTTAACTGTGAATTTCTTAATAGTATTTTTATAGAATGAGATGCACGTGTCATGAAACTTTTGTTTACTCAATGACAAATGCATCTTAATCCCAGTTCTTGGAACTGTCTGAGAAATGTCTCTGATTTCCTATCATACAGAATCCTGAACAGACAATAACTGCAATGCTATTTCCCCCTCTCCCCAATGCTAGACTCAAGTAGCAATCATGACTCAATATTAGCATAAGAGCCTCCTAAGGCCAGACCATAAGGCTGCCTATACAAGAGTCACTAGCAGAAGTGTGTCCCCAGCTTTGTACAAGATAAAACAAGCCTTTACATCATCTCAGTATCCATTCATTCCATCCACATTTGAACTAAAGGCCATATCATACAATGGAATTTTGTTGATTTTAATGTATATCCTTCCATATGAAGTTTCCCAACACCAACTCCTCTCCCTGTCTCCACAGCATGTACATGTGTGCATATCTTTAGAATACCAAAGGTAAGGGGATAAAAGAAATAATCTTTTTTAAAAAACCCTATTATAACCAATGCACTTGGGGAAGAGAAACGAAGGATAATTTGAGAGGAATTTGCTAATTGAAATAAGTGTATTTCATTCAAACAATTTGATTCCAGTCTCAGACTCCCTGAAGCCACTAGATTAGTCAGAAAAGTTCAGAGGAAATAGTAAAGGGCAATGGGGTGGGTAGTTTGGTAGTTACAGCTGCATTTTTAGCTTAAAGGTAGTTCAATGTGTGTAAGAGTACGAGTAATCCCTTGTTTAGGACACACTGACTCAAGGTTTTCATGAAAATATACAAAAGACATTATTGGGAGTGGCATTAAGAGGTAGGGATTTTTTTTTCTTTTCTTGGCTTTCACATCTTTAAAAAACATTCCAAGCTTTTGGGTAACTATGGAGGAGTTCTTTATTTCTTTAGTGTAAGGCTTGGATTACTGAACGTGTTGCAGGTTTAGAATCTCTTACTATTTCACTATGTGAAGAAATAAACTCCCACAGTGCACCAGGGTCTTTGCCTAAGCAAAAATAAACCGTGAGTATGTTCTCACTTGTCATAACCTTCTTACCCTCCTCCCACCCACATACTTTGGCAAGGCAACAGAAAATTTCATAGCTCCTTTCAAACAGTAGTTTTATTTTTGTGACAAATCAATTGTTTAATAGAGAATTGAGGAGATGGATTAGATGACTTGTGAGATCTCACCGAAAATGTAAATTCTAAGATTTTAAAATTTAAAATTATTCCCACCTCTGACACTTATTAACTATATAATACTGACTAATATACTTAAATCATTTAACACTTCAGAGCCTTAAGTAATTTTCTAGGACGTAACTATTATGTGATAGATGGGTTGCAATTTGCTATGGTGAAGGGAGTTACATTCAGAGTCTCCTACATTCCTAGGAAATCTCAGATCCTTCTAGTATTTCTGTTTCTTGAGCCTCAGTTTCCTCATCTATTAAATGGAGAAAAACATCTGCTTGCACCTAGAATTGCCTAGGTTCACCTAAAATACCATGTGCTTTCTTAGCAACTTCCTTGGAATGATCAGCAAGGGCTTGGACTGATGGGTAAGAGAGAAGAAGTCTCTTTGGTTAGGTCTGTTATTCAGATGTAAAGGGGTCAATCTGGATGCGGACTATGTAAGCATTTGTATGCATGCAAATCCAAGAACAGAGTGACAGCAGTGGATGACCCTAAACCAGGATAAAGACAGGATATGTAGATGGAATTGGAAAGCAGAATTAATGCCAATAGATAGAATTTATACAGACAGAGATTTTACACAAATTTTAAAGAAAAAACCTTCTAACAATTTCAGTTGTCCAAAAGTATATCTATAGTCTACCCACTGATCACAGGTGTTCAGATTATGGCAGATCTTTAATAAACCTTGTCTTTGGCTGAAGAAAAAAAGAGGCTATCTCAGCAACTAGGTGGGCATCATCTATAGAGTGCTAGACTTAGAGCCAGGAAGTCCTGTGTTTACTTCCTGCTTCAGACATTTATTAGTTGTGAGACCTTAGGCAGCTCTGTGAGCATCCATTTCCTCATCTGTAAAATGGGGATACTACCAGCTCTTATCTCACAGGGTCGAGATACACAAACACATATGTATATATGTATGCATGTATGTATATGTGTGTTGACAGTCAATATGTAGATATTTATAAGTTGATTTTATATATGTATATATACAGACACACAGAGAAAGAGACAGAGACATGTAGAGAAATAACAATAATAAATAATAATATGTAAATAATAAATAATAATAAATATAATATATAATTATACATAATAATAAATAATAATAATAGAGAGCTATTTGTACACCTCTAATAGCTATATGCATCCTAGCCATTTATGCTTATAGGTAGCAAGTTTCCTATGTACCAAAGGCCTTTAAACCAATATTATTGGACTCCTAGTTGGGTTTCATACTTTCAGTGGCAATATATGCCCTCTGAAATTCCTTCCCAATCTGCATTTCTGTGGTTCTAAGAATATGCTCATGCTGAGGAAGCAGTTGGCAAAAAGCAGAAAACTTCCCATTATTGAGAAAGCTCTTCCTGTTTAAGATTCCTCATTTGGAAGATGACTCAGGACAAGTGAAATAATTTGGTTTTTATCAAAAAAAAGAGGAAGAGCTTGAGGATTTGGGGAGAGATTCCCTAACAAAAATGTATAGTGTAGTTCTGTCCCTTAGAAGACAAGATCAAGAATTTCATAGGATGGATGGGGGTGGATTAATAGAAGCAGCATGGTTGTAGAGATTACCTACATCAAGGAGATTGCAGAGCCTTCAAAGTATTGAACTGAGTCACGGAACTCAATCTTATGATGTCTAACATTAGAGAACTTTATATAGAGCTGGCCTATATAGCACTTTGATTCTCTGAAATACTGCAAAATAGAGAGGACATGGGTCATCACATCAATTTCACCAACGAAGACACTTGACAATTACAAAGATTAATAATAATAGCTAATGTTTATATAGCACTTAAAGATCTGGAAAGTGCTTTATATATGTTAATTCATTTAATCCTCACAATAATCCTGTTAGGTAGTTGTTATTATCCCTGATTTATAGATGAAGAAACTGAGGCTATGGGTCCCAAAGCTTGTGTCTGAAGCCATATTGGAACTTATCTTCCTAACTCTACTGAGCCACCTAGCCAACTCAGAGTCGAAAGACTTGGCAAAATAATTCAGTTACAAAGTGTCATAGCTGGGATTTGAACCTACTTTTCTCCTAGCTTTATTTCTACTATAACATATATATTATATGTGTATATATATATATATGTGTGTATATATATATGTATATGTGTGTGTATGTACACACACATACATACATGGATACATGCATCTATGTGTCATTAGATATAGATTAGATAGTATGCTAATTAAGGCCTTTCCTATATCTTCAGAGTATATCTTATGTGTGTATGCATGGATGCGTGCGTGTGTGTGTGGGGGGGGACAGAGAGACAGACAGACAGAGAGAGAGAGTCAGACAGAGACAGACAGACAGACAGACAGATTCTGGCCCCAGTGTGAGTCCCTGGAGAGAAGTTGAGAGAGTTTTCAGAGATGTGTAGAAGAAATAATGAGGTGAGAGACCAAGACTGGAGCAAAGTGATAACCAGGATGAGGGAGGGAATGACAAAGTGATAACTAGGGTATATATGAGGTGATAAGAATAGTGGAGAGCTCATAACAGCAGATGTGGAGTATTACACCAGAGAAAAACAGGGAAAACTGAAGGCTATTCAAAGGCTCTAAGGGACTCTAAATGACATTGGGGAATACTTACCTGGGGATCACTGGGACTCAAGGTTTCTTGAAGTTTGTGGATTTTCTTCCTTTTCAGAAAATAGTAACAACAATGACCAAGAAACCCTAAAACCTGAGTTTTATGTTGTTAGACCCATTTTACAAGCAAGGTATATGAAGGCCAGAGATATTAAGAACAATGCTACAAAGTAGCTAACACAGGTAGGGTGCTGACTCCACCTTTGCATAATGGGTAGGACAATGATTTTGTATAAGAGACTGAGGAAGAGTAGCCACATAGGAAGGAATAGAATGAAGAGAGAGCATTTATGAAAATCTAAGGAGAGAGGGTTTTTGAGGAGGGAGTATGGTCAACAGTGTTAAATGCTATAAAGAACTCAAGGAGGATTAGGGCAGAGAACAGGACATTAGATCTGGCATTTAAGAGATCATTCCAGAACTTTGGGGGCAGAAGTTTAATGTACTTTTTTTTTTTAGACAATTGAGGTTAAGTGACTTGCCCAAGGTCACATAGCTAGTAAGTGTCAAGTGTGTGGTCTGAGGCCGCATTTGAACTCAGGTCCTCCTGACTTCAGGTCTGGTGCTCTATCCACTGTACCACCTAGCTGCCCCTGGGGCGAAGTTTAAATTGAATTATTAGGTAGGAAGCCATACTGCAAAGATGTAAGAAGGGAATGTGAAGTGAAAAATGAAAGACATCACTGTATACAGTTGTTGTTACTGAATTTTGCTGGGAAATGCTCTGGTGGGATCAGATATCATCTAATTCTCCCAGAATAAATCAAGACTTTTTTTTTAAAAAAGAAGTAAACAAGATTTAATTATTTTTCTTTCACATTATTTTTGGAATTATAATAATTAGAAACAAAAAAATATAACACTGACAGCAGTGACAGGAATCTTCAGGATCTACCACCTCTGTACAAAGCAATAGAGTCAATTAGAGCCCTTAGTTTCATCACTTCTTAGCCAGAAAGTCTAGAACTTTTTGAGATACATCAAATCAACAGGCACAGTACGAATATCACTTTCTTAACATTCAAGGAGAATCTAAGCCAACATTCTACAAAGTGGGATCTCTTTCACATTGTTATATGTTGTCTAATGCTTATATAAAATGTGAAAAAATTCAGTCAAACAACAAAATGTTGAGGACCACATAAGCAAAGCTTTCAGCTGATGGACAGATTTATTTGTTTGTTTTGCATCTCAACTATATGGGCTTCATAAAGCAACACAGGCTTAGACTCATAGCAAAAATAGGTCTGCTTGCTAGGGTTTATCAAGAATGGATAACAGCAGGGTTCTGAAACAGCTGCTGAATGGTGAGTTACAATGGAACAACTGTAAAGACAATGAGCAACAGAAACTGAAGGCTTATTTGAGGACTTTCAGAGATGCTGAACAATGTGAAACAGCTGAGGCTTATGGGAAAACTAAAGTGAAAAACAAAACAAGCTGGCATGTGGCCATTAGCCGTGGAAAGTACATGAGAGTCTGGAAGTGAGGTCTAGAGTAGTAATAGATATAAACGGTAGCAAAGGCTTTCAAGCAGGACGATACAGCTATCTCTTCCACCTCGTGACTTACCCCTTTGCAGTTTTTATATGTCACGGGTTGGCATAGAAATTACATGGGAATTTTGGCATAGAAATTACATGGGAATTTTTGAAGAGTTTCGTGGAAGTTGCAAATGATGTGCAAAAGCCAGCAGACAACACAGAAAAAGTTTAGCAACTCATAAATTCATAAACTATGTGCATAGTATTGTATAATATCAACATTTTTAATACCATAATAATTCAAACTTCTTCTCTGGTACAAAAGGGAGGGCCAAAAAATTTCACATGGATGGCATAACTATATACACTACTGATCCAAAAAAAAATCTTTTAAACACATTTTTGTGCATTTACAGATTATTTAAAAGTGGGTTTTTTTTTGTCATCTCTTCTAATGATAACTAACCCAAAGGTCTCAGGTTAGAGCACTGTCTTTTTAAAATGCTTAATCAATACATTAAATAACGATGGCCCTAAAGGACCTTTCCATTAGCCTCCTTCTTCTCTGAGAACAAACCATCCATTCCAATTTTTTTATTCCTACCCCTTGACCTATTTTAACTTATAATAAGGCTGACTGGAGAACCTCCAACCTGTTTCCACAAGTTCAAACAAAAACTTCTTGGAAACCTAATTAAATACCTCACAACCAATCTTTGTCAACTATCACAACACTATTGACTAATAGTCTCAGTAAAACAGAAAAAAAAAATAGAAAGGACTATGATGGTTTTGTAAAATATTAAGGAAGGGGAGTTACTGATGACTGTGACCAGATTTGAGGATGTGTACAAGGAACTAGTATTTGAGGAACAGAATGAATGAAAGGACTATGGGAAGGCAACTCATATGAATAAAGCCTTCCCCAGAAGAAGCAAAGCTGTGAAGATTAAAAATTGCTGAACTTACAAGAAAAAACTGAGACATCTTAAAGAAAAAGAAAAGGCCATACAGATATATAGACCACTTTACATTGGGACAATAATGGCTAGTCTTTTTATAGGAACTTTTGGTTGAGAGAGGTTAGTGACCTGCCCAAGGTCACACAGTTAGAAAATGCCTGAGCAATCTCAGGACTTCCTAAAGCCAAGTTAAGTGTTCTAGTCACTTCTAGTTCAGATAGCTGTACAATTTAATTTTATGTGGATTGATGGTTAATTTCCTTTTCAGATATTATTGGAAGGTTAAACAACATCTTTTTTTTCTTTCTTCCTCTCATTCTTACTTTCCAATCGCATCCTTTTTAGAATATCTGGGCCACTGGCCACAATGCCATTTTTCTTTCATGCAGTACAGGGTCTTTGTAACAGATCCTTTAGGTTCGTGTAATTTACCTGATGAAGCAGCTAGGTGGTGCAGTAGATAGAGTGCTGGGCTTGGAGTCAAGAATACTCATGTTCTTGAGTTCAAATGTGACCTTACTAGCTGCATGACCCTGGTAAGTCACTTAAGCCTTTTTGCCTCAGTTCCTAAAATAAGCTGGAGAAGGAAATGGCAAAACACTGCAGAATTTCTACCAAGAAAACCCTAAATGGGGACACAGAGAGTCAGACATGACTGAAAAAGGACTGAATAACAACAAAAATTTTACTGCACAGACCTGGGTTTTAAGATGTGTCTTAGTTTCTGTGTCACTTAGTGCTTTGTACAACTTTGCTTTGGCCTCTTCTAAAAGCATGTGCCTGGCAGTTAGGCATGACATTGTGCCATTCCCAGCAATAGGAAGGGTTTTGAGGGTTGATCACACAGATTGCACAGGGAGAACAGTTTGCTTTTATGCAGTATAGACTATCTGAAAGGATATTTACATTGCCTGAATTTGAATGGCTGTTCAAAATGAACTTTTCACTATTTGTGATGCAATTGAGGGCACTTCACAAAAGCTTATTGTAATTGGTATGTAAACAAAATGATGTTTAATGCATGTGCAAATAAAAATCATGTGGTCTCACTGATTAAAATACAGACTCCATGAGAGAAAGAAAAAAACATTAAAATGTGTATTTATCATGAGAACTGCTGCACAAGAAACATGCTACAAATTCCACTTTCAAAGAACAACTGGTTAAAAATAATGCTATTTCCTATTCACGTTTTTTTGTTTTATTTTGGTGGGTGAACAGGGGGAAATACAATATTCATATTCGGTATAGTGTGGTTCAATTAAAGACTACATTAGATGCTTTATTTTTGTTGATTAAGGATGGATTTTATTATATTTTATTTTTGGGGTTAAGCAATAAGGTTAAGTGACTTGCCTAGGGTCACACAGCTAGTGAAGTGTTTTGTGTCTGAGGTTGGATTTGAACTCAGGTCCTCATGAATCTAGGGCTGGTGCTCTATTCACTGTACCACCTAGCTGCCCCAGGGATGGATTTTAAAACGTTAGCTCTCATGCTTTATTTTTAGTGTCTATTATTATATTTTATATACTATAATAGGACAGCTATGTGATTCAGTGGATAGAGTACTGGTCCTGAAGTTGGGAAGACTCATTTTCCTGAATTCAAATCTGGGCTGAGAAACTTGCTAGCTGTGTGACCCTGGGCAAGTCACTTAACCTTGTTTGCCTGAGTTCCTCATTTGTAAAATGAGCTGGAAAAGGAAATGACAAACCACTTCAGCATTTTAGCCAAGAAAACCTCATATGGGGTCACAAAGAGTCAGATATGACTAAACAACAATATGTCATATTATATTACTATTGTATTGTTATATAGGTAATATTGTAATTTTAAATATGGTAACATAGAATTGTTGATAACATTTCATTACCTTATTGGAACATGTATTTCAGGTGCTCATTCAATATGTATTTTTTAGGAAGAGCTATGACAAAATCTTTTACAATTGAACTCTACAACAAAATAAGAAATAATTTTCTTTCTTTGCTTTATTTTCCTTTGCCATCTGGAATCATTCTGTGATATTTGTTTGCTGAGATATGGGTGACCAACTCTTATGGGAACTGACTTACAAGTTCAGCATTTCCCTATCTTATGAAAAAGTTTTTAAAAATGTTGTCACTCTTGGTTTTCAGAGTGATTGCCTAATTTGAGAGGAACAGAGAGCTTATTTTTCTCTCAGTTGACTTTTAATATAGGTGATTACCAATTATTTTAGTGGTTTGTAAACATTACAGAAATAAAGATGAATAAATCACTTTCCAAGAACAGTCTAATAAACAATGAATTTAGTAAGAAACAAACATAATTTTTTTAAAGAGTTCCCCTTAGAAATAAATGTGGTTAATGAAATAATTTGTAATGAGGAAAACAAGAACAGTAAGCCTACACCTGCTTAATTGTAAGACATTCTTCAAATGAAAAGTGATGGCATTATTCCAAATTAAATAAATACACTTGAAAATGGAGGAGCTCAAAGTATAATTTGCAATAATTATAAAATATTTGCATATTTACTATAATAGGATTAATCACTTAAATAATTTTTGCATTCATGAACAAGTGACTTTCCATGTTCAAATGCAAAAAGAATTATTTTCCATGTCCATTTGATATAATTATGATGAAGACAAACTCACAAGTCTAACAAATACTGTGCTATTCTAAAGATGTGCAAGCACAAACCTGAATATTTTAAAACTCCCAAGTAACAAGTGTGAAGAAAAAGCACATGATTTATTAAACAGAAACTGTTCATTTTAATTCCAACTGAAATAGTAAGTTAAAACTTTCATTTTCACAATTAGATTGATTTTTGTCTAAAAACCCAATGCATTTGATAATGGCTTTTACAACATTTGAAATTTTAAAGGATCCACTAGCATCCACACATTTATTGCATCTAGGTCATTTTTTTTAAATAGAAAAGAAATAAAAATCTATTTGAAGAAGTAGAATCAAAAATTCAGAAACTATTAGCATGCCCCAAAGCTAACTTACATATGAAAACTAGAATAAAAACAAGCCATTCTAAGAAAACATCAAAAGACCAAAGCCTTTTGATATTTCAAGGTGATCATTTCATTCTTGACTATCATTATAATTTTGTAGCTTAATTATAATTATACCAAATATAAAAGATTATTGTATACTGAAACCTTAAAAATAATACCCAGAATACCACATGACTGTCTCAGTTAGATACACATTCAATCAAGAGACTAGTCTAACCATGAAAGAAAGAGTAAATGAAGAAAAAAATGTTACTCAGAGCATTACATGCAGTTTCACAGACAATCCATTTCACTTGGGAAATTGTACATTTCTGGTGATCTCAAGCTGTTCTCTATCATAAAATCCTATCTTTTTTTAGTGACAATATTCTTTGGTGAACATTAATATGGCTACGGATCCTGGAACACCACAGTTTATGAAGAATCTAAATTGTATGTGACCCAAGGGCACTAAAAAGATGAGTGTTTGGGTATGAGTAGCGCGCAACTTATGTCCAATGTGGAATCAAATTAAATACCTTGTTTTTAGTAACACTTATTAAGAAATGTTTTATCAACGACTAATATGGAAATGGTTTACATAATTGCACATGTATAACCTATATCTAATTGCTTATATACTGCTATATCTGATTGCCTCAGGGAGGAGGGAGGAAGGGATAGAATTTGGAACTCAAAACTTTAAACAAGGATGTTTAAAATTTTTTTGAAAAATAGGTATTTTTATCTAAAATGTTCTCTAAAATCCTTGAAAACTACCATTAGAAAACTGGGTGATAGGGGAAAAATGAAAAAGCTCTGCTTAGAAAAATAGATTGCGGTGGTAATCAATCTTTTAACAAAGAATAAACTAATTATTGTAACTGTAGGTGTCTCTTAGCACAGGAGAGCCCCCTTCTTCTATACTACTTCATGTAGTGATCCCATCAGCCACAGATTTAATTACCATCTCTATGCTGATGATTCTCAAATCTACCTATCCTAACCCAGTCTCTCTGCTGACTTTCAGACATCTCAAACTAGACATCTAGTAGACATCTTAAATTCAATATATAGAACTCATTATCTTTCCCCCTAAACCCTCCACCCCTCCTATCTTCCCTGTTACTGTAGAGGGTAATGCCATCCTCTCTCTCAGTCAGGCTCACCACCTGGGACTCATCACAGATTCCTCACTATCTCTTAGACACCCACCCTGCCCCACACCTATATCTGAGTTGTTGCCAAGGTCTTCCAATTTCACCTTTGTAACATCTCTCAAATACTCCCACTCTAGAGCAGGCCTTCATAATCTCACACCTTCATTACT
The DNA here is from genome assembly GCF_003287225.1 of Phascolarctos cinereus. NCBI lineage: Eukaryota > Metazoa > Chordata > Mammalia > Diprotodontia > Phascolarctidae > Phascolarctos > Phascolarctos cinereus. The sequence goes on from NW_027556098.1 coordinate 8,776,888, forward strand.
GCAATGCCCTGCTGGTCGGTCTGCCTGCCTCATGTCTCTCCCATTCAGCTATAGAAGTGATTTTCCTAAAACATAGGTTTGATGATGTCATCCCTGCCTCACCCCACTCTGACCCTCTAATCAATAAACTCCAGTGGCTTCCCATTGCCTCCAGGAGTAAATACAAAATGCTTTGCATAGCATTCAAAACTCTTCATAACCTAGTCCTCTCCTACATTTCTAGTCTCCTTATAGCTTTTTCCTGGACATATAATTTTTGATCCTTGACACTGGCCTCCTGGCTATTCCATGAACAAGACACTCCATCTCTGAGCTATGGTAATTTTCTCTGGCTGTCCACATGCCTGTAACGTTCTCCCTCTTTTGCTCTGAATACTGATCTCTCTGGCTTTCTTTAAGTCCCAACTAAAATCTCATCTTCGACAAGAAGCTTTCCCTGACCACTCTTAATTCCACTGCTTTCCCCCTTTATATTATTTCTTATTTATCATGTCTATATAAGTTTACTTTGTATATATTTGCTTACATATGCAAGCTTACTTTGTATATATTTTTTCACATATGTGGGTGTGTAATATATATATATATATATATATATATATATATATATATATATATAAAATTTTTTTTTTGAAATTTTTTCTCCTCTATTAGATTGTAAGCTCCTACAGGACAGGGATGGTCTTTTGTCTCTTTTTGAATCACCAGTGCTTAGCACAGTGCCCAGGCATATGCTTAATAAATGTTTATTGATTGTTTGTTTATATTATTACTTTCACAGTCCCTGAAGTTATTGGATTATCCACCAATGTAAGAGCAGTCTCCTCTTTGCTCATTCACCTGAAATGATTGGTGCCATTACTCTTTTCCACTGAGAAACAATATTGCTATCTGTCCAAAGGAAGGAGATAGGTCCCTTTGTCTAATTCAATTCAATTAAATAAACACTTATTAAGTACCTACTATGTTGTCTTTTCAGATCAAAAATGAGTATGTACTGAGCTCTGTGTGTTTACTCTAAGAATGCAAGGATTCATTCAAAAGGGAATGGGGTGATAACTTTGTTACTCAACTCTTCTTGGGTACTAATTCCAAAACAACATACATTGTGATTTTCAGGATTAGATGCTGCAGAAGATAGAGTTCCAGACTTGGAGTTAAGGAGACTTATTTCTCAGAGTTCAAATCTGGCCTCAGACACTACTAATTGTGTGAGCCTGGGTAAGTCACTTAACTCTGTTTGCCTCAGTTTCCTCATCTGTAAAATGAGCTAGACAAGGAAATGACAAACCCCAAATGGAGCCAAAACACAACCAAAAAAGCTGAACAACAACAAAATTATTGTATATCATAACCAGTCAAAGGGAAGGACAGATGATAGTGTAAATCTGAATTTCTTATAACAATGATAGCTCATATTATAATGTTTTAGAGTTTGCAAAGTATTTTCCTTGAAATAACTCTAAAATAGAAAATAATGAAACTAATGCTTCAAGAAGTTAAATGACTTGCTAACAGTCATTTGATTAGTAAGTGATATAACAGAAACTCCAATCTTCTGACTCCCAGTCCCATGCATTTCTCCTGACATCACACAGTCTTTCAGTCAGTAAGGATAAATATAGACTTCAGGCTAGTTATTTTGTACTTCTCAGATCAAAATTACGCCTATCACAGATTGAAAGTACTGCCATAAAATGGCAGAATAAATTTTAAAAAAAAAGCTTCAGGCTTTCTTGGGAAATGATGACTACATGAATTAAAAGTCCTAGCATTTGCTATCTCACCCATCTGTCCACCCATCTCCACCTTTCCACAATTGTTCATCTATGCCTTGGGCTGGACTCTACTTGACCAAGCCTTTAAATCCAAATCCTTCTGGCTTTCACAGACTTGCCAATAATAGGTCCCAGCCCAAGCTTCACTCACTCATTACTTGGGTTTTGAGTAAATGTAAATAGCAATTGTTTCTGTTCTGGCCAGAGACTCAGGAGGGTCTTCCCCTCCCAGATTAACTCTTTCCCTCAATTTTTACATAGTCTCTAATTTGCCTCAGACAAACTAAGACCTGGGGAAAACCTTAGCTCAAAAAGGCCAAGGTCTCTCACTCCAACCATCTCCAGTCATCCTGACCTATGTCTTGCCACTGGGCTCCAATTACTCTGGAGGAGAGAGTGAGGCTGATGACTTTGTATAGCTCTGCCTCACTTGAATCCAATTCACTCGCAAATCAAGACATCACCCTTGGGGGCAGCTAGGTGGTACAATGAATAGAGAACCTGCTCTGGAGTCAAGAGGACCTGAGCTCAAATCCGGGCTCAGACCAGACACTTGACACTTACTAGCTGTGTTACCCTGGGCAAGTCACTTAACCCCCAATTGCCTAACAAAAACAAAACAAAACAAAAAAAGACATCACCCTTAGGGGACAGCTAGGTGGCACAGTAAATAGAGCTCTGGCATTGGAGTTAAGAGGACCTGAGTTCAAATCCAGCCTCAAACACTTAACACTTACCAGCTGTGTGACCCTGGGCAAGTCACTTAACCCCAATCGCCTAAGCAAAAAAAAAAAAAAAGACAAAGAAAAAAGAAAAGACATCACCCTTGTGATGTCATTGGTTTTCTTTTATGTCCTTATCTACGTGAAAAAAGAAAAATACCTTCCAATACATTCCAACCTCACTTAGTATTTGCCTCTAAGAAATTCCTCCCAATTGGCTCTTAGTGATATTTGTATAGTATGGTGCTCTATTAACTGTTCCTCTTAGCTAGTTGACTTGCTTCCTCATGTTCCTAAATAGAGTAATTTTAAAAAATAGCTTCCTTGAGAGACTCAGACTAATATCCTTTATACCTAAGCCAAAGTTCAAACATCATTTCCTTAGAAGTCATTATCAATGATACCTTAGCTTTAGTTATTATGCTTAAGGGCAAAGTAGCCATGATTCAAGCACCATGGACAATATATTTTCTAAAAAATTTAAAAGAGAAATTTCATTACAGTACACATATATACTACAAAGCATAAGAATACGAATAAAGAAACTTCCTCTTATTTTTTTTTACTTGATAAATTTTTCTTTCATAAATTAAGAACTATTCAAACCAAAAATTCCCTACATTTAAAGAAAGAAAAATATTCCTGGGTAATTTGCCAGTTTTCTAAGATTTAACACAACTATATGGCCGTATGGTAAAGATTTAATGAGAAGGATTTGTTATAATTTTAAGATGATCAAAGTGGATTTGTTAAATAAATCCAAGAAGTAATAGAGCAGACTTGAATTATAGAGGTTAGTGTCATATATACTGCAATTCCTTTCCCCTATTATGCTTTGAATATCTTACAAGTCTTTTCCCACCCTTAAAAACATAGGCTTTTTCAGAGTAACAATCATTAACTCCAAATAATTCAACAATATTCAGAAGTTCAGGTAAGTGCTTTCCATAAAACATGCTGCATTATGATGGAATCTCATTACGAAGAGTAATGTTGCATGTAGCTTCTCGGCAGTTTCTTGCCCCCTGGGACTATTTTAGAATAACAGAATAATCTCAGAGTCCATATGGCCTAAGCCATACCCAAACAGTTATATCTTACCTCCATAACATCCTCAAGAAATGATCATTCAGTCTTTGAGGGCCTCCATAATAGTGAACTCAGAACTTTAACTTGATCCATTCAAACTTTCTACATATCTAATTGTTAGGAGGCTTTCCCCCCCCACACAGAGCCAAAATATACCTCATTTCAATAGACCTAAATATTAGGAAGCATTCCTTCTACACAGTCAAAATATCCCACTAATTTCAATATATTTAATTGTTAGGAAACTTTTTCTGTACACAGAGTCAAAATATATCTCCACAATTTCTACCCTACAGATTACCATGTCATACAATTCAATTAGTATTAAAGCATTGACCCTGGAGGGGAAGTTAGAATGCAGCACATTTCCAGTTAAGGATTTTCACCCTCTTCCTTTTATTTTTCCTCCTTAAGCTTTCTTTTTAATTGTGAACTTAACAATAAATGAACACAAACATCTCAGTTCATAATAAAAATGTTGAGAAAAGAATCCCACAAATACATCTTTGAGGGAAATGAGGGACACTGAAGAGCAAAGAAGGAAGGCATACCAAAAGAAAAACCTTACAAACTCAATGTAAGATGTGACATACTGTGGTGGAGAGATCTGTTTTCTAGATCATTTATTCCTTAGTTCAAGTCTTGTTTCTGACACATATTGGATATTTGATCCCAGGCAAACAACTGAATGTCTCAGTATTTTAGGCAACTCTCTAGGACTATAAATTATAAAGAAGGTGTGTACCTGCTCTAGTGGGGGAAGTTTCCTCTTCTAGCAGATCCCTGTATCAATTAAAGAACATGTCCAATCCCATCACCAAACCCAAAGTGGTTTCATTTTCAAAGTAAGCCAAGAAACAATTAAATCAGATTTCATGGATACTTTGGATATGGTATTATATTTGAGATGTTATGGACCACATTTCCTGAGCCATGGCTTAATTTCAAGGAATAAGAACAATGAAGTCATATCTAGGGAATAAGAAGGAGATCAGCCCTGCCTGGGGACTGTATTTTATTGGGGTTGGCGGCTATAGACAGTAGTTCTTTGGTAGGTCAGTGACTTGGAAAGGCAGCCACTGGTTGAGGTGGGAGAAAATTTACTACAAAAAGATTTTAGGCTTATATGCATTCAACTAAACAATCAAAGGTTTCTCCTTTCTAGACGTTCACATAAAAAAACTTATCCCATCTGTAAAGAAATGGAAGAAGGACTTTCCCTTTTTCTTATGTTTAAATCTTTGGTTACCCAAGATTATTATAGTGAAAATGACTGGTGCTGTGATTTCACTGGCATAGGGAGCTTGTGGATGCGAAAATTTCCTCTTTCAATTCAGGTGGACATCTTCTTTGCATCTTATAATCTTGTAAAGTTGCCTGGAGAGTTTCAGTGACTTGTCAAATGATTTCATTGTTATGTCATTGTACGTCAAAGGCAAGGATTGAATTTAGATCTTCTTGTTTTTCAGGCTTGCTCTTCTGAATTTAAAAAGTTCAAGAGACATAATTTCTGGGCAATTTAATCATTTTATTAATAATGCCAGCATTTTAATAAAAGGATGGTCATTTGACTGTCTTTCTCTTAGATCAAAGGTAAGCATGGCTGCAGGCTCATAGCTAGCTTATATATCCAGGGGAAAAGGCAGTATTCTCAAGGGTGGCAATAAACTCTGATTGGTTAACAATTAATGAGAAAGTGAATATTACAATGAGGAGCTGAACCTATTCAAGTGAACTTTGATTATGTCATTTACTTCTAAGGTACTCCTAACCTTGGGCAATCTATTCAAAGAATTTATCCCCTCCCAAACCTGAGTAAAGCACAGTGGTTTCCCCACCTGAGTGTGGTCTGAACAAGATGATTAAGAAAGTTAGTCCAATCTCATTATCAATAATGTCCTTCAAGAGACTGAATTTTTGAAATAAGGACTTTAGAAAAAGAGTAGAACTCTGGATCTCCCCAAATCATTGGTTATGAATAATCATTTCTCTCAGTCTCTTTCCATTACACCACACTATCTCTTGTGACGATTATATACACTATATAAAAGTTTGAGGCTGAGAGGAACATAGTGTCGTTTACCCCTGTGGCTCATAACAACTCTAGGAATGACTTTGCTCAGTTGAGTATGTTGGGTCCTTTGTTAGACTAGGACAATATACTAAGTATATAATATACTAATAAAAAATTTTATATATATATATATATTAATAATAGCATACTAAATATTGTACTTAGTACAATATACTAAGCCTCTTAGGAATATATACATACATACATATGGATATACACACACACATACATATAGTATACATACATGGTACACATATACTTTATTCATATATGTGTATATATGTGTACTTTCAACATTATTGAAACTTAATACAAGCCTTTAGAAGAAGGCATTGGTTCCAAAATGGGACAGTAGTAATTAAAAGTGATTGCAATTCATAATGGATCTCTTTCCCCTGAGTACCTGTGCTCTCAATAATAAGATTATTTTAAGTTGGACACATACATATTTTATAGGTGTATATACACACCTACAAAATATGTGTGTTTATGGATATACGTATGCACACATACATATAGACATACATACACACACACACACACACACACACACACATCACCTCCTCCTGGCATAAATGTTAGAATCCAATTTATAATGGCCCAGTAAATAAGCTTCATTTGCATTTTGGTAACTAATTCTATATTAAGATCTGAAAGTAAATATGTGGAATAATTGTGTTAGTATGCATCTGAGAGGACACAAGTAAAGCTAAGATAAAGTACAAATATTTGCAATTTTTAAAATACAAATTCCTGAGAAACTTTTGACTGGCATTGGATTTTCCAGTTCTATCTTTTGGGTTAAAGCAAGGGAGCTGGAATATTAAATGAAAATAAAATTGCATATTAATTTCTCTCTCACAGGACCATGGAATAAGAAAAGACAAGAGACTTCAGGAATGAGTAGAGATTTTACTCCAGTTCTTTAAGAGAATCTCATGTATCTAAAATGATTTTTGGAATCTTTTTTTTTTTTTGCTGAGAAATGACTTTATCTGAAGTAATGCAATTTGGAAAACCTATATAGAGACTAACGACTTCTCCACTTGCCATTGGGTAATGAATTGTCTAGGACTAAAGGTGCTGAGGCAAGGAAAGAGGGCTTAAAGAACTCCACACATTTCATAGTCAAAAAGGTACTAATTTTAGAGCAGTAGTCCCTCCCACTTTTTCTTGCATTGATCTCTCCCTTCTAAGATCTCTAATACCACTTTCACCCGTGTCAGTCATTCTGACATCATAACATACTGCTCTGCATTCTTTCTTAACTATTCTATGTATTTATGTCTTCTATACAGCTAAGCTATAAATTCATGGCACAGGATTGTTTGCTTCCCTTTGGGACCTAGAAATGTTAACTTCTAACTTCCAAATTAAATTTAGGCACCTAGGTGATGTAGTGGAGAGATCACTGGGTCTGGAGTCAGGAAGACCTGAGTTCAAATCCTGCCTCAGACATTAACTAAGTGACCCTAAGCAAGTTTCTTAAATTGTAACTTAAATAAAATCTTAAATAATAACAAGGTTTATCTCATAGGGTTGTTATGAAGATTCAATGAGATAATAGTTTTAAAGCACTTAGCACAGTGCCTGGCACATAGTAGGTGCTATATAAATGTTTATTTCCTCTAAATGGAAATCCAATGAACTTGTCTCTATCCTCATCCTCTTTCACCTGGCAGTAGCATTTGATACTGAGGACTGTGAGAAATGATTGTTCCTCTCATATTAATAACTAATTATTTAATCAGAACCAAGGTTTTTCCCCTTTTCTACTTCCTCATCCAGAAATCAACCATTGTGGAAAATCTTTCTCATAGACTTACCCAGGCCAAGATATGAAAGATACCCCTTCCCCTACCAATGAGATAAGTGGTTACCCATGGCCATGAATACCAGCACTCTAGAGTCTCCCAAAGGGTCTATATATTTAGCCAATAAGAAGTAGAACTGAGATGAAAATAGTCTATTTTATATGTATGTCATGACCTTTTCTATCTAAAGATACAATATTTTGATATCATTTTGTAAAGTTACATAGCAAGTTAGATGTACTATTATTGCAATACAAACCAGATTTTGGAATATATTATCCAACATGTTGTCTGTTGAAGTACTATGCATGCTACTGAAAGTATAAAGAGTTCTATTTTAGTATTATAGCAGGAGTAAGATAGAGAGCATTTGAAAAGTAGAAGTTAGGAAGGTAAGCTATTCCAATTATATCTGGACAAGTTTCTTAGGCTTTGGAATAACTGAAGAAACTGGAAGAGGGTAAGTTTTGATTTCTTTCGAAATTATACTTGATATCAAAATTAATACAAAATATCACAGGACACTTAAAAAGCAGAAATTGCCATGCGTAACAAAAATATTGCAAAATGTTTATCATTAACGTGCATAGATTTTTTTCTTAATTTAATCAAGCAGGGTTTCAGATTCAATAACTTCTGCATTGTAAATAATAGAATAAAAATGGTTAATAGAGAATTGATGTCCAAGGATTGTAGAGACAGTAAAAGAGCTCTAAGTTGGTCTTGATTTCAAGTCACCCGGCCAAGATAAACTGCATTATTCATACTTAAAGACTTGGTGGAAATGACTTCTAAGGAATTGATAGTGTTATCTGAAAAACTGTGGAGGACAAAACAAAGCAAAACAAGATTGGAAACAAAACAAGATTGGAAAAGGCTGAATGCAGTCCAAAGAGGTAAGAGAATAGATTCTTCCAATGATAGGTCAGTGACTTTGACTTTAATTCCTGTAAAAGGTTTAGAAAAGATCAGTAAGGCGATGATTAGTGAATATCTAGGTGAAGTCATAAGTACAAAGCACTAGCATGATTTCAAGAAAAAGTCATGCAAAATTAAATTTTTGATAAGCCTACTAAACTGGTAGATGAGAGGAATGTTGTATACAATGTTCCTAAAGTCTTACTGCCTTGAGTTTGCTTAAAACTGCACTAATACTTTTGGGACTCTGCTTAGATAGGTTATCTCAATTTGAGCAAACCTTTTGACAAAATACCTCATATTATTAGAAAAGATGAAGAGGTATCGATGAAAGACCAATACAATTATATGAATTCCAAACTGAATGAATGGCTAGTTGAAAGAGGAGACATTAATGACTCAATGTTAATTCAGCAAAAGGTCCTCATGGAGTGCTCCAAGAATCTGTTCTTAGCTCTATGAATGCATGGATCAGGAGTCAGCAGACTAGAGCCTACTAGTCAAATTCAGCCCATTTTTTGTTTTTCTATAGCCTGTGAGATAAAAATGATTTTTTTTAACATTTGAAGTTAAAGTTTTGTTTTATTTAAAATATAAACAAAGTTTTATTGTATGTTAACATGAAAAGGAGGCTCAATTGAATTTTAAAATGTTAAATTTTATTTTAAAATGTAAAACCATATTTAGCTAATTGATCTTATGTAAACAGGAAATGGGCCAGACATGAGCAGCAGACTTCAATTTGCTGACCTTTCACTTAGATAAAAGTATAGAAGACACAATTATCAAATTTGCAAATGATACTAGTCTAGGAACGAAAACTAACATATGGAAGAGGGAGGGGAGGGAATAAGCATTTAGAAAATGCCTATTAAAAGCCAGGCACTCTGATAAGCACTTTACAAATATTACTTTAACCTTCTAACAACCCTAAAAGGCAGGTGCTATTATTTCCATTTTATAGTTGAAGAAATTGAGGCAAACAGAGGTTGAATGAATTGCCCAAGGTCACACAATTAATAAGTGTATGAATATTTGGAACTCATGTTCTCTTGAGTACACATCCTTCATTCTATCTATTATGTGAACTAGATGCCTAATACTAGAAATATATGTATATATGTATATGTATACATATGTATATATGTATATATATGTATGTATATATATGTATATATACACACACATATACATACATGTATACGTAGATAGATAAATAGATAGATCTATAAACATAAAATAAATATTAAGTAATTGGATAGTCCTAAAAATTTCAGGATTTAGGAAAGCCCCTCTCTCTTAAAGTATTTGTGATGACTCCTTATTGGCATCAAAAAGACAAAGAGAGAGTAGTTCTTTATTAAGGAATAAAACGGAAAAAATGTAATATAATAAACAAGGGCCAGTTTGGCTGGGGCATAAAATTCAGGCAGGGAGTAATATTTAGTCAGCCTAGAAATGTAAGCTGGAGCTGACTGTCAAAGACTTTAAATTCCACATGACACAATCAACATTTTATCCTGGGGGCAACACAGCATCCTTGAAGCTTCTTAAGTAAGTGTGTGACGTGCTCAGACCTTGAAGAATATCAATGTGGCAGACTGCATGGAGACTTCTACAATAATTGAGGCAAAAGGGGGGAAAAGCTAGAACAAGGATGGTTGTAGTGAAGGTTCCAGATTGCAGAGATTTTGACAAGATAGAAATCACAACTCTTAGTAACTGCTTATACATAAAGGCATAGTGAAGGACAATGAAAAGTGGGGTCTGACTCTAAGGTTGGTAACCCAGATAATAGGAATAAAGGGTAAAACCTCAACAGGTGTGTTTATGAAGAAAGATTTTTTAATTCCATTTTAGATTTAAGCTTGAAATGTCTTAAGACATCCGGTGAGGATGTCCAACATGTATTTGGAGATAATGGAGTAAGGGGAGAGGAGAAAGGGGAGACATAAGAGCTGGACTTAGCACTGAACTCATGAGAGCTGACAACATTACTAAGATAGAATGTAGAGAGAGAGGAGGACCCAGGACAGCATTCGAATATTGAAAAAAAGTAACTTGTAATCAGTTTGTTATTTATCTACTGAATTTATAAACCAGAGGTAATCTGGTATGGAATCACAGATATCAAATTTGCAAAATTTTGATTTTGACCTAAACACTTCTCTGAATTTGAGGAATTCTCACTCAACCATTTGTCATTTGGCATTTACACTGAAGTAGCTAGGTGGCACAATGGATAAAGTGTCAGATCTGGAGTTACAAAAAACTCTTCCTGAGTTCAAATCTGACCTCAGATGCTTACCAGCTGTGAGACCCTGGGCAAGTCACTTAACCCTGCTTACTTCAGTTTCCTCAGCTATAAAGTGAGCAAGAGAAAGAAATGGCAAACCACTCCAGTATCTCTGCCAAGAAAACCCCAAATGGGATCATGAAGAGTCAGACACAACTGAAAATGACTGAATATCTACACTGAGGCATGTTTCTTCAAAGAAGCCAATGACATCCTAATATATTCTCTTCCTTGGAGTATCATGCTCTTTTTGTATTCTAAATCAAATTGGACCAAACACCCAGCGAAATGCTGCACTTGGCAAAAAGATTTTTCATTATGAGGGCAGGAAATGATAATCAGAAAATAATTATAAAGCAAAATAGCCACTTAGACTACTATTTTCATTAAATAGCTTTTTATAATGATCAGGCTTCTTCATTGTTTGCTCTTCCAAGCAATAATTGACCTTACTATCCTTTCTAACTGGAGTATATAAATCACAGTTATAGATTTAGATATTTTGCACTATAATTAATCACAAACGGGAAAGAAAAAATACTTATAGGATGTCTATTAGGGAATAAAACAACAGGTAAAAACCTTACAGAATTTAAATAATCAAAGTGCCTTCATAATAGATGTACTTCCTTTTCTTCAGTATGTACTGCAAATCTATTTTAAGTATCCAAGCCATAAATTATTAGCTGTGCCCCAAAGAATTCAGTATTTTATAGAACAACAGATCTGACCCTTTTTCCTATTTAGCTCCACATGTTCTTTCCCTGAGTTTTGGTTAGATAATTCTGAATGGTGCAGTGTTTCTGGAGGACGAAAGGAATTAAAGTATTTTTATAATTTAACAGTCTATGCACATTGGACTAATGAGGGAACACAGAAAAGATGATTCTTAACGCTTACATACAAAAAGAGGACCTCACATTTTAATATTAATTACTGGGCAATAAACTACACCATCTTTACATGATCATTTTTCATCTTTCATGCCTGGGTTTTGCAAATTCCTCTTAAATTGGTCTTATTGACTTCAGTGTCTCATTTAAAATCATCCAAAATCTTTTAAGGCTATAATGGGCTGCCTTAGGAGGTACTGGTTTCATCCACACTAGAAGTCCCCTAGGTGAAAGATGTATGCATTACATGTCTGGTAAATTATAAGGCGGATTCTTGTTCAGGTATATTGAACTCAATGGCTCCTGAGGTCCTTTCTAACTTTGAAAATTCTGTGATTCCACACACTGCTGTTATATTCATCTTCTTACAGCAATTTCAGTACCCCTACTGAAGTACTTACAATGGTTCTCTATTGCCTCTTCCATCAGGACTTAACTACTCCTTATAGTTTTCAAGGCACCGCACAATCCAGCCCTAGAATTTCTATTCAACACTACTGAACTCACACCCTCCACTTTTGTAGGAGACTTCGGTTCAATGCACACAACAAACTCAGTTCTACATCCTTGCCTTAATTCATGCTGTCATTCCATTACCATTCTTCCCTAATACATGTTCAACTCCTCCATCAAAGCTCACATCCCACTTCTTTTAAATAACTTTTCCTAGCAATGCTAGCTAACACCACTCTCTCCTTTCTATGATACATTCTACACTTCGCAATAAGTACCCTGTTCTATATGATCCTCTTCTCTGATTTTCTATAATGTTCTATGGATGTTGTTATGTCAGGACATACAATTAAGCATTGATTAAATACTTACTGTGTAGGTACTAGGCACTACGCTGAATGCTGAGGCTATAAAGAAAGATAAAAACAGCCCCTGGCCTTAAAGAACATATGTTCTATGGGAGGAAACAACATAAAAATAGTCAGGTATATAAAATCTATAAGAAAAACCATGATATAATCATAGAAAAGAAGGCTGTAGCATCTGCAGAGACAGAGAAAGTCTTCTGGAAGAAGGAGGTGGGTATTTCAGCCGGGTCCGGAAGGAAGGTCCTAAGAGGTAGAGGTCAGGATTCTACTGCACCAAATTTTCTTAAGACAAGGGAAGAATACTTGCTTTGATATAGTTTTAAAAACTTTAAAAAATTAAATGTTAGAGACTTCCCTTTTCATTTCAGGGCAAATGGGAGAATAATAAGTGAAACTATTTCAGGATGTAGTGACTTACTTAGAATAATATTACCGCAGGATTTCAGAGCTGGAAGATGATCTATTCCAAACTAATCTTTTTATAGATGAGGCCCAGGGAACTCAAGAAGGTGCCCAAGACACTCAGAAGGTTAACACTTATTTAAGAAAAGTTCCTTGTTCTTTTTAGAGATGAGGATTTAAATGCTTGTTTTTAAAAATAGTTTAAAAAAGAATTACTAATTTTTATTAGGGGGAAACAGATATTACTGTGGATAGAGGTGCTTGAGGTATCCATTATTCTGCAGATGAAGAAGGGGAGAGTATTCCCCAAGAATTGTCATTCAAAGCTGCTAAATATATGTTAAGAAGTCTATTTAATATGTAAGTTAACATAGCTGTCTCAAGGGTCTAAGTTGGATGATTTTGTAAGCCTAAGACAATTTAACACATTTTAGTTATAATTAAAAGTATATGTTGAAAGTGTCCCTTCTGTCAGAAGAAAAAAAAAAGATTTGTTAATAGGCATTTTAGTGTAAATGATTCTTAACATAGTTCAAGAAATCTATCCACAGACACTTTGGTGGTCTGTGAATACCAGGTTAAAAACCCTACTCTGGGCCCTTTATTTAAATAACTCACATTTATATTGAAAGAGCTTGCTCTACATCAACCCTATAAGTAGGGTAGAGGTTCAACATATACTTATTGAATGAATGAATGTCTCTGAATAGTCGTGTGATTTATATTCAATTAAGTATGATTTGCAAAAACTGCACAGCTTCATTGTATTGATTACATCATTTTAGAATATTGCAGAGCCTCCAAAATGATATTATAATCATTCAAAATAATTACCCCTAACTATTCATATCAGAAGAACAAAGCTTTATTCAGACATATTATGTAGTTGGGTGGACAACTTGTAGAGCTCATCCACTAGAATATACAGTGTGTAAGTAGGTGAGTGTGCATATGAGAGTGCGTGTATGTGTATGTGTGTGTGAGAGAGAGAGAGAGAGAGAGTACAAGAGAGACAGAGAAGGAGAGATCAAGAGACAGAGTTTATCTTGAATAGATACTGCAAAATGGTTAATGAGTAGGGCTAACAACGAATAGGAGTATAGAGGGTTGGATTAGGTTTGGAAAACTGCAAAGTTCTTTTAATAAGCCCATGTTTATTATTGAAGTAAAGGCCCATTTAAAAATATGAATATGCGGAGGGAGGGAGGTGGCACAATGGATAAAGCACCAGCCCTGGAGTCAGGAGGACCTGAGTTCAAATGCAAGTTCAGAAAAATAACACTTACTAGCTATGTGACTCTGGGCAAGTCACATAATACCAATTGTCTCACCAAAAAGTAAAAATAAAAATATGAATATTCTTCTGGTAATGTGATATTACTGTGAATCATGGAATACTATAGTCTCTGAAAACTGAAGGCAGTATTACCCAAAGGGCATTCAAGCATCGTTGTATGGTAGGTATGAGTAGGCTGCAACACATTACAAGTAAGGAGGTATTAATGACAGGCAGTACAAAACATGTTGAAGAAATGTACATTCCACAAAAATGATGGGTTATATACATGTTGAGATTGAGGTCCTGGCCATGTCAAGAGAGCTCCAGGAATTCACTCCAGCCTGTCTGATATTCCTTAGATGGAAAGCCTATGGGAGGACATGTACAAGAGTGACAAGGATAGAAAAGCATAGGTTTCTGAACTACATCACCATTGGGAATACCCATGTCAATAAAATCACTGTGGCAGAGCAGTATAACTTCATGCAAAATAAGCACTTGAAATGAGAGCAGAGAATTTACGATTTCCTCTTAAAATTGATTTGCTAGTGTAGGTATTCTGAGAAGACCACACAACCACAGAAGTAGCAGGCTGAGGACAGGTTGATTTACAATGGCAGGGCAGGTTACATCATTGTGTCCTCAACCTAGGGACTATGACCTTTAAAAATGACAACTATATTTCAATATAACTGATTTTCTTTGTAATCTCATATATTTTATGCATTTAAAAATACTACTGTAAGAATTGGTTCATAGGTTCTGCCAGACTGCCAAAGGAGTTCGTGATTCCTCACCAAAGATTACAAATCCCATAGACTATGTAAATCCAGATAATAAATAATTTCAGAATTGGAAATGTTTACATTTACATGCAAATTGAATAACTGTTGATTCTAGTTAACTTATACACAAATATTTTTTTTCAGTACTAGATCTGTCATTGCCGTTGGAAAATGGGGCATCAAATGCCAAATAAAACTTTTATTCAAACTTACTCTCTGGTATAAAACAGGTCCTAATGATCACATGGGAATACTTTAAGAACTACAGTGCACTTTAGTACTTAAGATATAAAACCTTATGCATTTTATTTTCAGAGAATGGCAAATAAATGCAGTGTCTTTGAAAGAGATCTTTCAGAGACAAAGATGGTAAATACCCAAGGATTAGTGCTTAATATCCCACTTTATACCCTCCTAGAGCAAGAGCAATGGTAAATTGACTAATTATCTATAATATGAGTCCCAGCTGCTCCTGAATGTTGACATTCCAAATGATTTTCTGTCAATCAAATATTAAATGAGAATTTTAAACAGGATGAAAGAATCCACACTAGAGATTTACAGATTTTTTCCCCCTAATGGCCGTATGAATGAATATTTTCTATAGCAAATTTTGTGGAATAGCTAAAAGATATTTTTCCCCTCCCCATTTTAATTAAATTCTACCCAAATATAAGGCCTGGTTATTGTGGTTGTAGGAAGTTCAAAGGCCCAATTCTCCCTTGGGTCAGTTGGCATCACAAGGTCACTCAATTCCCTGTCTACTAACAATTATTAGTATCTTCAGTGACAAAATAAATATAAAACTAAGTTGTTCAGTCATGACTCCATTGGGGCTTTCTTGGCAGAGATACTAGAGTGGTTTACTATTTCCTTCTTCAACATATTTTATAGATGAGGAAATTGAAGCAAACAAGGTTAAGTGACTTGCCCAGGGTCACACAGCTAGTGTCTGAGGCCAGATTTTAACTCAGGAAGATGAGTCTTCCCGACTCCAGGTTTGGTACTCTAACTAGTGCACTGCCTAGCTACCCAAAACTCAGCTACACAGACTTAATCATTAAGCTGAATTCCATTATTATACAGTTTAAAACAAAACAGGTTTCGATATGTTCTAGCAGACATTATGCCCCTACATAATTGTATTATAAAAACCTGATAGATATGAATGGCTATGATGTAAGATAACAGGGTGAAACAGAAATGGTTTTAGATTTTGAATCAGGAGACATGGACTCATATCCTAGCTCTGCCAATTGTGTGACTTAAGACAAATTATTCAATTATTCTGTGCAATATTTTCTGAATCTGTAAAACGGCAGCAATCCTAGAATTTATTCAACATACTGCTAAGAGATGGTTTAAGGGAAGCCTTAAAGCACCATGAAAATATTAGTTATTAGTCAAGTCAAGGATTTATTAAGTACCTATTATGTGTTTAATAATAAGAATTGTACTAAACCCTGGAGATGACTATTATTTTCAGGGGAAGCTAGCATAGCCGGTAGAGGGCAAGGCTGGAATTAAGAAGAGTCAGTTTCAAAGCCTGCATCTGACACATATTACTTGTGTGACCAGACAAGTCACTTAATCAGTCAGTGTTGTCGTTTAGTTGTTTCAGTCATGCTTGATTCTTTGTGACTCCAACAGGGATTTTCTTGGCAAAGATACTAGAGTGGTTCGCCACTTCCTTCTCCAGCATATTTTATAGATGAGGAAACTTAGGTAAACAGGGTTAAGTGACTTGCCCAGGGTCACACAGCTGGTAAGTGTCTGAGGCCAGGTTTGGACTCAGAAAAATGAGTTCCTGATTCCAGGCCCAGTACTCTATCCCCTGTGCCATCCAGCTGCCCTAGTGTCTCAATACCCTCAGGGAATTTTCTATGACTTTGAACTATAGATCTGTTGCCATCACCTTTAGTAAAAAGAGTTCACACAACAAGGGGTTCACAACACTTAAGAAATCACAGATCTTGACATGTGTATATTTATATACACATGCATACATGCATGTATATACTGATATGTACATACACATACACAAATATGTGTATATGTTGTTGTTTAAGTCTTTTTCAGTCATGTCTAATGCTGCATGACCCTATTTGGAGTTTTCCTGGCAAATATATTGGAGTGGCTTGCCATTTCCTTCTCCAGCTCATTTTACAGATGAGGAAACAGAGGTAAATTGGGTTAATAACTTGCCCAGGGTCACACAGTCAGTAAGTATGTATGTATGTATGTATGTATGTATGTATGTATGCATGCATCTATCTATATGTATCTGTCTGTGTGTGTATATACACACATATGTGTGTGTATATATGTATATGTATGTATGCGTATATATATATATATATATATATATATTGTGTGTGTGTGTGTGCACGTGCGTACATGCATACCAGTTCATAAAGGCAGCACGACATAGTGGATACTGCGTTATCCTCATAGTCAGACATAAGTCAATGACTGAATGTATACGTGCTAACTATGTCCAAAGCACTGTGTTAAGCAATGGGGATACCAACAGAAAAAGTAGATAGCCCCTGATTCCAAGGAGCTCACGTTCTAATTGGGAAAGACAACAATAGAAACACTAAGAATATTGCTGCAGATTGGAGGCTGATGCCTGGGGTCTGCAGGGAATAGTGGCAAGGCATCTATTTTAGGCCTAGTAGGCCAGAAAATGTAGTCAACTTCCAACCAGGAGGGGCCGGGAGGTTAGAAGGGAATCATCTATTGACAAGAAAAGGGGGGTAGAGAAGGTTTTCCCAATTTGTCTTCTTCTGATGGGGCACTACTTGATGGGATTTTGGCTGAATTAGTGGCCACTGGGGAGGATAGCAATAGCCAAGATTGGGGTTAAAGTCCCATCTCTGAAACACATACTGACTGGGAGATCTTGTTAAAATGACCCAAGTCGTTTAACCTACCACAGCCCTTAACCATTGTCTAGGGCTATAAACTGCAGAAACAGTACAAGTATGGCAGGAAAATGAAATCTAAATTCTCTAGAAATGAACTCAGATTTAGTTCTACCCTAATCCATGTGCATATGTAATTTCATGCTTATAAGGAGGTTCCACTGTATTATAGAAAATTGATGTCTTATCTATCTGGAGCTACTACCACAATCCCTATTTAAGTAGCTCAATGTACTTCAACTATATTTTCTTCACTTCTACTATTTACACATTTTCACTGGAGAAGAAAAAGCTCTCTGACAGCAGCAGCCTTAGGTAGATAGTCAAAGTATGTTTTAAATGTGACTACCCCCAGTGGGAGAAGCAATGAATCATATCTGCTTGCAAAATTCCCACTACATAATTGCTTGTCCATAATAATCTATGAAAATTATTGCATTTATGGAGTTTGCACATATGGTACATAAAGTATGTCACTTTTTCTATGATTCATAGACTTCTATGCTATCCAGCATTACTCCATTTTTGAGGCAAACAGATGTTTATTTCTAAATAGGGTAGAAAAGAGAATTCTCTAAGAACCGTGGTTTATACATTACTGTCAAAAAAAAAAGAAAACATTTGTAGTTGGGAAGAGAATGCTAAAAGCCTCAAACCCCTAGGAAAACAGCAACTTAAGTGATGACAAGTTACAAGTATTTAAAATGACTATCTGGGCTTCTATTCTGTAGAAAACGAGGAGATCAATCAGAATTATATTTTCACTTGCCATATGTTACTTCTAGAATGCAAAGGCACCTTGTCTGAAATTAGAGGTATGCAAATGATAGGCCCTTTTCAAGGAGAAGGATTTTTAACATTGAGATTTTGCCTCTCAAAAATAAAATTTTTAAAAAAAATCTTTTGAATTTCAATCAGGATTAAAATCCCATTTTTACAAAAAAAAAAACAGAAAATGAAAACAAAACATTGGAAAAAGTATTTTTCTAGGGTTAATTAATCCATGAGTCAGAGACTATACATTCCAATCTCAGTTCTGGTGGGTACTGATTTGGTTAACTGATCTACAAAATAGGAAACATACTGACTTCTGGATTAACTGGTGATCTAAAAAAATGGTGAACCTTAATCATAATTTCTTAACAGTATTCACATCTCCCTATATCTCCAAAGTTAGCAGTGACCTGACAGATATGGTGATCTTTTTCCAGTCCTCAGCTTTCCCAACCTATCTGCTGCATTTGACATTGTTGCCCATCTGGTTCTCCAGGCTGTTTTCTACTCTTTTGGCTTTCTTAACATCTTCTACCCTCTAAGCACTCATTCTCAATCTTCTTCAAGGATTGGTCATTAAGAAAATATTTCCAGATTGTGGGTATGCCCCAAGACTCAGTCCTAGCTTTACTCCTCTTGCATCTCCATGATGTTTCTCAGTGAACTCATCACCTCCCATGGATGTAATCATCACCTCTATGTTAATGACTCTCTTGTCTAGAGAGCTCTCCCCAACGTTCAAACTTTTAACTTCCTATTGGACATTTCAAAGATGACATCCAGAGTCATCATTCAACACACATTTCTTAAGATTACCAAGTACCAGGTACCATGCCATGCCTGTCAAGGGATGCAAAGCAAGATAAAAGACAGCCCTCGATCTCAAGGTGTTCCTGTAAATTTCAAACTCAGTATGTTCAAAACAGAACTCATTATCTCTACCCCAGAGTCACTCTTTTTCTAAACTTCCCTGTTTCTGGCAAAGGGACCACCTTCCTTCCAGGTCTGTAACCTTGGCATTGTCCTCAATTCCTCACTCTTCCTCACCCTACATATCTAATCAGCTGCCAGATATTTCTGTTTCTACCTCTGAAGTATCATTTACATCTGATCCCTCCTTTAATTTGCTGTTGCTGTTGTTGAGAGGTTGGGTGGGATCTTGGACCTGTGATTTTTTTTTTCTTGGTGAAAGAATACTGCTTCACTGATTCAAATCTGTAGCTCAGGTTGATGCATGGAGGTCCTGAGAACTTACATATCTTGCCCATGGTCTCATATCTAGTATGGATCAGGGGAAAGGTTTTAATCCAAATTTCCTGGCTCCCAGGCTGGCCCTCCCTCCATTACCCCAAGTTGCCTCTCTTGTTAAAGTAGTCATGAATTACATTTTGTATATTGGTAATAAAATAGCAACATATAGTGTATACCAAAGACCTGCACACATACACACACACATACACATACACACACACTTTTGTTGGTGTGCTATTTTCAGTTATGTTCAATTCTTTGTGACCCTATTTGGGGCTTCTTAGCAAAGATACTGGAGCAGTTTGCCATTTCCTTCTCCAGATCATTTTACAGATGAGGAAACTGAGGCAAACAAGGTTAAACAGGGTTGCCCAGGGTCACACAGCTAATAAGAGACCAGATTTGAACTCATTAAGAACAATGAGTCTTCCTGACTCTAGGCCTGGCACTCTATAAACGGTCCCACCTAACTGCTCCCCCACAATTTACACACACACACACACACACACACACACACATACAAACACATATTCAACCTTTCTCACTTTCTCCTGGCATTTCCTTGACATTTCTGGATTAAACTATTTTCACTTGCGGACACTGTTTCTAGCAGAGGTTGAACTGACCAGCTTTGATAAGCTTAAAGCACTCTCCTTTACTTTAGATATTCACCAAAAACAGACCATACATTTTAGGCTTTAATCAAGAGAAAATAATTAATTAGATTTCATCTCCTCTAAAAATAAAAAAAAACCCTTGGCTTTTCATAAATTATGCCATGATGAGTCACATTTTGTAATAAAAATTTTGAAACAGAAAACTGATTAAAATATATTTTCCTTCTAGGTCATTTTAGCTCTTGTACTGAGTAAGAAAAGCACTATATAAATACACATACACACAACCACATACACATACAAACACATAACAAAATCTGAAGGAATTGGGTCTACCAAGATACACACAAAAATTACATAAGACAATTACAAAATACTCTTTAGAGAAACAGAGACTTAAACTGGAAAAATATTAATTGTTCATGAGCAGTGCTAGCAAATAGACAGAACTCAAACTTTGAAGCAAGAATTTTTAAGACCGGATAATATTTTTAAAATAATAATGTCTAAGAACAAGGTCTAGTGTATACATAAGTTCTATTAAAAACTGTTTAAGCATACAAACAAAAGGATTGGGCAAGGGACACAGAGGTTATGCATATGGAAATAGGCAATCCATAGGTATTGATGAGCTTCCATATTCCTAGAAAGTGGGGAGATGACTGAAAGAGGAGGATAAATTTATGATGTTTTACTGAAAAGCAAGGATTGGGTGCTACAATTGCCAACAGGCACAAATGCTTTTTTTTTTTTAAGTGAAGCAATTGGGGTTGACTTGACCAGAGTCACACAGTTAGTGAGTGTTATGTGTCTGAAGCTGGATTTGAACTCAGGTCCTTCTGACTCCAGGGGCTGTGCTTTATCCACTGTGCCACCTACCTGAACCCTCCCCCCCTTTTTTTTGCAGGTTTTTTTTTTATTTTGCAGTTTGCAGTAATCTGAGATCCCAGGATGTGATAGTCCAGTTAGTTGGGGAATAAGATATCAACACAACTGTGCATGGTCAGTTCAGGAGGGAAGTAACAGAATAATATAAGTAAGGTGAAGTGATGCCAATTTGTGGAGTGCCTATGAAGTAAGTAGTAGTTATCCTCATTTTACAAATGAAGAAACTGAGGCTTAGAAAGGTGACATGCTGTTTGGGATTTATGAATTATAAATTATGAATTATAAAAACTAGCCTGATTTGGGTCTGGGGATGACTCACTTTATAGTTCAATCTAAGGGAAGATCTTTTCATTCATGGAACAGGCCTTTAACATTTAATGGAAGTCAATGAGAAAAGAACTTTGACTTTGTAGAACATAAGTACAAAAACATGCTTAGGGATTTGGGATAATCTGTAAAATTATATATCCTGTATAACTATTTACTTGAAAACCCCTCTTTTTCATTATCAACTAATTTTGATGAAAATCTTCCTGAAATGTATTAGTCTTCATTCACCATCTTGATTTCAGAGAACCAAATGATGATGGTTAAAGCACCTCTCACTCTCATTGCAGAAAGATAATGGATTGTAGGTGCAGAAGATGTCTGATATCCAGAAATCTTAGTGTGTTGGTTTGTGTTGTCTATTTTTTAGACAGCTCTTTCTCTGTCCAACAAACAACCCGTTGTTACTCAGTCATTTTTCAGTATTGTCCAACTCTTTGTCATCCCTTTTGGAGTTTTCTTGGCAAAGATACTAGAGTGGTTTGCTATTTCTTTCTCCAGCTTATTTTGCAGATAAGGAAACTGAGGCAAACAGCATTAAGTCACTTGCCCAGGGTCATAGACCTAGTAAGTGTCTAAGGCTGGATTTGAACTCAAGTCTCCATGACTCCAGGCCTGGTATTCTATCCACTGTGCCACCTAGCTACTCCTAACAAACTACCTATGCCTTAGCTATTCCAGTAGCTATGTTAAAAAAAAAAACGGTTAAGACAGTATTTTGTAAAATGAAGAGTGCTATATAAATATCAATTACAGTCTCTCTCAATCTCAGGAAAACAACTAATTCCTAAAAACAAACAAACAAAAACACCTCTCAAAAGGCAAATACTCCTAAATCTAAAAAGTAATCACCTTTAATTTTAATGGAATAAATTGTGAGTGTACCAGAGCACCCCAAATATCAGCAATTTAATTTCTTGTTGATATTCAATGTTCATATGTTTTGAACTTTAAAAAAAAATATTTTCCCAATTACATGTACAAATGATTTTAAATATTTTTTAGTTCCACATTCTACCTTTCCCTCCTTCCCCTTCTCCCTCCCTCCTTGAGATGGTAAGCAATCCGATATAGGTTATAAAATGCAATTTATATTTCAACTTTTAATTTGAAAAAAAGTAAGGAAAAATCAGTGAAACAATGTAATAATAATAATGCTAACTCACCAAAAAAGGTTGGCAAAAGTATGGAAAGGTGAGAAGGCCAGAGAAGGGAGACTCCAAGAAGACTGACTTTAGCATTTTCTTCATTTGAGAAGGCAGGAAGCTTGTGATTATCATTACTTTAAGCTAAGTAAACCATAAGTACTCAGAGAAGAAAACCTAACACAACATTGCCAACTACACAACTCTGTAGATGAGATGTTCAACTCCCTGCCAGGCCAATAAAATACAAATCAATCCTTGTAAATAAGAAGAAACAACTCATAAAAATGCATTCTCATAATTCAAATGAGCCTTGGGATCAACATTCTGGCTCTCAATCACACTGTACATCAATCTAATTACCAACCAGTAAGTATTTGTTAAGTGCCCACTCTATGACAGGCACGATAACTAGGCAGTGCAGAACAAATACAATGAATGGAATTATTATTACTTGCAAGGAACTTGAATTTTAATGGAGGAAGACAAGATGTAACACACATACATTGATACAACTAGGTAATGCACTGTGTGCTGACGTGGAGTTAGGAAGACCTGAGTTACTAGAAAAGGATATCTACTTATGTGACGGTATTTGTTTTCATTGTTTTCCATTTAAACAAAGTTTTAACAAAGCATTATATCCACCTCATATTTCAATCCATGCTTTAAGATGCAGCTGCATAGTAAGATTTAAGAACACTGTGGCAATTAGCACATTCCAAGTATAGTTAGTGTACCTTTAGTGAAATTAATGCTGAGTAGTGGATAGAGGTTAACACTAATGATAAACAACCAATATTTAATTATTAAAAGCAAAACATGTTGTTCTTTCAAATAGTACCATTTACATTACTCTGTTTTGGTCCAAAGATAATAAAGCTGTAAGACAGTTTCCTCCAGAAAAGGATAAGCTATTGGGAATGTATTTACTTCTGGACCAAAAGAACACCAAGTCTATTTTTCTTGTTTTGCATTTAAGGAAGGACATGAATGAAAGGGATGCTCCTCTTTTCGTTATTGTAATTATAGCAGAAGGCTGGCTCAGCCACAAAACTTAGTGTTAGGAACAATGCGTTCTAGTCTTGCAGTTTCCAGCCTTGGTGTGTTGTCTTGGACAAACCCCTGAACTTCTTTATCCTCTCATTGCTTTCATTTATAAAATGAGGATAAGAATACTGTACGTACTGTGCAAATTAGCTAATCAATCACATCAAACTACTAAGATTAAAAAGTGTTTTAAATGCAAATACAAGGCATTTTCCAGGCTATGAACATCTTTAAGATCTACGTGTGCCAAGTCTCCTAAAGGCAGTTCTGAAGAAAATTATACTGAGTATTTTTTAACATACTTATTACTTGTGTCTAATATAAAAGTCCTAGAAACATAACTATATATACATATATATATACACATACGTACATACATACATACATACATACATACATACATACATACATATATAATATAGAGCAATGACATATATGGAAGATTTGGGAAAAGAGATTTTGTTAAAAATAATTCTCTTTCCTTGAAACACAGAGAAAACTCAATATGGATAAAGAGACAAAATTTTCCACTGAAATTTGGAAGATAGCCAAAATTTAGAAAATTTTAAGATCTAATTTTCACCTTTAAGAGATAAAACCAATATAACTGCCAAGCACTTAAATGCCCCAATACTAGATACACTTAAATTGACAAAGTATTTTTCTCTGGAGAATTCAGCATACTTTTTCACATATGGAATTCCTTCATAAACACAACATTCATATTGATTCAACAACTCAATAAAACATTCATTAGTTGCCTAATGTGTAAAGATCATGAACTAGATAATAAACGGGATATGAAGTTTAGATAATATATGGTTACTGCCCTCATGAGTCTTATAGTCTATTAAAGGGAAATGAGCTAGTGGTGCAAAATCTCTGTGAGATCTGAAGGGAATAGGACAATTGTTATTTGAAACAATTCTTTTCAAAGTGGGATCACATGTTATCAGTATGAGCATAAACAAACTACAAGAAAATTACGGAAATGACA
The DNA here is from genome assembly GCF_003287225.1 of Phascolarctos cinereus. Classification (NCBI taxonomy): domain Eukaryota; kingdom Metazoa; phylum Chordata; class Mammalia; order Diprotodontia; family Phascolarctidae; genus Phascolarctos; species Phascolarctos cinereus. Next base: position 8,801,735 of record NW_027556098.1, read on the forward strand.
CTTTCCCTACTCCTAGTATGAGCTTTCTATCAGCCACATTAAGATGTGCTTAGATCTGACAAGAATCTGATAAAAATCAATTTATTATGAAGATCATTTGAAACATAGATTTAAATCCAATATGAGGCTTGTCATATGTGTATATTGTGTCTTAAAATATTAGTTAATGATAGCTTGAAGCTACCACAATTACAAATATATATATATATATATCAAAACTAAAAAACAAACAAAAAAAACATGAAGACAGATCTTTAAACTCTTTCAATGATGATTAAAGTCATGTAATACTAAACGCACCAGTTTATATCATTTTCCTAAATGTAATCACAAATGTCTAGAAGCCTCTTTGGAAGTTTGTTAATAGCAAAAGAAAAAAAAAGGAGAAAATGGGAGCCAGCTCAGCTCCTCACACTGACCTATACACCCCACTGATTAAGAGAGCTTCTATCTTGCCCAAGTGGGCCCAGCCCAGCCCCAAGCTCCTGGCACTTGTCTATGAACAACATCCCTAGGAGGTTGTAAGGATTATTATTCATCTGTGACCCACTCCTACCTTATGACTAACAAACTGACACCACCTGTTTCTCACTATCCTTGTTGCACTATCATCATCCACCTACTAGCAAAGTACCCCCCCCAATTCCCACCTCCACTTCTCTCATCCCTATGGATTTCAACTCTACCCTACCCAAGTTCTACTCTTAACTTTACACAACTCAGCTGTGCTCTCTAAAATTTGATATACACAGTGAAAAATTTCCCTTCGTCTCATACTTCCACCACTCAAGCTCCTTCTGTCTATTTGACTCACAGAGACCTGTCTTCTCTTAAAGGACATGGTACTCCTTATTATCCTCTCTACTATTAGCTGTACCTTCATTTCATCCCTGACATGATGATGTTGGAAGAGGACTTTGAATAATTCTTGCTCCCTACTGCCAATGACTGCCTCTCCTTTGCCACCATTACTCAGCAATCTTTCCTCTAAAGTTTATAGTATCAAAATTTTCCACATTATTGAAATCATGGTGGCTATTTATACTATCTTGCTTCTTTTTTTCTCAATAAGATTATTACATGGCTCACTGTCTATGTCTCTGCCCTAATGCTTGCCCAGACTTCACTACCCCAGTCAATGCTCCCTTAAACTCACCAATCTCATAACTCTGCAGTGTCTTCAGTCTGGTAACCTACTTCATCACTCCATCTCAGTCATATACAGAGAGTCACAAATAGATGTTATCATTTACCTTAAGTGTTCAATTTTTTAAAAAGCTGACATTTCTCTGACCATAACCTCAAATTTTTCTAACATTGCCTGAGCCTACCCTTTTCTAAATCTATTTTTCATTGTCCTCATGAATTCTAATCCCTCCAACTACCCCTGAGGGAGAGGGAGAGAAAGAGAAAAGGTAAAGAGGAAAAAGCAAAAGAAAGAGGGAGAAGAAGAGAGAGGGGAGCGAGAAGGGAAGAGACACATAGATAGAAACACAGATACAGAAGGAGGAAGAGAGAAGAAGAAGAAGAAGAAGAAGAAGAAGAAGAAGAAGAAGAAGAAGAAGAAGAAGAAGAAGAAGAAGAAGAAGAAGAAGAAGAAGAAGAAGAAATTGGATTTTAATGAATGGAAAGGAATCTGAAAGGCAGAGATGCAGGCAAAGACAGTCCACTGTTCACAGGGGTTCAGGGGTGGGAGGTATGGCATCACCCTTGGTGTAGAGATAGGAAGACATCACAGCCTATGACCAAATCAGAGTAAGTGGAATTCTAGCAATTTTTATCTCCTCGGGACTTTGATAAGCTGTACTATATCCTCCAATAAAACCCACCAAGGTAAAATAAATTTTGTACCAGCTTTGATATTTTCATTTTGATGGCATTTTGTTAATACCATGTAACCATACATTTAGAGCACATCTATTATTAAATTTTTGGGAATTAGTACTGAATACCTCTTCAGTCTCTGAAATTAGCATCTTAAAAACTAGGGCACTTACTATTAAAAAGACTTTATAACTTTCAATCATCTTTTGTAATATAATGACAATAAGCCATCCCTTCTTCAAATCAAGTTAAATTCTGGACTGATAACTCTACGTGAAGATTTTTGCTTATACAGTAGGTTAGACTTAGGTTGTCTGACCAATTTAATTTTGTGCCTAGTAAAGTACTGGAAAGGATGATTTTCAGTGGTTCCCAAATTCATTGGTCTCAGGTCCCCTTTATACTCTCAATATTATTGAGCACTTGCCAAAGATCTTTTGTTTATTGGGTTACATCTCATATTATTAAATTAATCAGAAATTAGAATGTCTTACTATTATCAAGAAAATTATTTGGACCTCATGAATTCCCTGAAAGTATCTCAGCAACTCCAGAGAATTCTGAGAATCATCAGTTTAAAGGAAAACAGAGAATAGAGGTTGAAAGATTTCTTCCAACAGAATAACCAAGTGGTTGTGAGTGTTTGTACATAAGTGCTGGCAGTGAGAATAAAGAAGCACAGAGATCTAGGAAAAAACTGAGGAAATGAAAATTTAAGTAAGTTGCTCAAAATATCCTATTATTCAGTTCAGCTCTCTTTCCACTAAATCCTAAGAGGGTTCAATGTTGTACTTAAGGATTTATTCACAAATATACTACAAAGATTGTCTTGAAGCAGTTGAAAAAAGGAAGTAGAATATGAGAATGGATAAAGCTTTTGGACACCCATGAGATCTTAAAGCACTACTCATATGTATAGTGAAATAGAAAGAAGTGCCGGATTTGGAGTTCATTTTCACTTCTGTAAATTGAGGAGTTTTCTTAGTTGACCTAAAAGGACCTTTTCAGTTCCAAATATATGATTCTAGGGACTATATTATCTCCTAAATTACTACCTTATAGTAATAAAGAGCTTAAATTATATCTTAGTTGTAGTTTATGCCTTGGAAAAAATCTAGATCATTATTTGGTCAACTAAATGAACATGGAGAGCAACCATGTTCTCATTTTAAATAACTCTACAAATATTGCAGGGAATCTAATCAAAAGAGACACATTACAACTTTACATAGAGTCATTAACTTAAACATCCAGGATATATTTCACTGTGGTCTTATGAATAAAGTCAATAAGAAAACAAAGTGCTTCTCATTAGTGACAACAGTATAACTTAGGTCTGCCACTTATTTGAAATCAAATTTATGCAATCATTTCATACTTTAAAAATCAAATGGCTTTCATATTCAGATCTGAAAACTGCAATAGAAAGTTCATTAACTTTTAACTAAACATTCTCCAATGAATATAAATTTTAATGATTTCAGTAACATTATAAAATGTTAAACTGTGCATATCATTTTCAATGACGATTACAAACTATAAAATATTTTCTGCCTTCCAAACCAGACATTGTGATTAGTGCATTCTAAAGTCTCATGGCTCAGTGCCAGGTTTTAAATCAAAGCTTTGCAATATAAAAGCAAGAATGCTACAGAAGCCTCAAAAGTTATTTCAGTTTCTAGTGATGCTGAAAAATGAGCACTTGGTGGGAAGCAGCTACTTACCTGGATTTTCTCAAGGTGGAGATTGCAGGAATGACATGTATATCTAGGAGAACTGTGATATTGATTATGTGCCACAAAATTAAAATGAGTGTGGATAGAGGTATCTGTTTTTTGAGTAGAGGAAGAAATGCTGTATATTGACATTTTTAAAAAAACTAATAACTGGTCTCAGTGCCCATTTTATAGAGCACTAGGTCTGCAGTCAGGAAGAACCAAGTTCAAATCTATCCTCAAATACTGTCTGCCGTGGGACACAACTCCTGTCAGTCTCAGTTTCCTCAATTTTTAAATGAGGATAATAATGGCACCTATCTCTCAGGGTTATTGTGAGGATCAAGTGAGATATTATCTGTAAAGAGCTTATGCAGTATCTGACAAATAGTAGATACTTAAACCATCCTCCCCCCCATATTCTCTCCCTTCCTTTCTTCCTTGTTAATATCTCCATTTTTTAATATTTTTCACATGTTTTTTCTTTCCATTTCAGATTTATCTAATAGTTTATTCTTCTTCTTCTTATTATTATTATTATTACTATTCAGACTTTTACGTCAACATAACACTGAAACATAATACCAATCATAAAATAACAAGATTTAGTCAGCAGTAGTCATCGCTTTCTTTATAGCTTGCAGTAATTATTGTCTTTCCATTGAAATTATGATGCTAGAACTTTTTCATACTTTGTCTCCCTATAACTGATTATGTTCTACTACATCAAAATCCTGAAAGGTACCAAGCAATGATCTTACTTAAATCTTTTGCTAGGTCTGCTTTCATTTATATAGGAACCCTTTCTCTCCCATGTTTCTAAGCCTCTCATTCCTGACCTTAGAACCTTTACTTTCCTACAAGACTCAACCCAGGTGCCACTTCTTTCAAGAGATTCTTTCCAATCCCCGCTACTTAAATGAGATCATGTCAGAAATGGTCTTCTTATGTCAATTCTATCCTCTCTCCTCCTTATCTCCCTGCATAATCTTCACAATGCACTACTCTAAACACATTGCTCCTCTATTTAAAAACCTTAATACCAATCATTTCATACTTTAAAAATCAGTGGATCCCCATTGCCTACCAAGTGAGTAAAAACTCTAAATGTTATCATATAAAGACCTCAACAGTCTAGTAGCAATCTACCATCAATCCTTGATCTCACATTATATTTCCCTTCAAAATATTCTACTTTCCAAGCAAAATGGACTATTCTTTGCCCTCTGTTCTCATCCTGTGTTCTTCTGTTTCTGAGTCTTTGCTCATACTATCCTTGTGCCTGAAATTGACTCTCTCCTTATCTCCATCTGTTGAAATTCCTGCCCTTCTCCAAGGTTCAACCCAGGTGCCCTCCTTCACATAATCTTCTCTGCTCTTGAAAGTCCCCTCTCTCCCTCTTTATGTCTCGTATGGCATTTCACCTAGACCCCATATCTACATTTCTCTTGCTTTTCTTGGCATCATAATTATCTGCATGCTTGTATTCCTCTTCTACCACTAGACTGTAAATGCTCTGAAAACAGAGTCTGTGCCTCATCTATCTTTATGACTATAGTAAGACCATGCCTCTCCCATTGTAGGTACTTAGTAACTGTCTAATTGAATTGGACTGCGAATTTTCATGAGAGTCAAAAATGGAAAAAAGAGAAAAGTACATTGCAAATTCCAAGTGTCATATATACTTATCAGCTTTTATTAAAAATGAGAAGAGAAAGTGGCATCTCTGAAATGACAACAATAACAATAATAACAACAAAGGCAATCAAGAAATGTGGAACCTGCTGTGAACCTCATGAAAGCCTTGAAGGAGGAATATAGACTCTGAATAATATCAATAAGCCTCATTATATTTCATAGAAAATATTATATAGTATAATCAAGTTTTCACCACATTGTAATGGAGCCTGTTATTCTAACTGACATGCTATCCTCCAACTCCTAGTGGTTGAGTTTATTTTTAATTTTTGTATTTATATCCAGGATACAGATGATAGGATTCTTTTTCTGGGCACTTCCATAGTTACTGACAATGTTTCTGTTTAAGAAATGTGTAAATACGTGGGAAGTCTATCCACTTGCTAAGCCTTATAAGTGTCACTATCTGTCATGCTCCACCTTTAACTGCCACAGCCTCACCCTGCCTTCCAGCCATTTCTTCTTCTATTTAGGTTTGGGGCTAATCCCATAACCTGGATAAGTTTCTGCTTAGGAAGGAAATCAATATGAAAATTCTGGCAGAACTAGAATCTTGCCTCGGTATCAGGTTCAGTTTCTGGAATTTTATTTGCTGGAGTCTTATACCAACTCTCCTATCCAATCATAGCTTGCCTACCTGAATTTCCTGACCTACTGATCTCTCCAACCCATAGAAATGGCTTACTTCTTTATCACTGCCCAACTCATCTCTTCTTGCCATTAGCCTGGTGATCCCTTGTCTCACTACTTTTCATAAACATGACAGTATAAGACTGATGTTAATGAGGCTTTGGCAACAGGGATGAGGCTCTTAATTTATATCCCATACTTATCAGCTATTATTAAAAATGAGAAGAGAAAATGGCATCTCTGAAATGACAACAATAACAATAATAATAACAAAGGCAATCAAGAAATGTGGAACCTGCTGTGAACCTCATGAAAGCCTTGAAGGAGGAATATAGACTCTGAATAAGGAAGATGCAGCATGTTGCATGGAAAGAAAATAGACTAAATATCAGGACACATGAATTATAGCCCCAACTTTGCCACATAATAGTTGTGTTTCTTTAGACAAGTCATTTCAGTTTTCTTGGCCTCTGTATCTTTATTCTTCAAATGATAATGTGGGAAGTAGATTGATAGAGTGGAAAGGGTGCTGAATTTCGAGTGAGGGGACACAAGTTCAAATACTAGCATCTATGTCTACTAGCTCTGAACAAGTCATCTTGGGTGAGTCATTGTATCTTTTTGCACCTCAGTGTCTTCAGCTATAAAATGACAAGATAGTCACTGGGGTTCTTTCCAGCTCTAAAATATATTATTTGAAACTGGATGACTTGGGTTGGAAATCTGGCGATGTTATTGCTATCTATATGACCTTGGCCAGTGAATGAACCTCTCAAGGCTTCAGTTTCCTTATCTATAAAATTAGGGTGTTGTGCTATCTGTCTTTGATAATGCCCTCTTGCCATGAATCTAAGATTCTATGCCTAAGATCTGTTCCAATTGTGAAAATCTTTTAAAATATTTAGCACAAAGTCAATTTTAAGGTAACAAAATAAAGAATTCATATCAAGACCTTTATGAAGACACTTCCTCTCATCAGTAATGAGTTGAAATAAAATGGAATTTTAAAACTCCTCTGTTCAGAAAGAAAATGAAACTCATTTTAATCAGTCACATTTTCTAGTAACCTACAAGAGCCATACAAGAAAGTATTCATCACTACATATGAGCTAACTTAACAACTGTTCTATGTAGAGAGCATGATCACAGAATGTATTGAATTTCTAATGTAGCAACATTAACACAATCTAATGAAGATGGAGTACAAAATGTTAGGCATTGAGAGTTGACACATAGTATGCACATAAATGGCTGTACATAAAAGACAAATCCTTGTTTTAAGTTATGCAGTCTTTGTAGCACATGGGTGCTTCTACAGGACTCAGCCCAGCTGTGGCTCTGAACAGGATCCTCTGAGAAATACACTGAAATGAATATTTATAAACTTTTCTCTAGAAATTATATTTAGCAACCGCAGCAGATGCCACCAGCTTCCTCATGGAAGCTATACCACAAATTAGAATTCCTTACCAATCATGCTGTTTCTCTCTGCTGCTTGTCAGTTAAGCACAGAGCTGTATTGTGGAGAGAGAAGAGATGCAGACACAACCTAGTGTAGGCCACCTCCTTTCACTACTACAAATCATAAACAAATTTCAAATACAAAAAAGACAGACATTATGACTTAGTGTTTGGAATGTCAAATCTTCCCCATGCAAGCAAACCATACTTGCACAATGTCTAGGTTTGCAGTCATGAGCACCATAATGGGATATCCACCAAATGGTCCCACTGGTATAGCAGCTATTATGATGCCTCCCACCCCTGCCTTTTTTTTTTTAAATAGATGAGGAACATGATGTCTTCATCTACCAATAAAAGTGGAACATTTGACATTCTGACATCTGTGATCACCTTTCAGTCCCACAACAATCCTATGGGGAAGGTATGCCAGTTATTTTTATCCTCATTCTATGAATGAGGAAACTGTGGCCAGAGATGTTAAGTTACTTGCTTACTGGCACACAACTAGAAAAGTGTCTAAGGGGAAATCCAGAGCCAGTTCTTCCTGGCTTTAAGTATAATACTCTGCTCAATAGGCTATACTGCCTCCTAAATAAGGCAGATGGCAGGGTCCAAAGAGAGCAGGTGCCATGTTAAAAAAAAAAAAACAGTAGAAAGCCCAGAGTAATACTAGAATGGCAAAAAAGATAGAAACTAACTTCTTCTATGGCAACAGGAAATGGAAGTCTGTAATTAAAAGGAAAGAAAGGAGAAGTCACAAAACTTCAGTGCTCATCAGGATTTTTAAACTTTTTTGAAAGTATAAATTTTTTACATTATTCAAATATATTAAATTACACAACATCATTTCTAATGACATAAAGTACTAATGACATAAAATATATGGAGTAGACCATTTGTAGGCAATAATTCATGATGGAGAAAGAAATAAGAAGTAACAAGAGAAAGAAAAAATAATATGGATATAAGGTTGGGATGGATATTGTGCATGTTACAAAAAATGTAGTTCTTTGTTGGGTTGTTTACAGAGATTACAATAACAGGTGTTTGTTTCATCAATAATCAATATTTGTTTACTTTATGACTCAATTCTTGGTTATTCTTTAAACTAGAACACGGCTACATGATATGATGAGAGTATGATTTAGAAACTGAAAAAGAAAATGAAACTGCATTCAGAAATAACCATCACAAACTTTAAAGTATGCCAAAATTTACTAGGATTTCTTAAAATCCTAAGTTGTGAAACTTCTCAAAGTGCCATCAAATATTTTAAGATATCTTAGCCTTATAGATGAGTTGTAATTGATCAGTAATATTCAAGAAGGTGGACTGTAGACTTTCAGAGTGATTCCCCTACTGAAAGAATTTTAAGTACGGTAGCATGTTTCGATGGCTAGAATCAATATAATCAAAGAGAATGCAACCAAAATGTCAACTAATTTTGAAGACAATTGAATTAATAGAAGGTGGAAATGAACACCCATTTTCCAGGAGAAATAGAATAGAAAACTTAAGGGGTATAGACTTCTCTAGCTAGATTATATTGCATTACTAAAGTCAAAAATGTTACTTATTTTGATTGATTTTTTCAGATAAAATTTAATCAAATTTGATTGCCTTTTAAAAACATAGCCTTACCTCTTCTCCCTGTGTTTGCCCAACATGAATGCTATTAGTGTACTAATTAATGTTGATTTCAATTAATAATGATTTCTTGAAGACAGGAAGTATTATAATTTTTGGTGGACTACTGGCATATTTTTAGATTTTATTTTCATCATCTTTTCAATTCAATCCAATCCAATTATACGAAGTATTTATTAAGTAGCTATGATTTGCAGGGCACTGTCCTAGGTGCTAAGAATACAAAAATAAAACATAAACAATTTATTCCCTCTGTCCTCCAGTATCACCAACTGGAAGTGATTGAGACTGAGGTCTCAATAGTCAGCAAGAATATTTAGAACTCAGTAGCATCTCAGAGATCACCAAGTCCACTTTCTTCATTCTATGGACGAAACTGAGGCACAGAGAAGATAAATGACTTGAACTGCCAAACAGATAGATAGCAGCAGAGCTGACATTAAAACTGAGGTGCTCCAAGTACAAATACATTGCCTCCCTCTACAGCATGCTATCTCTTGGTTTGCCAATAGTCTAAGGTAAATTAGTTCATTATACTGAAGATAGTACTGATTTGTCACACCAATGTGACAAATCTTCCATTTAGCTTATCTCTTATCCACACCCACCAATTGCTTCCACAACAACTAGCCATTTTGAAGTAAAAGTTACTCAAAAGGAATGTATTGTTTTAAGAGGTAAGTTTCTCGTTGCTGAAGGTTTGAAAGCAGAGACCAGAAAACTCTTTGTTGGAAATATTATAGAAGGGATTCATGGTAGAATAGATTTATGGTTAGACTAGATAACCTCTAATTCCTCTTCTTATTCGAAGAACATATGATTCTAGGGTATTATATTTGCCTTTGATCTGCTAATGAAAACATCTGTTTTAATTTAAAAGCTTTCTACTTCATGAACAAGAGCAATACATACTAAGTATATATGAAAGGTTATATACATATCTTTTGCCTTAATTTAGTAGCAGGCACAAAGCACATAATGAACTTTAATAGTTCCAGGTCCTAAGGTTTTATATTCTCACACCCATCATTTAAAAGATGATTTATTCATAATAGCTTACCACAGGAACAAAGCTGTTTGCTTGCATACATGCCTAGGTGTGACTAATGTAAATGAAGAATTCTACTTAGAATTTAAGGCAACTGAAAAGGACTGAAGAGAGGAATTCATGCTTTCTATTCATAAAAAGATTCTGACTCTATCAAACAGACAAATGTTGAACCAACATGATTGTGAGAGCCCCTTTCAGTACTCTGTGGAAAAAGTGTTGGCTCCTTATAACTGGACAGACAATGATTTAATAGAGACTTTATTAACACAAAACATTTACCTTCTTATAATTAAACTGTTCACTACCTTTCTTTCTCATCAAATGCGAATGACTGCCATGTCACTTTTATCGCTTGGATATTGCAGGAACTCTGCGCTCTTCTATAGAGCACATAATATTTTTAATTGTTTTGTGGAGCGCTTGCTGTCTTACTGACAGGTCTCAGTCTCTTTCTCCCACCCCCTTATAGTGTCTGTCAGTGCACACTCTGCTGGCTTATTGGGAAAACTAAACTGATTGCCAATGCTATTGCTCCCTGAAGAACACACTGTTCTGTCAATGCAGGTCCTCAGGGCCAAAGCACAGTGAAAGGGCCATGCTATAAGCCAAAAGCCCATTTCTCCTGAAATATACTTCATCATAGAGATGGAAAAAGCTGTCTCACACGGCAGAGATTCTCATGCCCTCTCTGATTCACTTTGAAAAGGAACACAGCATCAAAATTCCCAAGTCATGGTAACCATGAGAGGTCATCTATATTATGGGCCACAGAATCTTCTGAATGCTGACTGGTTTCTTCATTGGCTCTTGAGTGACAATGATAAAATATTCTATTTCTTATGCTTTCACAAAGAGATAGGGTCAGCATAGAATGCTCCAGGAGCAATTTATTGAATTGCAGAAAACTGAGATATCCTAAGTATTTTAGTTATTCTATGTTTAAGTTTTTTAGTTATTCTATGCTATGCTTTTTCTATATAGGATTAAAAGAAAGGTTACCCAGAGACAGTTTAAGTATCTAAGTATAGCATAGTAAAGAAAAACTCTGCCATGACCTAGGAGGAATCATTCAATTATTGTAAGTTAAAAGATTCTGTTGGAGACAAAATACCAGATATTTTCTGATATTCCCTTCCTTTAAACATCTTTAGCTCATCTTTTTGCACTAATGATATCAGAATCACAAACAACTAAATATTATTGGTTTAGATGACACTTTAAATCCTGCTTCTGACATTGTTTGTGTAATTTATGCACCAAGGGGAGCTGAATTATCTTTTTGGGGTTGCTAGGATACTCCTTAGTGAGTTTTTGCTTTGGTGCTCAAAATGGTACCATAAACCTTGAAAGACTTGTTAAGAGGAAGTAAAAGAGAAGGACTAAATATGAGAAGATGAAATGAAATTCAATAGGAATAACTAAAGTTTTACATGGGATTGTTAAAAATAGATTTCACAAGGATAATGTGAGTTGGTAATGGGTAGAACAGGAATTTATCAGGAAAATATCTCAGGGGTTTACCGGACTGCCAACTCAAAATGTGTCAACAGCATTATAGACAACCAATCTTAGGCTTGTGTCTGCAGAGAGAGAGACTGAGTTTGCAGAATAAAGAGGTGGGAGTCTCATGGCACTCTTTCTGACACAAATACATCTGGAGTTTTATGTTCAGTTTTTGGTATCACACTTTACAAATGATATTGATAAATTGGAGAACATTAAGAAAGATGAAGACATGATGGAAAAGGGCTTTGATCCCAGGCCATCTGAGGAATGGTTGATAGAATTGGGTACCATTTAATTTGCAAAAAAAAAAAAAGAGATTCAGTAGGCAAAGGATTTGTCTTGAAGTATTTAAAGGGATGTTGTATGGAAGAGAGACTAAACCTGTTCTGTTTGACACTGGTAGACAGAATAAAGAGTAATAGGAAGGAGATGCAAGGGGAAACATTAGGCTTGATATGAGGAAAACTTTCCTTAGAAATAACAGCTGTCTCAAAATGGAATGGTCTACTCAAAAGATGCTGGGTTCCATTTCTTTGGGGTATTCAATTGAGGTTAGATGATGCCTTGTCAAGTATGTTGTAATAGGAATATTTTTCCAGATATGAGTTGGACTAGATTGCCCTATCCAATTGTAGTTTCTTGGTTCTAGGAGATGAATTATACTTTTTATTATAAAAATGGAAATTACTATCATTTCAATTGAACTGGCATTAAAAGGCATTATCTTTGTGGGTACAGTTAGAAATAAAGGAGAACAAGAGACTAAAAAACATTAGCCATGTTTAAAAAAAAACATGAATGCAATGCAAAGGAACATTTTATTTTAGAAAAAATCTCTGGAAAATAAGGTAAGGGGAAGACCTTTGAAAAAATGGCAATACAACAAGGAAGTAAGTACTGTATGTGATAATTTTTAAGGTTCTTTCCAGCCTCGAGCCTATGATATAATCTTATAAACATGTTGAGTTGAATTGAAAACTTTTGCAAATGTTGCTACCACTTGCTTCTGTGATAAACACCAAACAAGTGTGTGAGTATATATGCTGAGAAATTTCAGAACATACACCTAGCTCTTCACCAAGCCCACCATTCAGTCCTACCAGATTGCAGATGCTAGGAGAACTAGATGTCAAAGCTGACATGGCGCCTCAACTATATAAACTCTACCAAAAAATTCAATCTATGCCAGTGGTGATGTATGGCAGTTGCGAAGTGTGGTGAATACAGCATTGGACTTCGAATCAGAATGATCCAAGTTCAAATTCTGCATCAGACACTAGCTGTGTGATCCTGGTGAAATCACTTAACCTCTTTCTGTTTCATTTTTCCTATCTTTAAAAAGAGGATAATAATAGTGATTACCTACCAGGGTTTGTGAGGATCCAATGAGATAATACGTATTGGGCACTTTTCCAGCTTTAAAATGCTATATAAATGCTTATTAATATTGTTGTTGGTATTATTGTCATCTGCCCAAAATGATTAGGAAAGATTAAGACTCTGTTGGTACAATTGGAGGAAGCTCATACAGATGAGTATTTTAGTTCACCTGTGATTTTTAGCCTGCCTGTACAGGATGTCGTCTTTGGTTTTTGCCCAGGAGACTGAAGAAGAATTCTTCTTTTCAAACAGAGATGGGAAGGCGCATGCTAAAAGTTATTTAATAGAATAATGATTCCAGAGGAATATCCATGATATTAGGGACTCTGTCATTTCAGTCTTTGTATTTTGAGTATTTAGCACAGTGCCTTATATATAGTAGATTCTTATTAAATATCTGTTTTGTTATTGTGGAAAGAAAACTGGACACAAGTTGTATGACCAAGGGCAATTCATTTAATCACTCCAATAATAATGATACTAAGAGTTAAGCATTTATATAGTATTGAAGTTTATAAACTACTTTCCAAATATATTATTTTAACTATTTTATATTTATATTTTTATAAACTATTTTAAATTTATTTTGTTTCTATATTTACATTTGTTTTAGCTTCATAATAAGCTTAAGAAATAGGCACTGATTTACTTCTTATTTTGAAGATGAGAAAACTGAGATAGCCAAATGTCAAACAACTAGTAAATATTTGAGGTTTGATTTGAATACAGCTTTTCCTGACTCCAGGTCCAACATTGTAGCCGCTGTGCCACCAAGCTGTCTCATGAATTAATTCCTTTTCAGTGATAATCATAGAATTTAGAGGGGTTTTTTCCCTCTAAACCTTAAGGGCATTCATCTGTTAAATAGGTATAATTATACTGTACTCCATATTTTATTAGGTTATCATGAAAAAGGTGCTTTGAAAAGTACCATGCTGGTAAAAACAACAACAACAACAAACTAGTATTTATATAGCATTTAAATTGTGCAAAGCACTTCAGAAATATTTTATCCTCATAAGAACTCTAGGATTAGGTACTATAACCCCCATTTCACAGATGAGGAAACTGAAGTAAACTGGGGTTAAGTGACTCAGCCACCATTATAGAGCTAGTATCTGAAATTGTATTTGAACTGAGGTCTTTCTGACTCTAAGTCCAGTGCTCTGTTCTTTGTACCACTTAGTTGCCCCATTATATAGTATAGCGCACGCACACACACACACACACACACACGTGCACACACATAATGATTATAATACAGTTACCATCCTCTTATGGTTTTTTGTGACGAAGTCACTATGTAAATCTTGATATGCTATGTAAGTGTGCTATTATTATCTACTAAATATATAATGCTACAACACCAAAAATAACCATGTATGTATGTTCAACATTTGTTTATATGAAGAATACATGGTGTTCATAATGTATTGTCATGGTGCTAGCACTAGGCAAAAATTTCATTAAGTGAAACGTGTCTCTCAGCCCTTTACTCATTTCTCATTTCCCTCAGGTAGGTAGGGAATAAAATTAAAGCAACTAATATTTAACAAGGGGTTGATATATAAAAAGACATTTTCATCCTCTATTTTCTGTAACTTTTCCCCTTTCAAGCCTGTTCTCAGGAAAAAACTCTAACAAACTCATACACACTAAGATATATACAGCTAATAACAGATTCATGAGTTGCTTTTTACATTTGCAATTTATTGGGCCCATAGAGGATTAAAAACTAAAAGAATAAATGGGATTTCTGACATTCAGACATGAGCAAAGAAGTAGAGCAGACCCGAATTATTCTATATAAATAAAATAATGGTCCTAAATGGAACTATGTTGTGTGAGATATGTATCACTATCATGCATATTATTTGTTATTTTTTTTTCTTCTGTTGTGTTTTGTTTACTCTTTCTGGTGGTTCCTCCTATTGGTTCTAATTCTTACCTACAACATCACTAATGTGAAAATATGTTTAATAGGAATATATACACGTAGCCTATGTTAGATTGCATGCCATCTTTGGGAGTGAGATGGGGAAGGAGGGGGAGAAAAATTTAAAACTTATGGAAGTGATCGTTGACAATTCAAAATAAATTAATTAAAATTTTAAAAAATGAAATAAAAAACCTCTGAGAGCCATTCCTGCCTATGCAATTTCTCAATCAAAAAGCATTCATTACATGCTGACTTTATATCACTGTGTGAATCACTGGGGAATACAAAACAAAGTAAGAAAAAATATCATTCCTTTCCTCAAGAAGGTTACATTCTAATGGAGAATAGAACATGTAAGTAATCATGTACATACAAGATATGAGCAGATGGAGGAGGGAGGGAAGGAGGAAGGAAGGAAGGGAGAGAGAGAGACAGACGGACAGATAGACAGACAGAGAGGGGTAGGGGAGAGATACAGACAGAGAGAGAATATAAGGAAAGTAACAATCTCAGAAAGAAAAATCTTCAGTAGTGGGTGAGACTTGGTCTGAGTCTTAAGATAAGTGGGAAAATAAAGCAAGGAAGGTGAGAGCAGTCTAGGCATGTGGGATGGCCAGGGCAAAGGCACTGTAGGAGATGGACAGCATTGTCAGGAATTGCAAGTAGACCTGTATAACTGGATCACAGAGGGAATAGAAAGAAGCACAAGAAGACTAAAAAAATAGGAGAGATCAAGGTTATGTAGATCTTTAAATACCAGCAAAGCGGATAGAGTGGCAGGTTTGGAGCCAGAAAGACCTGAGATCAAACCCAGCTTCAGACACTACTAGCTGTGTGATCTTGGACAAGTCACCTGACCCTCTTCACCTCAGTTTCCTCATCTGTAAAATGAGCTGGAGAAGGAAATGGCAAACCACTTTTTTTTCCTTGCCAAGAAAACCCCAAATGGGGTCATAAAAGTCAGAGTAGACTCACATGACTGATAATGAAGTTTATGTTTGCTCCTGAAGGCAATACGGAGTAAGTGGAGCTTATTGAACAGGGGTGTGACCTGGTCAGACCTACAGTCAGTAACTACTCAACATTATTAGGTATTTATGCACAGTATTGTGCTTCTTCACCTCTACTGTAAGCTTTTTAAAGAAAGAAATCCTTTCCTCTGTGTCTTATATTTCTTCTTCTCAGCACTTACTGTAAGCACAGTATTGTGCATATAGACATCTCTCTCTCTCTCTCTCTCTCTCTCTCACACACACACACACACACACACACCTGCTTTTTTACAGGCTGTCCTCTATTCCTGAAATTTTCTCTTTCATTTTTGCATCTTCAGAATCCTTGGTCCCCTCTTCAAGGCTCAGTCAAAAGGGGTCTTTCTTAGGGGGCAGAGCCAAGATGGTGGAGTAAAAGCAGTAACTTGATTGAGCTCTCCCCAACCCCTCTAAATACCTATAAAAAATGGCTCTAAATAAATTCTAAAGCAGCAGAATCCACAAAAACAAAGAATGAAACAAATTTACAGCCCAAGACAGCCTGGATGGTTCACTGGAAAAGTGCACAAAACCTCTGAAACTTGGGACAATACATTCTCCACACTGGAAGCAGACCCCTACCTTAACAAAGAGTTTATAACTCAAGAAATTGCCTGAGATCATGAGCAAGCAGTGCAAAAAAAAAGTCAGACCACAGAATCTTACTTTGGTGACAAAGAAGATTAAAATATACAACCAGAAGAAGACAACAAAGACAAAACTCCTACATCCAAAGCCTCCAAGAAAAATTTGAATTGGTCCCAGGCCATGGAAGAGCTCAAAAAGGATTTTAAGAAGCAAGTAAGAGAAGTAGAGGAAAAACTGAGAGTGATGCAAGAAAATCATGAAAAACAAGTCAACAGCTTGTTAAAGGAGACCCAAACAAATACTGAAGAAAATAACACCTTAAATAATAGCTTAATCCAAATGGCAAAAGAGGTCCAAAAAGCCAGTGAGGAAAAGAATGCCCTAAAAAGAAAAATTGGCCAAATGGAAAAGGAAGTCCAAAAGCTTACTGAAGAAAATACTTCCTTAAAAATTAGAATGGAGCAATTGGAAGCTAGTGACTTTATGAGAAATCAAGACACTGTAAAACAAATCCAAAAGAATGAAAAAATAAAAAACAATGTGAAATATCTCATTGGAAAAACAACTGACCTGGAAAATACATATAGGACAGAGAATTTAAAAACTATTGGACTATCTGAAAAACATGATCAAAAAAAGAGCCTAGACATCATCTTTCAAGAAATTATCAAGGAAAACTGCCCTGATATTTTAGAACCAGAGGGCAAAATAGAAATTGAAAGAATCCACCCATCACCTCCTGAAAGAGGTACCCAAAAGAAAACTCCTAGGAATATTTTAGCCAAATTCCAGAGAATCTAGGTCAATGAGAAAATATTGCAAACAGCCAGAGAGAAACAATTCAAGGATTGTGGAAACACAATCAGGATAACATGAGATTTAGCAGCTTCTACATTAAGGGACCGCAGGGCATGGAATATAATATTCTGGAGGGCAAAGGAGATAGGATTACAACCAAGAATCACCTACCCAGCAAAACTGAGTATAATTCTTCAGGGGAAAAAAATGGTCATTCAGTGAAATAGGGGACTTTCAAGCATTGTTGATGAAAAGACCAGAGCTGAATAGAAAATTTGACTTTCTAATACAAGACTCAAGTGGAACATGAAGAGGTGAACAGGAAAGAGAAATCATAAGAGACTTCTTAAGGTTGAACTGTTTACATTCCTGCATGGAAAGATGATGTTTGTAACTCATGAGACCTTTGTCAGTATTAGGGTAGTTAGAGGGCAAAAATTACATGGATAGCTAGCTAGCTAGCTAGCTAGCTAGCTAGCTAGATAGATAGATAGATAGATAGATAGATAGATAGATAGATGGCACAGGATGAGTTGAAGATGAAGAAGTGATATCTGGAGAATAAAATTAAGAGGTGAGAGAGGATTATATTGGGAGAAAGAGAAAGGGAGAGGTACAATGAGATAAATTATCTCACATAAAACAGACAAGAAAAGGCTTTTACAGTGGAGGGGAAACTGAGGAAGGTGAGAGGGAATGAGTAAATCTTATTCTTATCAGATTTGGCTTAAAGAGAGAATAACATACATACTCAATTGGGTATGGAAATCAATCTTACCCTACAGGAAAATAGGGAGGGGAAGGGGACAAGAGAGCAAGGGGATGATAGAAGGGAGGGCAGATTGGGGGAGGCAGTAATCAGAAGCAAAGACTTATGAGGAGGGACTGGGTTAAAAGAGAGAATAGAATAAGTGGGGGGTGGGAAAGGATGAAGGGAAATATACTTAGTTTTTCATGACATGACTGCTATGGAAGTATTTTACATGACTACACATGTATAACCTGTATCGAGTTGCTTGCCCTTTCAATGAGGGTGGATGGGGAGGGAGGAAGGGAGAAAATTTGTAACCCAAAGCTTTAAAAACACATATTAAAAAAATTGTTTTCACATGCAACTGGGAAATAAGAAATACAGGAAATGGGGTATAGAAATCTATCCTGCCCTACAGGAAAATAGAAGGGGAAGGGGATAAGAGAAGGAGGGGTGAGATAGAAGGGAGGGCACATTAGGGGAAGGGGTATACAGAAAGCATGTCATCTTGGGGTGGGGGGAATGATGAGATGGGGAGAAAATTTGGAACTCAAAATCTTGTGGAAGTGAATGTTGAAAACTAAAAATAAAATTTTTTAAAAATAATAATAAAGGGGTCTTTCTTGATTTCTTCAGTTTTTAGTGCCCTATCTCCTGATCACCTTTTATTTATTTTCTATATATTCTATATCTACTTAGCTATGATCTTTTCAAATCCTCCAAATAAAAGGTAAATTTCTTGAGGGTTTGAACTATCCCCTTTCCTCAGAAAGTAGTACAGTGCTTGACACATAGGAAGCACTTAATAAATGCTTACTAAGTGATGTAAGTACTCAATAAATCAATTGATTAGCTAATCATGCATTTATAATATTTGGGCCATATTAGATAGACTGATTCATAAACTATTTCATTGAAGAGTTTCTATGTCTTCTCATCATATTCAGCTCTTAACCAAATCCATCCACAAATATTATATGTTGAAACTTTTTCTCCTTGAGTATACAGAGTAAAATATGTGCTGTGATATTCTTTCTATTATTCTGGGCCAATATATTGCAATGACTAGGATGTACTAGAGACTGTCTACAACACTTATTACTTAATCCTAGCAATGGAGAAAAATCCATACATATTTCATTACAGTATTTTTATTCTATTATGCTATATTATATGCCATATTATACAAACATTCATATCATTTACAGTTGTTGTTCATTCTTCAGTCATATCCAACTCTTTGTAACCCTGTGGACCAGAACATACCATACCCTTCTATCCTCTACTATCTCTCACAGTCTGTCCAAGCTCACTGTATATAGCAATATTTGGTTAATGATGATCAATGAAGAACTTCATAAGAGAACTGGCTCAATAGATAATAACAAGGAAATATGTGACCAGATTTGGGGGAGGAGGAATAGGTGATTCAGGCATGTAGTAAATGTATGGAGGTAAACTGATGGACAGTTTCTATGCTCTGATATTACCTACCCAAAGGCAAAAAGACTAGATTCAGGTTTGTAGGATTTGGAAAAGAGATGCATAAATACAGGTGAGTTGATATTATGCCATTGGCATTAATACAGAGATGTACTGAAGGGTAACCTACAATTAAAAGCCATTTTAAAGCAATAGTGTTAACTCTATAGCATAAAACATTCTATAAAGCAATATAGAAGTTCAAGAGGTAATGTGATTTTGAAATACAGAAATGCTCAAAAAGCACATTCTGATATCCAGAATATTTGAACAAAATTGCCTAATATTAGTGTTTCAGTCAACTGACTGATTCAGGCTAGCAGTCAATCTTAATTTATTAGTTTAACATTACAGTTACTGTAGGGAATCTACTGCAATATCAAGAAGAAGAACAAGAAGAAAGGAAAAGAATAAATTAAACGTGGAGAGAAAAGGCAGAAGAATTTTTGATGCTAAAATGGCCATCGACACTGCAAGGAAATTAAGGTATATTTCTTTCTTGCCATTTCAAATAATAGAATGATTTGCATACTTACCCTCTGCCAAACATGACAAGTTGGGTTTCGAATAATTCATTTGCTCCAGGCAGCAATTTACATTACACATAAATCCTAGAACTGGAAACAGACTCCTCTAGAAATAAATAAATTTTCAGGATCTATTTCTGCTACTCAGTCACCGGCGTTTTTCTGCCTCTCATCCCCTACTTCTTTTCCCCATGCCCTTCACCTAATTTCAGGCAGCTTGACTAGAGTTCCAATAGAAAGATATGAAAGTTTACATGAACAAACATCAAAATAATATAGTTCATATATTGTCCCACATTTATTGGCAATGAAGTACAGTATGCTTTGCAGTTTATACAGGGAGTCATAATCATCACCTAACTCTTATTTTATTATCTCTCCACTCAATAAAGAGTACAACATTAGGTCATTAATAATGTTTAATGCTTAATTGGACTTTGAGGTCTGTTTTTGAATAATCAGACTCCAAATACAAGCTATTAGTAAACATTCATGATTTCCCCCTTGCTAATAAAAAAGTAACTTAAAATTCTGGGATGATACATTTTAAAAATGCAACATTACCTTTTTGCTACGTAATCTGAACTTCATGATCTGAATAAGACCACTAATTCTCCTTTTTGCTACCTTTAGGAGATGCAAGCAAACTTTTCAATAAACTTGATACTTTAGAAAATAGAATTTTAAAAAAATACATAAACTCCTTGAGGGAAAAGACTATTCCATTTTTGTTTCTTTGCTAGGCACAATGCCCAAGCCATGGTAGCTGCTTAGTAAATGTTTATTAAGTTGGATTCATTCATTATTTAAGGTTTCATTAACCTTGTGCTTTATCCCAGGCACTATGTTAGGAGTTGAGGCTAATAAAGACACAAATAAAACAACTCTTTTCTTCCAAGAGCTTGTAGTCTATTAGGAACTAGTAACAGGTACTCAAATAAGTGAAGTCAATATATTACGAAGTAATTTCAAGAGGAAAAGATCGTTAATAACTCAGGCGTTAAGGAAAAGTATCACATAAAAGTTGTCAGTTCAGCCATATTTTGAAGGAATAAAGGGATTCTATGAGACAAGTAACAAGAGAAAGTGAATTCAACTCATGAACAGACCATTTGTGCAAAGATTCAAAGGTGGGAGATAGGATGCCCTCTCGATAATAGCAGTCCAGTTTGAATGAAATGGAAACAACATGAAATTGACTAGATGGGTAGTGGGAATCTTATTGTGACAGATTTTAAATTTCTGGCTGAGGATGTTATATTTTGTCCTAAAAGTAATAAGGAAACACTGAAGATTTCTGTGGGGGATGGTAGTCAGATCTGTGTTTTATGAATATCTATTTAGCAGCTGTATGGATAGATTAGTGAAGGAAGAGATTAGAAAGACATCATTGAAGAAACTATTGCAATAGTACAAGCAACAGGTGATGGAAGCCTGAATAAAAGTAGAGGTCTGATGTGAGAAAATGGGTGGGAGAGATTCTGAGGAGAGAAGGATCAGCAAGACTTGACACATAAGAGGGAGCTAAGATGGAAGAAAGCAGCACGGTCAGCTTCTTTCTACAAAGTCCTCCAACCAGATCTAGAAATACATGAGAATGAATCCTGATAGGGAAGTCCCCTCTTCCCCAAACCATAATGAGTCCTTAGTTTGGCTCAGGTAGGCATAGGCAGAAAGACAGCAGGTCTGCTGACACTGGAGGCTGGGTCCTCTGGAGATTCCCACTGGAGATGGGAACATACTAGATACAAGAAGCATACAATGCCCCATCAGAGGCTAAGCACCAAAGAAAGGGAAGATCTAAGACACATACTGGAGTACCCTAAGACTCATCCTGAGGTATCTCAGTTCTATACAAAGATACTATAATGAGTTGACAACTGGCAACTCTGTCACCCATTACCCAATTTTGGGTCAATGATTCAGTATGGAGTGAGAAGGAGACCCACATTGAGGAGTGGTGTCCCTGGGTACAACAGTCTTAAGCTATTCATGGTGAAAGGAAGAAATTCAGAAGTCAACAGTAGCAGGTGTAGTGGCTCAGATCCCAAGCTCAAGGCAGGTTCACATTTCCAGCATTTAGCCCAACCTACAGTAGAATAACTAAGACAAGAATCCTAGGCCAAAGGAGAACCTGCATGCTGTCACTTTAAACCAACACAGCTTTCCAGTTGGTTGATGGGGGGCAGAATCCATCAGCAGGCTACTCTTGCAGGCACCCAAACCCAAATCAGTAACTTGCAAAGCTCAGATTAAGGGGACAACACTCAGACTGTGTCCTGAAATCAGAAGGGCTACTTTGGGGAAACTGATAGTCTCCATCTTGAGATCCTGCAATAACACAACAGTCAATATACTAAGAAAGTAGCAAAAGAACCAGACTGACTTTCCCTCTAGGAGTGGCCTAGAACCTCACCCCAACAAACAAGCTAAAATCAGAAAATTGGCTGGAAGAATGTGCAAAAAAAAAAAAAAGAATCCTACCAAAACCAGCTAATATGGTGGCAGGAATGATCATGATACAAACCCAAAAGAAAAGAATGATTCCAAAACATCTATAAGCAATGCCTGAGAGAAAAACACAGTTTGGGCACGAAGTCAACTGGAATTCCTGGAAGAGATGAAGCAAGAGTTTAAATAAAGCATTTAAAAAGCATCTTTACAAATGGAATGAAAGTGCTTGATAAAAAAAATCAGAAAAAATGAGAACTACGGAAGAAAGAATTGGAAAAGGAGTAACGGATGGGCACAAGAGGTACATAAGTCTGCCCAAGCAACAAACTCCCTGAAAATTAAAATGGACCAAATTGAAGCCAATGACTTTATATGGAAACAAGAAATATCAAAACAAAGTCAAAAGGCTAAAAAATCAATAGAAGAAAATGGAAGGTATCTCAGCAAAAATAATTGACCCAGAAATCAAATCAAGGAGTAAATATTTATGAATCAGTGGACTACATGAACATCATAATAAGAAAAAGGAGCTTGTACATCATATTTCAAAGAATCTTAAAAAAAAAGACTGTCCAGATCTGTTAGAATCAGAAGATTAATTGAAATCAAAAGAATCTACCAACCACCTGATGAAAGAAACCCCAAAACTAAAACTCCCAAGAACATCATAGCCAAAATTCAGAGCTTCCTCATCAAGGGAGAGTAGATAAAAAGAAAAAAAAAACTCTAATGATGCACAAAAATATTTATAGCTCTTTTTGAGGTGGCAAAGAATGAGAAACTGAGAGCATGCCTATAAATTGGGTACTGGATAAATAAATTATGGTATATAAATGTGATCAAATACTGTTATGCCAAATTCTTATCAACATAATGACATACTAGTGATGAAACATGCTACCTACCTCTTAAGAAAGTTGAAGGACTCAGATTGTAAAATGAGACAAAAAAAATTGGGGGGACATACCCAGTGTGGAAATTTGCTTTGACTGATAAGCATTTATTAAAAACTAATTGTGTTAAATGCTGGGGATACAAAGAAAGGCAAAAACAGTCCTTGCCTTCATGAAACTTAGAATTTAATGGGGAAGAATCAAAGAAACAAATTAATAAGCCATAAAAGATTTACATGATATCCAAGAAATAGCATATATTGGCAATTGTGCCCATGCTGCCCCTATAAGCATATCAATTATGTGTTGAGATTTTGCTGCTACTAGAATGAATATCAAATACCTCATATTTACGGACTATTTTACAATTTATTGAAAGTCCTTTCATTTATATTATCTCATTTGATTCAAACTGAAACCTTGTAATATAAGCTGGGCAGGTATCATATTATACATTTCTAAATAATAAGAAAACTGAAGTTCAGAGAATTAACTTTTCTCTTGCCAAGGTTATGCTGCTAAAAATGCAGGATATGAGCCCTAAATCTTCTGACCCCAAATCTAGTGTTCTTACCACAATGTCATGCTGCCTTAGTTAAAAGTATTTCAATTCTTTAAAAAGAAATATAAAAGTAGATTATTAGCCTTAATTTTTAAAAGTGCCTCTTTTGTCTAAAAACACTTTGATCTCTATAAATATAACAAATTTTTGGTTTGCATGAGACTGGAACATGGCAATGGTATTGCTAATTTAAAATGAACAATAGTTTGAAATAATTTGTATTTCACTTAGTGATGTGATTTATTTTGTCAGGAATTAATCTTCCTGAGAACATTGAGAATTAACTTACGTTCCCTGAGGAGATACTGCTTGTGTGGTAGTAGGAGGTAGCCAAGAATGTGTTAGACTCTAGGGGAATGCTGACTTACAATTTAAAATACACAGTTTCTGTTCAAAAGCAACATTTCAACATTTACTTAGCACCTACTATGGTCAGGAAACTTTATAGATGGTTTACTTGGCTTTCAATGAAATTGTCTCTCTATTTTTAAAAACAAAAGGGCCCAATACCTACACACACTCCCATATTTTACAAAGGTCTTCCTTATCTAGCTTCCCCTCCTTTCGCCTTCCTTATGTAAATACAAGCTGTCAAGTCAAAAAGAATTGGTCAGTGTCTGTTATGTGTCAGGTACTATGCTAAGTGCTCAGGATACAAAGAAAGGCAAAAAATGGCCCCTACTCTCCAGGAGTTTGCTCATGATCTAATATCATTTGATTACACAAATAACCCTCCCTCTCCTTTTTTTTTTGTTGTCAATCATTGGTAATCATCTCTGGTGAAACATCAGCTTTGCCAACATTTTGGAAATGGGTTTGTCCCTAACATCTCATATCAGTAGGAACCTTCAGTATCTATTAGTGCAGGCAGTAAGGGACAATGGGAAAGCTTTTGGGATTCTGACTTTGATCCAGTGACAGCAAGTTCAGTGAAACTGTCAAAGCATGGTTTAAGGGAGTGGTTTATGGATAAGGAGGAGGTAAAGCTACCTCTTCGGACTGGAAGACTCATCTTTGTGAGTTCAAATCTGACCTCAGACACTTACTAGCTGAATGACCCTGGGCAAGTCACTTAACACTATTTGACTCAGTTTCCTCATCTGTAAAATGAGCTGGAGAAGGAAATGGCTAAAAAAATTAAGAAACTTTATCTTCATGTAACTTGTTACAAAAAAAATTAAATAGGAAGCAAAAATGAAGAATTGCTAATGATTTTTTGGGGGGGGCAGAATGACTGCTGTTATTTCAACAAATACAAAGTCAAGTAGACAGAACAAGGCAATCCTACAAGCTAAAGGACATATGGATAAAGAGATGCAAAAAAAGAAAAAAAAAGACTCTTCCATAACTTAAGAGTCATAGAAAGCTGCCTGTGACACTATCAGATTAAATGATTTGCCAATGGTCACACAGACAGTCTGTATTAGAAGCAAGACTTGGACCCGAGTCTTTCTAACTCAATCCATTATGACATGTTACCTCTTTGGAATTAGCCAACAGAAACAAAACCTTAATTTTTCATTTTTATCCTTATAACATTATTGCTATGGGGAAAAAACCCCAGACAAAAAGGAAGTCAGGAGTGGGGAGCACAATCTTCTGAGGTTGACATTTAAAAACCAGATTGAAACAACAAGATAAGTGAAGAGGAAAGATGAGAATGATGTTCCTGGAGTAAAAAAGTCAAGTAGATAGAAAATGGCAATCCTACAAGCTAAAGGACATATGGATAAAGAGATGCGAAAAAGAGGGGGGGGAAAGAGACAGATATGTCTGTGGGAAAGTGAGTGAACTGTTGCCCTTTGCCAGAATTTCCTCTTTCATAAAACTAGGAATATAAAATTATAGGATTAGAATGGACCATAGATGCCTTCTCATCCAACTTTTACACAATAGAAGAATCCCTTCTACAATGTTCTTGGAAGGTGGTTATGTGATTTCTCAAGAGTCATTTCCATTTCTATTACCTCACATGGCAGATCATTTAATTTTTAAACAGTTTTTGAAGGGTGTTTGCATAGTACCAAAATTTAGAACCAGGAAAAAATTTGTAGATTTGGAGTAAGAAGATAATTGGGGCTGGCTCCCATCTCTGTAACATGTGGCTGTATGTCCATGGGCCAATCACTTGAGCTTTCTGAATCTCAGTTTCCTCATCTGTAAAATGGAAATAAGTAGCACCAGATTCATGGCATTTTTGTGAGAATCAAATATATGTGTAAATTTTTATTAAAATATTAATAATTTTTGTTATACATTTTTAAAAGCTAGTTATGTCATTTATGGAGTTCAGCCCTGTTATTTCACAGATAAAGAAAATGAGGATCAGAAAGGTTCAGAAACTTGCTCAAAGTCAAACAGATAATAAGTAGAAGAATTAGGATGTGAACACAGGTGTTCTGATTCTCAATTCAGTGCCATGTTGCTCCAAGGAAAAATAATTTCCTGTCTATAATTTGCATTCATTGCTCCTATTTCTCTTTGGAGTCACACAGAATGCATCTAATGATTCTTCCATACGATAATCAAATATAGGATTCACAGTTCAGACTTGTGACTTCAAGTTCATTTTACTAAAAATTATGAGGGCTAAGCGGCAGGTAGGTGGCCCAGTGGATAGAGTACCAGGCCTGGAGTCAAGAATACTCATCTTCCTGAGTTCAAATCTGATTAGACACTTACTAGCTGTATGTCCCTGGGAATGTCACTTAACCCTATTTACCTCAGTTTCCTCATCTGTAAAATGAGCTGGAGAAGGAAATGTCAGATCACTCCAATATCTTTGCCAAGAAAACCCCAAATGGGTTCATGGAGAGACTGGACATGATTGAAAAACAACTAAACACACAAATAATCGTTAGGAAGTTTTTTTCCCCTTAAATTAAGCCTAAATCTATTTCTCTGAAATCAATTGCTCCTAATTCTGACTTCTTTGGCCATTCAGAAGAAGTCTGAGCCCTCATCCATCTAACAGCTTTTCAGATCACTCAAGATAATAATCATATTATCTTAATTCTTCTCTCTTCCAAGTGAGCTATATCCCTAGTTCTTTTGGCTGATTCTCTTATGGCACAAACACAAGTCTCTTCACCACCCTGAGTGATTATTGTCTGGAAGTCTTCTCTTTTCCAAGTTAATTATTCCTAGTTATTTCAATTTTTCCCTTTTTAATACAGTTTAGAGTGCCTTCACCACTCAAGCCACCCTCCTCTGGAGACATTCCAATTTATCATTCCTTCATTAACATGCAGCATCCAAAACAGAGCACCAGGTGAGTCAACCAGAAGAGAATACTTGGGGAAAATAGTCCCTTGTTGGAGACATTCTTTTTCTAATAAAAGAGTCTGATACTGCACTGACATTTTTGACTAGCCTAAATCACACTGTTGATTTTTTTAGCTTTTGTCGTTATTCACTTTTTTTAGTCATGTCTGACTCTTTGTTGACCCCATTTGGGGTTTTGTTTTCAAAGATACTAGAGTGGTTTACCACTTCCTTCTCCAGCTCATTTTACAGGTGAGGAAACTGAGGCAAACAGGGTTAAGTAACTTGCCCAGGATCACACAGCTAGTAAGTATCTAGGGCTGGATTTGAACTCAGAAAGATGAGCCTTCCTGAATTCAGACTCAGCATTCTCTCCACTTAGCCACCTAGCTGCCCTGATTTTCTGGGTAGCATATATATATTTTCACTCCTGCCAGTCTCTACGTGAAGTTTGTCTTCTCCCATTTAGGTGTGACACTCTGAAGATGAAATTGTATTGAGGATCTGAAAGTTCCTTGAAGGAAAGGACAGTTTCATTTTTGTCTCTGTATCCCCAGCACCTAGAAGAGTGTCTAGCACATAGTACGTGGTTAATAAATGCTTGATGAATGGAATTAAATTGAAGAGATTATATTAATTCTACCTTCTGAGAACAGTATGGTAAAGAGGAAAGAGTGTTGGAATTGGAGTCATGATATCTAGCTATTAATAATAGCTCTAACATTTACTTACTAGCTGCATGAATATGGCAAGTCACTTTCCCTCTGAATCACAAATTTCCTTAACTGAACAATGAGATTTAATACTACTAATATCCACCAGGGCTGTTGCAAGAAAACTATGTTTTTAAAGCTTATAGTACTATGTTAATGTCAGTTGTTATTTATTTCTTTTGACTCATATAATCTAGATTTTCCATTATCAGCAATGTACAATGAGCCACTAGGACTTAGAGACCAATTCTTGCTAATTCTTCTCCATAACATCTAGAGTGTCCATCTCCTTCTCTTTACTCAAAAGGTAACAAGCCTTACTCAAGCCCTCATCACTTCTCACTTAGACAATACTACAATGCTACATCCTCTAGTTGGACGGAGACTAATCCATTCTCCACAAAGCTGCATAAGTTCTTTCCATAAAGCAGTTGTTCTGATCATGTTCTTCATTTTTCAGTAAACTCATTATTGCCCCTATAATTAAGTACAAATTCCTCTATTTGGGAATTGTAAGCTTTTCACAATATGGCTCCGACTACCTTTCCAAGCAGCAGCAGCAGCAGAAGCATCATCAGCATCAGCATCAGCAACAGCAGCATCATCATAGCATTTATATAAAGTTTTCAAAGTGCTTTGGAACTATTCCATCTTCAAAATAATGCTGGGAGGTAGATGCTATTATTATCTCAATTTTATAGATGAGTAAAGTGAGGCTAATGGAGATTAAGTGATTTCTCCAAGGTGACACAGCTAATAAGTGTCTGAGGTCACATTTGAATTCGAGTCTTCTGGATTCTTGTTGTTGTTGTTTGTCCTTCCTTCTTGAAGAGGACCAATGACATCACAAGGGTGATGTCTTTGACATGCATGTGAATTGGATTTAAGTGAGGCAGAACTGTGCAAAGTTATCAGCCTCACAAGGTCACCCACTGCATCTTGGACCATCACCAGTCATTTTGACTTCTGTCTTGCCACTAGACTCTGATGCCTCCTGTCCATACAAACTAGACCAAATGACCTTCTTGCCCCTCTTCACACATTAGACTCTTTCTCTTGTCTCCATGCCTGAAATGTACTCCCTCTCTGCTTCTGTCAAATCTCAGCTCAAGTACTACCTTTTACATGAAGCTTTTTTTGATCCTCCATGCCTTTCTTCTGTGCCCCCTACAACATTATTGCCTTCACTCTTTAAGCTACTGGGTCAATAATTTGAATAGCATCATATTGTTTCCTGCAATAGAATGCAAAATCTTTCAGAGAAGGAAAGATTTCATTTAGGTCCTTGTATCCCCAGGGTCTAACATATAATATGTACTTGATAGATATTTGTTGACATTGATTAAAGGAAATACTTAACAGATATGCTTCCTATTGGCTAACACATAGAAAGCTAATATAATGTTCATTTCCAATGTCACTTCGTAAAATTATTTATTTACTCTGGTGCCCTGGACATGTTTTGACTTCTGAGCTTTTTAAAATTCTACTTTTGTTTCTAATTGTTTGCAATTCTTCCCTCTTTTTCTCATTGTTATCTGTAAATACGTCAAATTTGTATTTTACCACAATAGATTTTATGTTTGCAGAGAATGAATGGTAAACTAAACACATCATATTTATACTGTAATTTAGAATCCTTTGGACTGGAAAAGCACATTAGTGTCTAATTGTATTGCATTAAAGAATACTTGCTCTTTACTCTTTTATAATCTGTATTTATTTAGCTAAAATAATGTTTCTTAGTTGATTCATCAATTCAGTCCTTGTTAGCTTCCATTACTAAGGATGACCTTTCCAGACCTGATCCACAAACTCTTATTTAAGGCCTGAATCCCTTCATACATTGATTGTCTTTGTACCAATTGATAATTTTAAAAAATGTTCTAACTATAACTAATCTCTGAAAATAATATGTAATCTTGGAAACTGCAAAATATTGCTAAAGCATTTTGAAATGAAGGAAGGTTTCACGAAAAAGAAATGCCTCAATCTACAAATAGTCTCAGAAAAAGAACGGGACACTTGGATGAGTAAGTGCAAACCTCAGTGATGGAACCTATTAAAAATCTAGCAACTCTGGATGGAACTAGCTAATTCCCAGAAAAATTTTCAGAAGCAAGCTGTCCTGGTAGGTACTCAAAAAATATGTGTTGACTAATTTCTGCAAACAGAAAAGTTTTAATCCTCCACAAATTTAGGAGAAAAAAGAGCTTTGTTGAATAGGAAATTTTGAGCATTTATTTAACATTGACCAAAAGAGGGAGATTATTTGGTAGATACTCATAGTACTGGTCATTAGCACAGAACACAGGTAGTTTCTCAATCTTAAAAGGATTATATTCCCAAAGAATTTTTGGAAAGTTATTCTTTAGAACTTAAAGCTTATTTTCTTGGAAAAATAATTCAATAGTCATGGTTAGTGTACTGGGCTAATGTAGCCCCAAAAGTTCACTTAAACAAATAAACTTAGAAAACTTACTATTTACTATTTTTAATACACATTAAACTACATTATGTGTTTTAACCTAGGTCACAAGGTCTATATATTTTCACCTCCCACACCTTCCAACAGCAGCCCTTCTTGTCAGGGATCTTAGGTCAGGGAAATTCCATACCACAAGAGGGAATGCCAGGCTTCATATATAAGGTACATAAAAAATGTAAGCATAAATTTCAAGAGATTCTACGTCTTGGGGAGGTATAGAGGGAGAGGAAGAAAATTTAAAACTCAAAGGCTTATTGAGGAAAAAGTTGAAAACTAACAATAAGTTAATTAATTTAAAAAGAGATTCTAATGGATTTTGTGATTTCTCTTTTTTGAAATTCAGTTTTATTTTAATTTTTAATTGCAAATTCTCTTGCTCCCTCCATCCCCTCCCACATCTATTGAGAATACAAAAATTACAATATTTATTACACTTTTTAAGTCATGCAAAATATATTTCTGTACCAGTCATATTCTGGGGAAAAAAACACAAGAAAAAGGAATAAATAGAAAAAAATATGGTTCAATCTATACTCTAAATCCATCAGTGTTCTATTGGGCATGAGATAGCATTTTATATCGCAAGTCCTTTGGAATTGTGGTGGATTGTATTGATCAGAGTTACTCAGTTTTGAACAGTTGATTATTTTTACAATGAGGCAGCTAGGCAATGCAGTAGGTGGAGAACTGGGCCTGGAGAGTTTTCACATGAAGTAATCAAAGCTATCTATAGTCATATGAAAAAATTTTCTAACTCACTGTTGATAAGAGAAATGCAAATTAAAACAATTCTGAGGTACTTCCTTATACCTATTACATTGTCTAATAAGACAGAAAGGGTAAATGACAAATGTTGGAG
The DNA here is from genome assembly GCF_003287225.1 of Phascolarctos cinereus. Lineage (NCBI taxonomy): Eukaryota > Metazoa > Chordata > Mammalia > Diprotodontia > Phascolarctidae > Phascolarctos > Phascolarctos cinereus. The sequence continues at coordinate 8,832,999 of NW_027556098.1, forward strand.
GGGATGTGGGAAAATGAGACATTAATGCAAGGTTGGTGGAGTTGTGAACTGATTCAACCATTCTGTAGAGCAATTTGGAACTAACCCCAAAGGGCTATAAAATCATGGCCTAGAAATGCCACTACTAGGTCTGCATCCCAAAAGAGATAAAAACAAAAAAGAAAAAAGGACCTAAGTACAAAAACATTTATAGCAGCTCTTTTCTGGGGGTAAAGAATTAGAAATTGAGAGGATGCCCATCAGTTGGGGAATGGCTGAACAAGTATGTGACTATGATGGAACACTATTATACTATAAGAAATGATGAGCAGGATGCTCTCAGAAAAACCTTGAACGTCTTGCATGGGCTGATACAAAGTGAAATATACTGTGTATAAAGTAATAACAATATTGTGAGATGATCAGCTATTCTCAGCAATACAGCGATCCAAGACAGCTCTGAAGGACTTAGGTTGAAAAATGGTATCTGAAATATACTGAGAAAGAACTAATGGTATCTGAATGAAGATTGAAGCACACTTTTTTTAACTTTCTTTATTTTTCTTGATTTTTTTTGTCTATGTTTTCTTTTACAACATGACTTTTATGGATATGTTTTGCATGACTATGCATGTATATAACCTCTATCCAATTGCTTGCCTTCTCAATGAGGGGAGAGGAGAGAGAGGGAGGAAGGAGGAGAATTTGGAACCTAAAGTTTTAAAAACAAATGTTAAAAATTGTTTTTATGTTACTGAGGAAAAATAAAATAATAAAGAAAGAAAATTATATGCGTGAGGAAAAAAAGAAATATCTGAGTTCAAATCCAGTCTCAGTAACATGTAAAAAAAAATTAACATTTGCCATGTTCTCCTGATTCTGTTCACTTCACTTTGTATCAATTCATTTAAGTCTTCCTAGGTTTTTCTGAAACTATCCATTTCATCTTTTCTTACAGAACAGTAATATTCCTCAGATTCATGTTCCATAACTTTTTTCATCCATTCCTCAACTGGTGAGCATCCCCTCAGTTTCTACTTTTTAAAGAGAAATTTTGGTGTTCCCAATTGACAAATAACCATGGGATATGAATGGGAAGTTTTCAGAGGAAGAAATACAACTTAAAGCAACTCTGAGGGGCTACCTCATAACCATCAGGTTTGCTAAGGTAACAGAAAAGGAAAATGACAAATGCTGGAGGAGATGTGGGAAAATAGATGCACTGTTAGATCTGCGAACAATTCCAAACATTCAGAAGAGCAATTGGAACTATAGTCAAAAACATACAAAACTGTGCACACTGTCTGACCCAGCAATAGTAGTACCAGGTCTATACATCAAAGAAATCAAAAAAAGGGAAAAGGAACCATAATTACAGGAGCTTTTTTTGTGGTGGCAAAAAAGTTTGCAATAGCCTATGGCCACATGCCACCTCTCTCACATGGATGATCTCCAATTTGGGGGGAAGAATTCCTTTGAATAGTCACTAATTCTTTCATTATGCCACATGCTATGCTCTGACAAGAATGTTCAGAGAACTTTGAAGTTGTCTGAGGAAAGTGTTTTCCCTCTAAAACTACTTTGTCTTAATTTGTAATTATTATCATTATATTTCTCCTACATATTCTTGAATATATCCTTGTAATTTCTCCTATCAGAATGGTAGCTCCTTGAGAGTAAGGACTTTTCATGTCTTTAGTGTCTAGCATAGTATCTATAGCATGTATTTAGTACTTATTGATTAGTTGATAGAAATTCTATCTATATCTATTCTGTATGTAATTACATTTGTCTTTGTTGTTGCCTCATTAATATGTGAGATCCTTGAGACTCAGGATTTTTAACTAACAGTATCGGCATTTTTAATACCTAGCACATAGTGCCTGGCACATAGTGGCTGCTTAATAAATGCTTGTTGAGGGGGCAGCTAGGTGGCGCAGTGGATAGAGCACCAGCCCTGAAGCCAGGAGGACCTGAGTTCAAATCCGGCCTCAGACCCAACACTTGACACTTACTAGCTGTATGACCTTGGGCAAGTCACTTAACCCCAATTGCCTACAAAGCCAAAAGAAAAAATAAATAAAATAAATAAAATAAAAATAAACGCTTGTTGACTGAGTGTTTCTACAAATATTAGCAGTATGTTGGCCCAATAAATGAGCCCACTAGTACTCAGATTCAAATGAAAAGGTGAATATGCTTGAGACAAAATAGTTCTAAAGAGAAGTGAGCTTTATTGCAAAGATTCAGGTGAGTAGCACAGTAGACAGAATGCTAGACTTGGAACCAGGAAGACCCAGGTTCAGATCCCACCTCAGTTACCGACTTAACTGTGTGACTGCAGTCAAGTCTGTTAAACTCCTTCAGCCTTAGTAAAAAATGAATATTGTTAGTACATGCTTCCCTGGATTGTTTTGAGGATCAAATAAGGATCAAATGAGGATCAAATAAGATAAGAAGTCTCAAGAACTCTGAATATCTTAAAGTACTACATGAATGCTAGACCAGGCCTGCACAACCTACAGCCCGTGGGCTACTCGTGGCCAGCCAAAGGATTCTGAGTGGCCCACGAAAAACGTGGAGTTGCTATTGTACACTCTCCTGTTTATCACATGACCCATGGCAACCAAACATCTTCAGTCTGTCTCTAGTCTAACCTATCTTCACCCGAAGAAGTTCAGCCTATTTTAATTTTGGCCCCTACCTACTGCCAAGTTGTACAGGTACAGGCTAGATACTTATTATTATTAAGGGTGGAAATCAGAAGTCTCAGAAATGGTTATTTCTCTGGGCCCTAAACCAGCAGCCACATCAGCCATATATTAATCCTAGCACAGTTTTTCTGATTTTAATAATATATATGTATGTATATATATAATGTCAATAAATATTTATTAAGTGCCTATGAGGTATCAGAAATTATGAGATGTGCTGGCTAAACAAAAGAAAAACATAAAACAGTTGCTGCCCTCAAGAAGGTTATATTCTATTGGAGGGATAATATATAGGGAAGAGAACACACAATTATTAAGCAACTACTATGTGACAGACAGCTGTGCTAAGCACTTTAAAAGTATTTTATTAGTTCCACATATATTAATAAGTATATAGACAAGATAAGTATAAGGCAAATGCGGTGGGGGGAGGGAGTGAAGACACTAGCAGAAAGCCTTCCTATAGAAATGGGAAGATCCCACCAGAATGAAAGGATGAGAAGACAGTTAAGACACCACCCCTATACTGAATGACCTGAAGTCCTCTTATGGAGCAGGGCTTTATGCCCTTCAAAAGCTCAAACAGAAAAACACAGCTGGTTTTTTTCCACTGATGCCATGAAATAGGGGAAGTCCTTATAGGGTGGTATGATGGAAAAGTACAGCAGGGCTTCATGAATTTGTCTGGAGATTTGATCACTGGTGATATCAAGATGATCTCAGGGTGGCTTTGTGGGGGGACCTCTTTGGGCAAGCAAGAACTGAGGGAAACTAATTTCTAAGAAACAAATGTTAGCAGGAAAGCAAAACTTAAGACATGTAGGACTGAGCTACCTCTTAGGCGTCACTGAGTTAGTCCAGGACTTCAAAAGAACACTTGAACTGATTGACTGGCTGTTAGCAAACTGATATACTCCACACAGACTCATTTCCCCTTTCTGTCTTCATGCACCAGAAGCGCCAATTTTAAGACAATATAGAAAGTAAATCAAATATTTAGCTTTAATGCGCATTTGCTAATATGTTACATAAACAAATGTTCCAACACTTGCTAGAAGCAAGAACACCTCCTATCAGTATCTGGTAGGCATCATTCCCAGGTTAGCAGCAATATCCCATAATACAGAGTTCCAAAAAGCCTCGTACCCTATCCCACACAGTTCTACTTGCTCAGAGTAGATGGTAGAAGAGATTAAATATTAATCCTCTCCTAAATGCCAAATCTTAGTACCAGCTGTCCTTAAAGACATCTCTGTCTGGATATACTATCAGTATCTCAAGCTCAACATGTCCAAAATGGAATACATTTTTCCCTCCCCCAAAACCACTCATTTTCCAGAATAACTTTTTTTTCTGATGAGAGTATCATCATCTTATAAATTACCTAGATTTTCCCTAAGCTTCTATATTTGATCAATTATTAAGTCTTGTCAATTCTAACTCAATTATTTATCTCATAACCATTCCCTTTTCTTTACCTTCATGGTCACTACTTTAGTTTAGGGTCTCATTACCACTATCTTGAATCATTATAATAGCATCTGAAGTAACCTACTGCCAAACTCTGATCCATTCTCCACACTACTGCCCAAATAACTGCAAGTCACAGTTTTGATCATGTCATTTCCCTGCTCAAACATCTTCAGTGGATGAGAGAGCTATGGGGCACAGAGGATAGAGGACCGGCCCTGGATTCAGGAGGACCTGAGTTCCAATCCAGCCTCAGACACATAACACATTAGCTGTGTGATTCTGGGCAAGTCAAGTAACCCCAATTGCGTCACCAAAAGAAAAAAATCTTCAGTGGCTCCCTAATACCTAAAGGATAAAATGCAAAAATCTCAGAATGGCATTCAAAGCCTTCCACAATCTGGTGCCCATCCACCCTTCCAGACTTGTTCCATGTTACTCTCCTTCACAAACTCTGTGTTCCAGCCAAACAGGACTACTAGCCCACGCGCTTCCAAAACTCAGTTATCTCCATGTCTTCATTACCTCCTTCCCTCCACTTCTTAGAAAGCAAAGCTTCTTTCATGTCTCAGCTAAGGATCCATGTCATATTTGAAACTTAATTTGGTTCTCCATTATTTTAGTTTTCTCTTATTCCTTGTACCACTTGTTATTAATTTATCTGTGTGTAAATTTAAAGAAACAGAGGAAGCTCCTCCAGGGCAGAAATTGGCTTGTTTATATACTTATATTTTCAGCGTTTAGCACAGAGGGGAGGTTCAGTTTATATTTGTTGCTGTCTAAAGAAAGCCATATGGAGGGAAGGTTGACAAAGAATTTCCGAAAAGGCTAAATGTAGATGAAACATATAGACCCAGTACATAGATAAATATTTGTTGTTGATGGAAAAAGAAATGTAACAACGCCATCTTCCATGCTTTTAGTCTTTTGCCTCCCTAGGTGAGTAACACAATGGAGAGAACACTGAATTTGGAGTCAAGAAGAACTGAGTTCCAATCCATCTTCAGACACTGATCAGCTATGTGATCTTGGGCAAGTTATTTAACTTTCCCTGTTAGTTTCCTTATCTGTAAAATGGGTATAATAGCACGTACCTTACACGGTTATTATTAGGATAAGGTGAGATAATATTTGTAATGCACTTTGCAAACTTTAAAGCACTATACAATTCCTCCTCCTCCTCCTCCTCCTCCCCCTCCTCCCATCCTCTTCCCATACTCTTCCTCCTCCTCCTCCATCTTCTTTCTTCTTCTCCTCCTCCTCCTCCTCCTTGTTCTTCTCCTTCTTCCCATCTCCAAAAGTTATTAGTCTTGGGAAAGTCATTTAACTACTCTCAAGCATAAGTTTCCTCACTCATAAAATGTAGATAATAATAGCTACCTCTAATTATCTTGAGAATTCAATGAGACCAGAGGATCATTGCTTTTTTTTTTTTAGGCAATTGGGGTTAAGTGACTTGCCCAGGGTCACACAGCCAGTAAGCCTCAAGTGTTTGGTCTGAATCATTGCTTTAGATCAGAAGGGAGGCCCTTAGAGGCCATATAGTTCAATCTCTTCATTTTACAGACTAGAAAATTGAGCCCCAGAGAAGTTAACTGATTTGCCCAAAGTCATACAGCTAGTAAGTATCAGAGAACAGCTAGGTAGCATGGTGCAGTGTATAGAGCGCCAGGCCTGAAGCTGGAAAGACTCATCTTCCTGAGCTCAAATCTGTCTTCAGACACTTACTGACTGTATGACCCTGGGCAAGTCACTTAACCCTGTTTGCCTCAGCTCCTCACCTGTAAAATGAGCTGGAGAAGGAACTGGCAAACTACTCCAGTATCTTTGTCAAGAAAACCCCAAATAGGGTCAGGGAGGGTTGAACAGACTGAAATGATTAAACAATAAGGAGGGTATTTGACCTGGTTCTCTGACTCCAAATCCAGCATACTATGATGTTTATAAAGTAGTTCATAAGGTTTAAAGCATTCTACAAAGTGAGCTTCTCTTACTTTTGTTGTTAGTACGGTTACACTTTCTACAAGAACAGTAAATGAGATTCTCTTTTTTTCCTTTTGGTTTTTGCTAGGCAATTGAGTTAAGTGACTTGCCCAGGACCACGTAGCTAGTACGTGTTGTGTGCCTGAGACTGGATTTGAACGTGTTGTGTGCCTGAGACTGGATTTGAACTCGAGTCCTCCTGACTTCAAAGCCAGAGCCCTATCCACTGCGCCACCTAGCTGCCCCTAAATGAGACTCCATAGAAAAAGCGAATATTGATTGGTGTGGGGCAGTACTAAAAGTACTGGAGTGATAGCCAGGGGACTTGGGTCTGAGAAATAACTCTTCTATCTAATGTGAGACTGTTGGGGAAGCATTTAGTCTCTCCAAGACTTTCTTTCTCCAATTGAAAATTAGAGGGTTTCACTAGCTGGCCCCTAGCTTCCCATCTGGTTCTGTGGTCTATTAAATCTAGCAATCTGGAGGGGAAATGAATGTTTGGGATGGGTTTTGGAATGAGAGTTGTCTCTTGCTTAAAAGATCTATCAGACTAGGGCTTCTTAAACTTTTTCCACTTGTGACTCCTTTTCACATTTTGGCAGCTTTCATTGTATGGCCCGAGGGCATGCACAGTGCAAAGTGCCCATGCTTTGTGTTCAGAACCAAGGCTGCAGTAAAGTTGTGCCACAGAATATGGGCAAGTGCTGCCAGAAACACTTTGGATTCATTATGCATATGAGTTTTAACTAATTTTTCGTTGTTGCATGTTCAGAAATCTCTTACTGTTGCCAAAATTTTTGTGACTCGACTTTAAGAAGCGCTATAGACTACCAAGCTAAAGAGGCTAGAAGGGGGTGGGGAACCTGTGGCCTTGATGCCACATGTGGCCTTCTAGGTCCTTGGGTGGGGCCTTGTGACCGAGTCCAAGTTTTCCAGAACAAATCCATTTATTAAAGGGATCTGTTCTGTGAACTTCGGATTCAGTCAAAGGGCCACACTTGAGGACCTAGAGGGCCACATGTGGCCCCGAGGCCGCAGGTCTCCCACCCCTGGTAGGATAAGGCCCAGAGGATGTAAAACAAGCTCTTGGCTGCTTTTATATTGGCTGTGGTTATATTCTAAAAGCCAAGAAGAGAAATAGGACCTTCAGGTTTCCTTCTTGATGGAACAGGCTAGTTTACCAGATTAGGAAAGGCAACAGAAATTTAAAACATATGGTCTTTCTAGGAAAAAGTGTTTGCGTATATGGCTGGGGTTTCTTCTGTGTTGTTATCTCTAGCTCTGATGTTACAAAAGAATCCAGAACCTCATTGAGTCGTGAGTTCCATAAATTCAGGAACACTCCCCCTGCCTTATTTTCATTTGTATTTCCCCTCAGATCCCAACACATTGTACAGTACAGAGTAACCATTTCATAAATATTGAATTTATTGAATCATGTGTGAATACCTTAAGTATTTTTGCTGTAAAAGCAACTTTTCATTCAAGTAACATTTATTCTGAACCTCTGAAGCTGACATGAAAGATATTTCAAGAATAATTAGTCAAAACATATGCAACAGGTATATCTTAGTTTATAATCTAGTGTATAACTACATCTCTTCTTTGCTCTATTTTGGTGAACAAATAGAATTTCTAAAAGAACCAAATGATTACAGATGAATCCACTGTTTCAGATGGTTTAATTATATATTTTTTTAGCATAGAAACTCAATAATTTACTCAAAAACTCAGTAACTCAAAAATAAAATCTAAATAACTGAGAATCAATGGGAATTTGATCTGGCCCGAGTTGACATTTATTTTATGTTACAGGAAGGGAACGTGTTCATAAAATTATCTCAAGGGGAATGATTAACCTACAAGAAAAAAAATGGTTTCATATATTTTAGTAGCATTCATTGATAGAATGTATGCTTCTTGAAGATAAAGGTTTTCATGTTTGTCTTTATATCCACAATGCCTAACATATCATCTATAAGTTGCTTAATTAATGATTGTTGAATTAACTGAAAAACAAAAAGTATAATTTTCATTAAAATAAGATAGTTCAAGTTCTTATATGCATTTGAAAGTAAAAAAAACCCCTATTTTTCTTAAAATTCTATAATTAATTTCTTCACTAATTAAGACTTCATTCCCTCAATTAATCTGCATTTATTGAGGTCATATTTAATAAAGTATTGAGAACAAAGAGTGAAGCACTTGGGAAAATGTGTGTATGTGTGTGTCTTTTATTTGTATTTTCATCATCTAGTTTAAAAGTTCCTCATTTGCTCTGGGACTATATAAAATAAAAATAAATAAATGTGCCTTCTGTCAATATAGATGATCATATGGATGAGAACAGTAGAGAGGGGATTTTAAAAATGAAAAAAAAAAGAAAATGTCAGCTTGTTTGAGGTTAAAGGGTCATAAAGTTCAGATTAGTAGATTCTGAATAAATGCAGCATTCAAACATTTAAAAGAACTTTTAAGGAAATTTTCCTCAAAGACATTATGGTCTAATGTAAGAACACTAGATTTGTAATCAAAAGACCAGGGTTTGCCTCTTGCCATATGGTTCTGACCAAGTCTCTCAACCTTCCTCTGAGCACAATTTAATTCATCTGGAAAATGGAGATAATAATACCCATACTATTTTACAGATCTATAGGCAAAGAAAGCTAGTTAACACTAAAAAGGAGATTAAAAAATAATGAAGAAAAAAGTGGTACACCAAAATTCCTTCATTTGAACTTTATGCACCAATATTCATTAGTAATAACAGCCTGTATATCTCTTTTCTCTATAACCAAACCAGGGAGCAATAAATGGAAGAAAGAGAACTATAGGCCAATATTATTACTAACCACTAATAAGACATTTTAAATAAAATACTATTAAAAAGACTATAACAGTGTATTTTTAAAATTCAGTATGGCCAAACTGGATTAATAGCAGGAATCAGATAGAACAATAGGAAACTAACAATGATATTAAGAATAAAATGTACTATAACCACAGGATTATATCAGTAGATACAGAAAGAAGCTTTTTGACAAAACATAATTTAAAAAATCCTAAGGAGTATACAGAGGAGGATTTTTTATTCAATGTGATAAAAAACATATCTAAAACCAAATCTGGTATTACTAGATTACTCAATAAATACAGAGATAGGACAAAGCTGCCCCGTCTTTCCATTATTATTGACATTTTTTTAGAAATGTCCATAATAAAAACATAAGAGAAAGAAATTAAAAGCGTAAACACTGGCAAAGAGATTCATTTATTCCTGTTCATAAATGACATGATAGTTTATTTAGAAAATCCAAGAGAATCAGCAAAGAACCTAAGGCTTTAGAAAACATATAATTTAATCCTTTAATCTTACAGATGGGGGGAAAACAACTTAGAAGCCCAGAGAAGTAAAATAACTTGAGATTCCAAATTGAGCACTATTTCCTCATGATATTGTTGCAAGAAAATTTTTTTTAAATTTATTTATTTTTAGTTTTCAATATTCACTTCCCCAAGATTTTGAGTTCCAAATTTTCACCCCATCTCGCCCCTCCCCCACCCCAAGATGGCATGCATTCTGAATACCCCTTCCCCTAGTTGGCTCTCCCTTCTGTCTCTACCCACCCTTCTCTTATCACCTTCCCCTTCTATTTTCCTATAGGGCAGGATGGATTTCTGTACCCCATTTCCTATATTTCTTAAGGAAATTATTTTGTAAAATGTAAAGTCTTGTATAAATTTCAGGTACTATTATTATTTCTACTATGCTCAGTTGTATAATTCTGAAATCATTTTCTTTAAAGTAGTATCATTTAAGCCCTTCAGAGTCTGGCTCCAGATAACATTTTTAAACTTTTTTCATATTACTTGCCTTTACCCTCTCCATCTTAGTCAAATTGGCTTGTTTGCCATTCCCCAAACTCCCTTTGTACAGGCTATTTGTCCTTCAAATCTGGAATCTACACTTTCCTTACCTCTATCCCTTAGGATTCTAATTTACTTCCTTCAAGATTCAGTTAATGTGCTCTCTCTTCAACAGAGAGCCTTTCCTGATACCCGTAAGTGATGGCGTTATATTTTCAATTTTCATTGCACTGTTTTATGTGTGTGTATGGAATAGGGGAGAGGAGGAAAGGTGAAAGTGTTTGTGTGTATGTAGCCTCCAGAAATTAGCAGAATGCTTTGCACATAATAGATGCTTAATAAAAGCTTCTTGGATTGAATCACTGCTAACTTTTTGATCAGAAAGTTTAGACAAGCTGAGTCTGATCTTAGGAGGACACAGAAAACCAAAATGGAAACAAAAATGCCCCTCCTATATTGATGTGTTTTTCTTAAAGTACCAACACCCCTAATGAGACCAGTACCTATAAGAACCAAGGAGCTTATACATACAAATGGGAGTTTTGCCTCTTATATTATGTGATTACCTATTGCACTGACACAAAATCCCATATTTATGCCATTTTGCATTTTGTTTTTATTGTATAGCAATTATTGCTTAAAAAAGAAATCTAAGTTAGCCCAAACCTATTTGCTATTTCTTGAAAGTCAGGTCTGTAGTTTGCTGATAATCCTGGGGCTTTGTTATGCCAACTGCCTCAGGATGATTGGAAAACATCTGAAAGCAGGTGCAAAGACAAAAATTAAAACAGTGAACCTGGGCATATGCATCCTTCTACAAGCATCAGATGCCAAACTTTCTCCTAAAATTATCCTCCAGATTGTAAGTAGGCAGACTAAATTCATTTGCAGAGCTTTTCTAGGTTTTAGGTTTAACTATGAGAAAATTATTTGCCATTTTATCTTGGACAAAACAAAACTGCTAATAAAATGGACTTAATAAATGAGTGAACACAATTGAGTGATGGCTAGAAGCTGCTGTGTCCAGTATCAAATGAGGAAAGCCAGTTGGGGAAAAGACCATATTCTAGGAACAGGTGTTCAAAAGCATCTGTGATAGGAGGAAGCAGCTGAAATTTGTGAAAATTTAAGTAAGTGTTGAAAAGGCTAAATTATTATATTTCCCATAAAATAACAAGTTTTGTATTTTCTGAGACTTTTAAAAAGTATTTAGCTGTAGTTTAATTCAATAATTTGTAGTGACAGAATCCCTTAAAGAAGAATCACCACTGGATACTCTAAACAAAAGAAAAAAAAACACAGTATAAGTGGGAAATATTGCAGGTTTCATAAAGTTCTAATTAGCAACAAAATTAAGAAGCAAAACAGGAAACCTCTTCCAGGGGTTGATATTTCCTTTAATGGAAATATTATCATTGCTCACTTTCTTCCTTATAATTCCTAGATCCATCAGTGTGGAGAATTCCCAGTGTTAACGGCCTATCAGTGACACATATCTTCAACTTTTTTTCATTTGTAGTTTTAGGAAGTTGTCAGGGAGCACTGAGAGGGTAAATACCTTATACAAGGTGATCCAACCAGTATGCATCAAAAGCAAGGCTTGAATCGCTTTTTCCTGTGTCTCTATACTATATCATACTGCCTCTAATTAATAATTTAAAGGAAATTAGAGAGGCATACTTTTTGCTGAACACTTGAATAATTGAAGCTTTCTATCCTAACAGCAACATAGATAGGGACAACATTTTAATGGATTTTGATACAGGACCAAGAAATGAGATGACCCATAGTACAATGCAAGTAGTAAAGGATTAGGAACTAGAAGGCATAGGTTCTGGTTTTGGACCTTCCATTAACCAGTTGTGTGATCTTGGGCAAATCACTTAAGTTATTTGGGACTCAATTTTCTTATAAGCAAAATGACATTTTGAGAATGAATAATTTTTACATTTCCTCCTAGCTTTCAAATTCTATTATACAGCATGGGAATTATTTTAATAGGAAGAATGGAATGAGGGGCTTCCATATTAAAAAAAAAACGCTTTAGTTCTCAAAGCATGAGGAAATGGGAGGATTGAAGATTATATACGGAAAAGAAGGTAAGATGACAAGGAAGATGATAAGAAAAAATTAAGCCGAAGGGAAGACGTGGAATCAGCTCATAAATGTCTGAAACCTAAAAATATCTATGAAATAAATAGCTAAGTATAAAGTCATAAATGCTGTTGAAGTTAATCTGCCTGCATGTAAGATAAGAGATATGAATATGGTATTTAATGCTATCAGTAGGGCACAGAAACTTGATAGAGAAACATAAAAAAAAATACCCTTAATAATTTAGGCTGTATATATTAGTGTTCTTTCATTGAACTATCAAAATCCCTAATGAGACTCAGTTACTGCAAAAACCAAGAAGCCAAAATAAATTAAATAAGAAGGGGAGGGGGAGGAGTAGTCTCATCATCATATTAGATCATATGATTATAAACTGCATTCACATCAAATGCTATATTTATGTCATTTTATATTTTATTTTTATTCCTGTAGTAATCAATGTTTAGGAAAGAAGCCCATGTCTGCCCTTATGCTCAGAATATTTCTTGTTTCTCTGGATGTATTTGATTTGAATTCAAAATTACCCTAAGTGTTGGGAAATGGCATTTTGTCTCATAAATCAAAATATGAGCTAAAAAAACTGCCACTTTTTTTGGTTAATGCTTTCTGATTTTCATTTCCTCAACATTTTTTCAAAAAAATTTACAAGACATCATTTGTAAATTAATAAACAAAGAAATATAAATAACCTTGCTGATTCCTTAGCTTTGTTTGGGTTTATTCAAGATTTTTTTCCTTTTCTGTTTTTCAAGAGTACAATGATTGGGATTTTTATAAATGATGAAGAATAAAGACTCCTAGGACTGACACAAACTATAAGTTGCTAAAAATAGGGGTTTGAGATTGAAGCTATGAGAAGAGTATTTTCTTACAAGTATGCTGCTTTTTAATATTTAATTAAAATTTGTTCCCTTCTAGGGGCAGCTGGGTGGCGAATCTGGCCTCAGACCAAACACTTGACACTTATTAGCTGTGTGACCCTGGGCAGGTCACTTAACCCCAATTGCCAAGAAGAAGAAGAAGAAGAAGAAGAAGAAGAAGAAGAAGAAGAAGAAGAAGAAGAAGAAGAAGAAGAAGAAGAAGAAGAAGAAAAATTTGTTCTAATCTGCAGGTGGTAAAAACTGTGACATTTGGTGCTTTAAACCCAGTGGCCTGGCAAATTTAACTGTTATCAATTGCCTAAAAATATACAGTATAAAATTCTTATTCTGGTGTCAATGTCTTCCTTCTGTTGCCCCACATATGCACTAAATGGGAAAGCATTTAGGTATTTGAAAGGCAAATTTAATTATGAGGGAGAAACAGAGAGCAAAATTATAAACACTGAAGACCATAAATTACCTTTGTCAGAGTTAGACAAATTGAGAAAAAAGGTAGACAAGAAAGAACTGCAGAATCTGAATAGAACTTTGTAAAAGTTAGATATTATTGATCTCTCATGATTATTTAATGGGAATACAAAGGAGTATGCATATTCATCATCTGTAAACATCACCTTAAAAAAAAAATCTAACCATATCCTACAACATAAGAATCTCAAAAACAGTTTTTTTCTACTTCTGGGAATCAAGATGGCAGAGTAAGAAGTAAGTTGCTCTCACCCTCCCTTATCGACCTCTGAAATCCCAGAAAATATCACCCCAGGAAAAACCCTGGAACAGCTGAGCCAGCAGAAAGATGGGGTTCAGAAGTCTTGTAGCCCAGGAAGCTTGGGGAATTAATGGATAAGGCCCCTCTGCCCTGGTAGAGGGGGAGCAGTATAGGACAGGAGGTATCCCAGCAAGCCCCACCTCAGCATACCAGGGGAAAATCCTGAGCCCCAGGGTAGTGGAGCAGACAAGTGCCAACACCAGGAGCCCCTGAATACCTCAGTACAGGCAGGGGCACCAGTAGACACCGACTTGGACAACCACCACATTCAATGGCCTTCTCCAGCAGCCAAATCCCTGGTGCCTCAGCACAATTCCAGGAAGCACAACTCCAGGAGGCAAAGTAAGGCCCAGGAGAGCAGGGAGCCAAAGAAAGGAACAAAAGGCCTGGGGGAGTAGGCATCCCCCAAGGTCCAGACTCCCAACCCCGACCCCAAGAGCTCCAGTGTTGCTGACCCCAGACGAGCACCAAGTAAGCTTCCAGAACCCTACAATCTCCAACTGCCAGTACCTGAAGCCCTAGCACATAAAGCCAGTGACCAGGTCCAGAACAAGAAGTTTGGGTCAGTGCCCCATGTGCTCCAGAAGGAGAGCTAAATTTTTTTTAAAAGTCAGGAAGTAAGCAAACACCATGAGTAAAAAGCAAAAAAAAAGGACAATGACCATAGATTCTTATTATGGAAAATCAAGGCACAAATTCAGGAAAGGACAACATTGTTAATATGCCCACATCTGAAATCTCAAAGGGGAACACCAACCGGTCTCCAGCCCAAAAAGCCTTCTTGGAAGAGCTCAAGAAGGGTTTTAAAAGTCAAATAAGAGAGGTAGAAGAAAAGTTGGGAAAAGAAATGAAAGGTATGCAAGACAGAGTCAATACCTTGGAAAAGGAAAGCTAAAAATTAACTGTAGAACAAATACTTAAAAAATACAATTGGCCGAATGGGGGGAAAAATGTACACTCAGCAAAACAACTTCTTAAAAAGTAGAATTGGACAAATGGAAAAGGAGACACAAAAACTCACTGAAGAGAAGAACTCCTTAAAAAGGAAAATGGGCCAAATGGAAAAGGAGGTACAAAATCTAAAAGAAGAATCTCAAAAACAGATGGATAATTGCAGAAATACTAAATATGTTATTTACTCACCTCAACATGGTAAAAATTAAAATCAATACAAGATCTTTGAAGAATACATTAAAAATTAAAAGGTGACTAAGGAACTTAACCCTAAAAAAAAATAGAACTTCGTAGACATCAGTAGACTCTAACACATATGCAATGAGGAGCTCTGAAGAAAAACTAAGAGTAAGAGAAGACAGAATGGTCATGCAGCAAGAAGGGTTGACAGGTATTAACGGCTTGCCAGAGTTCTCCACTGGTACCTTCACATTATCAAGGGAAATTAAGGAAGGCTTCCAACATGTTGAAAGGACTCCTCGTGGTGAACTTGTGGAAGAATATGGACAAGAATCACAAAAAATGAACAAGTATATAGGTTGTGATTTGCATCTGTGAAGGGATCTCCTGAACTGAGATCATAGATATATCTCAGTATATGCATACTATATATAGTCAACTCTCCATTATCCAGGAATTGACTGCATTTTTCAATGCCAATGAGTTATATGGAATACTAGCAAATGTCAGAGTTATAGTGAGCACTGTTCAACATTAAGACAACAAAAATAAGCTACATTTGTACACAACACACAGAGCCAATCCCTACCTTTAAAGATATATGATTTTGAAACACGTGTGCCACTTATGAGTTATTCTTCCTTCCTCCCTCCCTCTCTCCTTTCCTTTCTTCTTTCTTTCTTTCTTCCTTTCTTCCTTCCTTCCTTCCTTCCTTCCTTCCTCCTTCCCTCCTTCCTTCCTTCCTTCCTTCCTTCCTTCCTTCCTTCCTTCCTTTCTTTCTTTCTTTCTTTCTTTCTTTCTTTCTTTCTTTTTTCTTTCTTTCTTTCTTTCTTTCTTTTCCTCCCTCCTTCCATCCTTTCCTTCCTTCCTTTGTTCCTTCATTCTTCCCTCCATTTCTCCTTTTCTTCCTCCTTACTGCAAAACTACAGTAAGGACTCTTATTATGTACAATGCATTATACTAGGTCCTGAGGGATATACAAAGATAAATGAGGCACAGTTTATGCCCACTGCACAAAAATTTCCTCTCTTCATCTCTGCAAAAAAATCAAATATGGATATCACGTCAGAAACTTCTAACAAGGCAAAGTGATTATGGGATCTCTATTGCTGCCTTAAAAGTTGCTTAGCAATTAGGCACAAATATACCACAGGAAAAAAAAAAACAATGGCAGCAGTGCCAACAGCTTTCCTTTTTTATTCTCTCATAATAGTTTGTATTTATCTAGCACCTTATCTTTGGAAAATGCTGGGCATTTAAAAATATCATTATCTTTTCCAACAATTGCTCAGAGATAAATAAATTCTCATTTTGCAGATGGGAAATTTACCTCAAACCAGTTTACAATAATTGATAAATGGTAGATAAAAGCATCCAGGAAAGCATCCAGTACTCTGGTCCTTCCAGTTAGTTTCTCACAAAGAAATCCTGGGACATACGTTAAATGCAAAGTCATGATTCATATGACGTGATAAATAGGAATCTAGCTATTTGAATCCATCAGTAAAAGCTTCCTCAGGTGTATCCAGCAATTCTATTATGAAGTATTCTTTCTCTTCTCTTCCAAGCTATTGCTTTGCAAAAAAAAATGACCTCATATTCATAGAGCAAGAATTTACAAAAATGTAGAGCTAAATGGCCTCAGTTCTCTGAGGGGAGTGAGTAAATTGTCATTGGCTTTTAGTAAATAGGAATCAGTCAAATGGCCAAGACAGAAATTTTGAGAGAATATCATTTGACTCATGGATCCATTAAACAATTCAAACAAGATGGAATGACATTTTGAAGCGTTTAATTTCAAACAGTTATGGCTTTTGGTGACAGCATGGCCTCATAAAGAGCTGACCCTCAAAGCCAGGAAGTTCAAGTCTGACCTCTGACATATACTGGGCAAGTTACTTAAATTCTCAATGCTCTAGCCAACTTTCTGTGATGAAAAGTTGCAGAGACAATGCTGACCTGCACTAGTAGAGGGAGTTTCCTTACCAGAGAGTTTATATATCAGTGAAATCACAAGTCCAGTCCCCACCCCTGTCCCTATAGTACTTGGTGAAGTGTTCTGGTTTTAGTGATTTATGAACTTTTGACACATTATCCTGGAATGCCATTAGGAAAGCAAAAAAAAAAAAGCATAGGTGTTATAAGTAAATAAGTAAGTAGGCTCATGGAGAATGGAGCTGCATATTTTACTGCCTAGGAAAAAGATTTCTCTAAAGAATTGACTACAGAGGTTAGTATATTTACCAGGGAGTTTTTTTTTTAATTTTTTCTTCTTTAAGCTAACTTTTGTGAGCATCAATATTGTGATGATAATAATAATGGCTCAAGTTTATTAAACAGTTGACAGATTTCAATATACTTTCCTTATAGTGACCCAGGTGACTAGTATTATTATTCCCATCCTAAAGATTAGGTAATGGGGCTCAAAGGTGATTTGCCCGGAGTCACACAAGCCTAGTGAAAGAGAAAACCCACATCTTTCAAACCAGTACTCTTCTGATTAAACCACCCTACTATTTTTATAGTTACTCTTGAGTTGCTGCCTGTGAGCTACACTGATTATCTGTAAGTATATGCTATAATTGCTTTCACACATCATCTAAAATTTGTTTCTCTCTTTTCTATAACCTAAGATATTACAAATGAAAAGTGATGAAAGCTGTGTAGGGCAGTGGAAAGGGCAATGGATGTGGAATCAAAAGACCTGGATCTGTTCTGTATGACACTGAGAAAATCACTTACTCCCTCTGGGCGTCATTTTCAAAATGTGTAAAATGAGTAGGTTGGCCCAGATATGGCCCTTAGGTTCTTGTTTACCTTGAAAGGTATGAACTTATAGGAACAGCTAGATGATGTATTGGATCTGGAGTAAGGAAGATGAGCTTAAATTCAACCTTAGGCACTTTCTAACTGTGTGACCTTGGGCAAGTCACCTAACGCTTGCCTCTATTTCCTCATTGGTAAAATGGAGATAATAAAAGCACCTAACCACCAGAGTTGTTCTGAGGATAAAATTAGATAATAATTATAAGGCGCTTTGCAAACATTAAAGCACTACATATATAGTTGTCATTATTGCTATTATTATTATTATTATTATTATTATCATTATTATTATTATCATTACAATACCTTGTATAAAGGAAATACATATGGAGAAGAACCAACTGTTGGCTGATGCTTTTCTACTCTCCTTTTAAAACAAAAAGAACAAAAGAATAGTCAAGTAAGGACATTTTGATAAATCTTTTCTCAGTGTCATTTGTTAAAATTCATTATCACTTTATACCATCTCAGAAAAGTATATGAACTGAAAGCATATCTCTGGCAGAACTGATAATGAAAAAAATATAAACTATCAGAAAATAAATCCCTAAGGCATCCTGTTAGATAATATCAAAAGAATAACAAGGTATTGCTATATCAACTGCTCCAAAGAGACTTCAAAAATTAAATAAAAAGATCCTAGAACAAAGTCATATTCACAAGGGACTTAGAGAGATTTTACCCTGTTGGCAGAATAACCATGGAGAAACATCAAATTTTAAAATCTCAAAAGTAAAAATCTCACCTATCAAATAACTACAATCATCACCAGCACCTACTATTTCCCCTAACACTCAGCTAGGCAATGCAGGGAATACAAAAGAACTGTAAGATAAAGTGCCTTTAAGAAAACTACAAAATTCTTGACTCTGGAATACATTTTCTCTTTTTTTCTTACAGTTTTGTCCTAAAACAAGGGCAGTAATACTTTTGAAGAAAATGAAAAAGAGCAATAAGTTTGTATCTTAAAATCATAAGGGACTCCAGTTAATATATTGAGATTTCTCTAAAGATCTCAAAACCTTATATGATAACTCTCCAAGATGGTTGTTTTTGTTGTGCCTTCCCCCTCCCTCTATCTCAAACCCTCATTTTGTCAAGATTGCAAGTAGGGAAAGTAATATAAATGTTATATACAAATCTCACTTGATTGGGAGCCTTGCCACTAGCCTTTTTCCTGATATCCTATTCACTATTTCAATGTTAATAATTCTCTTTCCTTTGCCCTCCCTAACATCCTCATCTTAAGAGACAGCTTTAAACAGTGGAGACATCAGTGGACTTGGCCTTCCTCAGATAAATACTAGATGTGTGAAGTAACCTCCTACAGCCTTTTTCCTCATCTACAAAACTAGAATAATAATATAGTACCTACCTGTCAGGATTGTTAAGAGGATCTAATGAGACAACACTTGTAAAGTACACTGCAAACTTTAATCAGTGATACATATGCTGAGGATATTAATTATTTAATTCTATATTAATTACACATTTGTTATTTTTTCTATATTTAATTATATGTTATTATTGATTTTATTAGTTTAATTCTATATTAATGGTATTTAATTGATGTAATTATATATTAATTATTATTCTATATTAATTATTAATTAGTTCTATATTGATTATTTTATTTGATCTGTTCGTTATTATTATTATTTTGAAACTGCCCCCTGCCACCATGCCCTCATCCTTTCTCCCCACCCCACCAACAGGTCTCATGGAGAATTCTTACAATGCCAATCTCCTTCTTCATGCCCTTTCTCCCCATCATATATTTTTTTTTAAATCAGAGAATGAAAAATGTATAATTAACAAAATAAAAGAGCTTATCTTCAACCTGCCAACAGCCAGTAACCCAAAAGCCAGCTAATAATTTGCTATTATATTTGTCATGTCTTACACTAATAACTATCTTTCAAGATTTCACTCTCAAGAATCCCATCTGTCTTAAAAGAATGGAATGGTCTATTCGGAGTGCTCCATATTTCCGATGTTCCGAGGAAGAGAAAACAGCCTTTAATTACAGCCAACTTTGGGTAAATTAAGAAGGACTTCACATTTCAGGTGAAAGGGAAATTACAAAGTAGCCTTTCTGATCATTCTTAAAACAGGGACTTGATCTAAACAGATATTTCTCCAAGACACAGAAGGAGAGAGGGTGGTTTGTATGTTCCTGGTCCCAAATTCAATCTCCAAAATGCATTTTGGTGTACATAGCGTATGATCTCTTAGAAAAGGAGACTAACATTTCCAGAATAAGGGATAAAAGCAATGCACAGTAATTTGTCATTTCCAAAGCCATAAAGCACTGAGCCTTCACACAACATCTTTCCACGTTCCATTGTCATTAAACACATAGCTTCACTAGGGTCATAGAACAAAGGTTTATAGCTGCCAAGATAAAGTAACTACTAAATGGCTTTTTATTTCTTTCTTTTTCTGATATGTTTATACATTGGCACTTCATTCTAACATAATCACAGAACTGTGAGGATTGTGCATGTGTGTGTAAGTGTATGTGTGTGTTTACTTCTTAAATTTAAAATCTAACGGTTCATCTAGAATATTAGACCCACTGGCTTAATGCCTCATGAAGCCTTTTTAAGGAGGTTAATCATTCTATTCAGAAGCAGTGTGGTATAAAGGACCCAATTTCAGAGTCAGGAAGACCTGGGTTCCAGTCCCTCCTCTGATTGGCCAGTGACATACTAGATGTTTCATGGGGCAATTAGGTGATACGGGGGATAGAGTCCTGGACCTGTAGTCAGAAAGACCTGAATTCAAATCCAGCCTTAGATACTTATCATCTGTGTGACTCTAGGCAGGTCATTTAACCTTGACTTTAGTTTCCTCATCCATAAAATGGGGAAGATAATGATAACACCCATCACTGAAGGTTGTTGTGAAGATCACATGAGATAATAAAGCAATTATCACAGTGCCTGGCACATAGAAGTCACTATATAAATGTTGATGATGATGACAACTAGACAACTCATTAGATAGAGCACTGGGCATGGAATCAGGAAGCCCTGAGTTCAAATCCAGCCTCAGACATTTACTAGGTGTGTGACCTTGGGCAAGTCATTTAACCTCTGCATGCCTTAATACACTGGAGAAGGTATGACAAGTCACTCTAATATCTTTGCCAAGAAAATCCCATGGATAGGAAGGCCATGGGATCATGAAGAGTTCAACACAACTGAACCACAAAATTATTATAATTATCATTATTAACAACTCATTTAATATTTTAGAACTCTAAGCAGCTCTCTAAAACTTCACGTTACAGAGCAGATATACACTTGTAATTATAGGCAACTTTCTTCAGTGGGAATTCCCTGTAATGAAATCACAAGTCCAAGTCCAAAACAATACCTCCCCCCAAACTACTGAATCAACAAGTTATTTGTTTTGTGGGTTTGTTTATACAAAGAAGTGCAAATTCTGCTTTTAGTACATAAAGATGATGTGTATCCACTTGTAAAAAATATATGTATATATACATATATATATATATACAAATGTGCATACAAGTACATATACATATAAATACATACATATACATACAAAATATATATACATGCATAGTTATACATTTATAAATATACATACACATATATATTTATACATATATACACATATATACAGATAAATAGATAGAAAGATGGATAGATAAATAGGCAGATAGATAGTATGTAAGCTATAGTTCCTTCACCAATGAGAATCAGACAAGAGGGAGAAAGAAATGTAACAGAAATCTCACTAAAAAAAAGTTTTTTTAAATGTATGATTAAATAAAAAGGCTTTACAAATTCACCAAAGCAAAGCTTAGAAAACTTCCCAAAAGAGCTGTGTCTGCAAATCAAAACAGTCTTTAAGCATTCATGTAGCAGATAAGAGGCAACAGAGGGACGATCTCATCATACAGAATGGAGTCCTTGTTACACTTGCCAACTATTTCTCCAATGAATTAGGACCCACATATTCACCTTTAATATAAAATGTTCTTATTAGACTTGCTTGGCTCCTTTGTTCCTGCCTACAAATCAATTAATTTATTATGAAAATCTTTACTGTGCTATGACCTTGGGAACCCATCATAAAAGAATTGGTTCTAGATGTCCCTGATTGCATTGTAAGTCTAAAAGACAGGTGGAGTTAATTTCTTTTCATGGATATTCAACAAGACAAATTGTTTTACTATTGCCCTATATTGACTGTTGTAAACCTAGGTCTTGCTTTTCTTTTGAAGACAAGAGAAATCTATTTATTACTTTATAATGAGTCTGCATAGGGCACTTGGGAAAAATGGAAGATAGAGGGTTAGAGAAGAGGGACAGGGGGTTGGTTTTAGATCAAGGAAACTTGGGTGTGAATCTTGGCTCTGCTTCTTATTACTTCTGTTACATTACCTGAATCACTACACTTGCTTAAGCCTCAGTTTCCTCATCTGTAAAATGATGGGATTAGACTAGATCAGAGATGTCAAGCTTTTGGCTTTCACCATACATGGTCACAAGATGATCAAGTGTAGCCTGATCAGAGTAAAATGTAATTGGGAGATGTGTAATAAAATAAATAAAAATATAATAAAACTTAGATAATGTTAATTTGTGGCTTTCTAAGTCAACAAGTCACCCATAGGGATTCATTTATATTTGGCTTTAACTCCACTGGACTAGATAATCTCAAAATTGTATTCCAGGTATAACTCTTGTGATAGAATTTTTTAATATATTCATTGCTTTGTTACTGGAGGTATTCAAACTCAGAGGCTGAGTGAGATTTTGTAGGGCTCTGGCTTATAGGAACTCTGTATAGGAACACTTAGATTTTGGGTCATGTTAATACCACCCAAATTGATTATTTCATTGGCTTCTCTGATATTTTTTAGAAATATCACAAAAAATAATCTAAAAATCGTATTTTTTTAAATGATGAAAAAATAACTTAAAACAGCAAAACAGTAGCTTTAAGGCATTCCCCAGGAATACACTGTGAGATACTTAAAAATCTCCTGAAATCTGATGCTTTGTTATGTTAAATTAACAAACTCATTAAAGCCTGGTGGGAGAGCAAACATACCACAGACTGCCCTTACATGTCAGCTAATTTCAACTGACACATCTTTCAGAGAGATGGCTATGTTATGATCGCTGTATTTTAAATATATCAATAGAATGCAGTACTGCAAAAGAATGTCCTATGGTGTACATAGTCACAAACTGAAAAAGGAGCAAAAACCTGAACCAATGTTGGCTGATATTAGATTCAGCTTGCTAAATTATTTCCTAAGCCTAGAATGCCTTCTTTGTATCTATGCACATTGAGGATCCAAAATTCAAATGATGCCTCTTCCAAAAACTTCCCTGAACATCAAATACAAAACTGGAATTTTAATTTCATGGATGTGGATGCGACCTTCAAGGACACAACTCATCCATGTGTTCCCATGCATTCACCCCATTTAACATGTTGAAGACCTTCCTTGATTTCTCTTGACATCCAGGGGAGTTGTGAGGGAGGGAAGAAGCATTTATGGAGGACCTATTATGTGCTAGGCATTTGGCTAAGTGCTTTACAAATATCTTATTTGATCCTCATGATAATCAGGCAAGGTCACAAAAATTTTGGCAACAGTGAAAGGTTTGTAAACACTCAGTGACCAAAAATTAATTAAAAATCCAACTCATAAGGAATCCAAGGGATTTCTGGCAAGGTTTGCCCCTATTGCATGGCCACAACTTCACTGAAGCTTTGGTTCTGAAAAGAAAGTGTTCACACTTTGCACTGTGCATGCCCTCAGCCTGCACAATGTCATCAGCTAACACTTGGAAAACAAGAAAACGGGTCCCGAGTGGGAAAAGAAGCCCTGCTCTAGAGTAAGAGAATCTAAGTTCAAAGTCCACTCTTATATTTACTACCCAGTAGCTGTTGGGCCAGTCACTCAACACCTTTCAAGTCTCAGTTTCCTCATTTATAAAATGGAATGGCCCAGAGGTCCCTTCTTGCACTATATCTCTAATACTATGAATTCTCCTCCAAAATTCTTAGCTTGTAATGTATTACAGACCACTCCCACACATCCACTGTATTGTCTTATAGGTAATACTAATTTTTAATTATTTGTGTTCTTCCCTGATGCTGCCGTTTGGAAATTATCTTTCCTTTCCCTGACCTCACATATCACTTTGCACACTTCTCATGCATTTTTCATGTTCATTTTTAATTACTTTTATTCATCCATTCATTCAATTAGCATTTATTAAAGAACTATTATGTACCAAGGTACTATGATAGGTACTGTGAATGCAATGACAAAATGAAAACCAAATCCTTGCCCAAACAGAGCTTAAATTCTACTAGAGGTAAACAACATTTAAATGGATACATAATTCGCAATACAATTTGAGAAGGTAGTGGGGCAAGGATTATGAGCATCCTATGAGAGGTTGAGACTTGAAGGAAATTATGGATTCTAAGAGGCAGAGGAGGATGAGGAATGCATTCCAAGAACATAGGGTACCTTGTGCAAAGGCAGGAAAGCAAGAAATAGAATTCTGAGTCTGGAGAATAAGTAGACCAATGTGGCTGGAATATAGAAGTGGGAAAGTAGTGAGAATTAAGTCCAAAAAGGTATAATCAGAAGTTTAGACCTGGAAAGTGCCTTACAAGAACATCCACTCAAACTCCCCCACTCAGCACATGAAGAAACTGAAGCACAGAGAAGGTGTGACTTGCCTAGGGTCACCCAGTTGACAAGTGTCTGATGTAGGATTTGAACTTGGGTCTTACTGACTGCATGGTTAGTACCCTGTCCACTAAACCACACTACTTCTACATGAAATAACTTGTGAAGGTTTTGAAATGGCAAACTCGTAAGTTTATATGTTGTGCAAAGTCAAGTGTGAACTCCTGAAGATTCTTGGGTAGAGGAATGAAACCCTCAGACCTGTGCTATGTGGATATAATTTTTGGCAGTTTTAGGGAAGATGTATTAGAGGAAAGAGAGATTGGAAATAGAGAGTTGGATTAGGAGCTAATTATAATTCATTTAATCCTCTTTGCCTCAGTTTCCTCATGTATAAAATGAGCTGGAGAAGGAAATGGCAAATCACTCCAATATCTTGGCCAAGAAAACTTCCAGTGGGGTCATGAAGAGTAAGGCATGACTGAAATCATCTAAATACCAATTATAGTAGTACAGGGCAAAGGTGAAGAGGGCCAGAAATAATTTGAAATATATTTATCTCATCACTTTTGATACATGTCAGAATTTTTTTTATGTATCAATGTGTTTTATCATTGTATCTTTCTTAGTTATTATTGTGAGAAATGTGGTTCAATCACTCCTTGGTAGGGTTAGTAGCCCAACTCACTGCTCTTCCAGAAATATATCATGCGGAGTTCTGTCCTCCCTTAAGAAACAAAACTTAAACTGAAGTGAGTGAAAGGACGTGTATTTACTTATGGTTCTTGCAGAATAACTGAGTGTGTGATAGCCCCCCAAAAAGAAAAAGGGGACACACACACACCGACAGAAGCCAGAGCAAGCCTTTTAGGCAGTTAGTTCCTTATTGTCCCTCCCTTGAGAGTCGGGATTAGTCCCTGCCCTTTTGGGTTACAATCTTTCTGATACTCCCACTTCATTACATGTCTCTCTTCCCACTAACATATGAAAGGTGCCTACTTCAGTGCTATTGCTCCCCTCTGGGCAGAGAAGTTAGTATTATGAGCCCATTACACATACGCACTCCAAGTAAAGCTTAACCTTTGTCCTACTTCCAGCCTCTTTAACCAAACAACCAATTTCACACACTTTTAGCCGGTTCTAGAACCTCTCAGTTTCATTATATGGAAACATAATAGTTTCTTACCTTTCACATTATTATAATAATATTTTGCATTAAGTGGGACCTTAATAAATATCTGTGGAATTAAATATTAGATATTCTGAGATAGGATATGAATGATTCGATTAAACAATATGATTTTCATCTGTCCAGTAGTTTGTATTTTTATCTTGATCATTTGCAAAGTTTGTGATGATTAAAAAATCCATGGCCTTTAAAACGTAACTAATGGACAGATGATCTTATGATGTTATCTATGTTAGATAGGCTAGATAAAAAACAGAAAGCTAGGTAGTGAGAGTAAAGTAGGAAGTCATTCCCGGGATGGAATGCTTTTTCTTATATGTTTTTTTTGCATTCAGAATGGCTTTATAGCCCATCTGTAATTCTGAAAAGCATTTTGAGTTTTGCAAAATCATTATATAAAGCAATTATAATATAAACTCCAACAACATCTTAATGATAGAAATAGCTAAACAGAATGGGGTAGAAGCTTTAATACATTTTATTACCATTTGTTAGGCACTGGTAATATGTCAGGTATAATACAGAAGAAAAATAATGATCACCTAATTTCACCCACAAATTTAATTACAAAGTCATACTAGGAGGTGGCTTAACTTTTTCACTAGACAAATATCTCTAAATCTATAAGACAATTGATTGCCTCATGAAGATAGGCTAAAGACTCGTTTTCTTGCCTTCCTTTCCATTTAGATTATTAGCTTTAGTGCTTGTTCAGGACATATTCCATCATCCATCAAGAATTGGGGAGAGGCTTCCTCAGCTGTGTCAGCAATTACAACTTATCAAACAATTGCCTTTTAAGTACCCAAATTGGTTGAAAGTTGAAGTTGGACTAAAGGACCTGCCCCATTCATTTGCAAATTACCTTTAAAAAAATCTTGGCAAGCTAAAGATGGCTAAAACTTTGTATGACTTGTTCTTAAGTCATCCTATTTATTCAGTTTAGGTCACAACCAGGTAGCATGGTAGATGAATACTGGACTTTGATGGAAAAAAATGTAAGTTCAAATCCTGCCTCAGGCTTACTGTATGACCCTGAATAGATGAATTAATACTTCTCCAGCCTCAGTTTCAAAAATAGGGAAAATAATATCTTATATTAACAATAGTAATCTTGTATAGTATACATAATAATTTTGTATAATAAACATATATAATAACAATAAAAATAATCATATATACTAACAACAAAATAATAACCACCAGGTAGTAAGGATCATATGGGATTATATATGTCTTTTGACCTTTGTTTCGAAGAGGACCAGTGACGATAATTTGTGCACGAATTGGATTTTTTTAATTAAAATTTATTTTACTCTCAATTCATGGAACAAAACAAGCATTTCCATAACAATGAGACAGAGTTGCATATACACATGCACATGCACATATATGCATATGTACATATACACACATATACGTATATATGCATGGTACAAACTTTAAGGTATTATATGTGCTAATAAAATATTATCATTAATATTTAAAAGGGCTATAAAATTTTCCAGCTGGATGGAACCTTCTTTTAGTAATAACTTAACCTAATACCACATTATAGCTAGGAGATAACCTGGATTGAAGGCTGTGCCAACAATGCACATTGTTTTACTTTGATCCTTATAGTCATAGTATAGTACCTGGTACACAGAAGGCCCTTAATAAATGCATATTGATTGACTAAGGTCTTATTAAATGGAAGGCTTGAAAGAGTATGTTCACATATCAACCTTCTCTGTCATCCAAGTACTAGCCTAGCTATGATTGTATGATGATGTTTTTCCCCCCTTTTCAAGGGGACTCATGAAGATCATTTATTAAAAGGTGGAGGGAGGGGTTATAGTCTGCAAGAGTAGGAACAGTGTCTTTGTTAACAAAAAAAAAAAGAGAGAGATCTTTGGAATACTTGGGACCTTAGAGATCCCTCATCTTTTTTGTTGCTCAGTCTGTCAGATTCTTCATGACTCCATTTGAGGTTTTCTTGGCAAACATTTTGGAACGGTTTGCCATTTCCATTGCCAGGTTATTTTACACATGAGGAAACTGAGGCAAACAGAGTCAAGTGACTTGCCCAGAGTCACACAGCTAATAAATGTCTGAGGCCAGATTTGAACTCAGGCAGATGAGTCTTCCGGACTCCATGCTCATCCCTCTATCTACTGTGCCAACTAGCTGCCCTGTCCCTCATTTTACAAATGAGCTAACTAAGTCCCTATGATGTCCTTGGTGCTTTTTGAAAACAAAGGACCAACAACAACAATAAACTTACACCTGGAGAGGAGTAAAGTGTCATTCTTAAGAGCACATAGGGTAAGATGGTCCTTACCAGGAAGGTTTCAGCTTCCGTTGCTTGGTTTGAGAATGGAAGTATTCCTGGCAATACACTTAGCTATCAATATATTGAAAAAGTAGCAGTGTGAAATATAACCCAGCTGTAATTACCTGCTTTTGCCCTCACAGATGAATTAGAAGGTAGTGGCAGGGTCGTTCTGGATGCTCTTTGTTTCCTGAATGCAACAATTTTAAATTAGTGTGCCTTGATAGTGGGAATATTGATGCAAAATGCATTGCTTTGTTCATGTCTTTTTCTTATTTTTCACTTGGGTAGGGTACTTTACTTGATAAGTAGTATGCTGTAAATCTTATTCTCATAGAGGCCTCTGGTCACTATCCTACATCTCCTTAGAACTACTTTGCTGAGGGCAGAAAACAACCTTTAGAGTGGGGTAGCATTTCAAATATGCTTTCATGAAAAATAAACCTAATAAAGTACATATGGGGGAGGGTGGGAATGGCAGGGAGTCAGGGAGAAGAAGCCACAGATGGGTAACTCAATTTCCTGAAGGGGTAGAATACTAAAGGTTAGACCTGATATTCTGGGATGATACCCAGTTTCCATTTACACTCCTTCAAATAATTATTCTCTGAATGGTTTGTGACATAAGTCTCAAAATATGAGTCAAGACGTAACACTATGGAAATGCTCCTGATTTCCCCCACCCCAATTCCATCAACTGCCAGGACCAAAATATGCACTGAGAACATTTTTATTCATTTCTACAGTTTTCACTGCCACGTTAAAAAAAAAGTATTTAAAGTTGTTGAGAACCTACACACACTTTGAGTCCAAGAGTGCTACAAAATATTGCTTGCATAAAAATTTAAAAGCATCTTCCTTTATGGGTTAATTCTGGCTACAGAATTTTTGCCACCAAGTTTATGGCTCTCAGAATGCCAGTTCCCTGAAACAGAATCCTAGAATTTTATAGTTGAAGGGGAATTTAGAGATCTTCTAATATAACCATTCAACAAACATTAATTGACGACAATGTGCCAGGCACTCAAACAAAATTAAAATGAAATAGACCCTGCCTTCAAGGAGCATATGATCTATAGCTCCCTATAGATTATAAATATTATTGTATTTATACCTCATATAGATTATAAATATTATAAATGTTATATTTATACTCCCTATAAGTTATATATTGTAAATGTTATTATATTTGTATTCCCTACATATTATAAATGCTATTATAGTTATAATCCATATATTATAAACATATTTATATTCCTTATAGATTATAAACATTATTATATTTGTAATCCCTATAGATTACACATGTTATAATCAATATAAAATAAATACAAATCCTTTTGGGGAGAAGATAACTGGGGGAATCAGGAAAAAGCTCTAGTAGCAGGTGAAATGAGCTGAGCCTTTAAAAATACACAGATGAGAAATTTGAGAGGTAGTGCTTAAGTGACTTGTCCAGGATCATACAGCAAGTAGATATCTGAAAAGTGAGTGTCAGATTTGAACTCAAATGTCCCTGACTCCAAATTCATGGCTCTGTTTACTGTGCCATCTAGTCGTCTCTCTAACATAGGTGATGAATGATCATTCAGTCTCTACTTGAAGAATTCAAACTCTACCAGCCTTCTCCCAAGGCAGCCCAATGTACTTTTCAATAGCTCTAATGGTTAGGAACTTTTTCCTTATATCAAGATTAAATTCAGTTCTGCAACTTTTATCTATTCCTCTTAGTTTAATTCTTTCAAGGAAAACAGGACAATTCCAATTAATCCTTCTCCTAAGTGACAACCCTTCAGATGCTCGAAGACAGTGATGAAGTGCCCATATATCTTATCTTTTACAAGATAAACATCTGCAATACATTCACCAGCTCCTAAGTCCCTTAACCTCTATGTATCTCCCCTTATTCACCTATAAGATAAGAGTATTGTAGTATTGTTCTCTAATGTCCCTTTCTGATCTGATTCTGCTACAGCCACATTGCTTGAATTACCTACTCATCGCCAATTTATGGAACTCCACTTCTGTTCCTTTGGACACCCCCTACTATATGTAATGTTCTTTCATCTCTTAAATTTTCTCAATTTTCATCTGCTCTAGGAAGACTTTGGATTTCAACTCCATTCAATCACGACTTCGTGCTAAAATTATTTAACATTTATGTTTATACAAAGTTGTACCTACCAATTCATAGGTCTCAAAGTGTCCTTCAGTTATTTCAGTTATGTCCTTCCAAATAAATTACATTATCCCTACATTTTTGGGATGAGTAACACATTTTGCAAACCACAAAGCACGATTTTAGTGACTTATTATTATTCCTTATAGTATGTAGAAAATATTATATAGTCAGTCAATTTTTTTGACAAATCATACCTAGTGATTACTCAAATATATGTGGTGACAATATAGCAAAATGTTCAAAAACGAGCTGCAAATAATAGAGATATTTTAACAGAAATATGCATCTCAAATTTATGTAATATTTTCTGGTTGATAAAGTGCTTGTTCATTTTTCACAGTGCTAAAAATGTTATTTGTCTACTTAATTGATGTCTGCTGTACTCAGGATCTGTTAGTATATCATAATTGCATTTTTTGAGCTTGATTGTGATAAATTATGTGTTTTAATAAATGTCTATTTTCCTTCTCAGGTTAAATGCTAGAGGTATTTGTTGTTGTTGTTGTTGTTGTTGTTGTTAAAACAACTTCACTATGATGCACTTTCTTCTATTTCAAATAACTATCCTGAAAACAGTGGGACCTTCTCTGAATAAATTGTAGGAGAAGCAGAGATACCTCAGTCACTTCCAGGGTGTCTCTATTCATAATTTTCAACTGCCAAGAAGAACAGTTCAGGCTTCATGACACATTTTGATTGAGCCTCACTGCTGAGATGAAATATTTCCATCTCTCTTTAGGTATATGATAGCTATCTCCTTCAGATCTCTAGAATATTTTGAGAAAAGTGCTAAGATCACAGCAGAGCAGAGTGAGCTTATATTTTAAGGGGAGGACTTCCTATCCATGAAAAAGGGCAAAACATTCAAACAGATTATGAGAGAAATTGGACAATCCTGCCCCAAAGGATATAAAAATATAACATGACAGGAGCAAGCAAAGGCTGGCTTCAACACTGAGGCAGAAAGAGCAAGTCTGAAAGTCCACAGGTTGAAAGTACCCATGCGTTGCTGGTGAATAAACAAATAATGAATAGTTTTGGGCAACAGCTGTGGTCAGTAGCCTCACCTCCTGGTTAACTACTAAGCATCTATGCCATCTAGGCTCAAAGCCCTTGTGTTTATCTTGACATGAACTACATCACAGCACTATTGTTAGAATTCTTTGAGGGTGATTCAGGATATGAATATTTCAAGTGAACTATCACTGGATGGATGGATGCTTCCTGGCAATGTTCCCCTCATTGTGTGTTGTGTGTGTGTGTGTGTGTGTGTGTGTGAGAGAGAGAGAGAGAGAGAGAGAGAGAGAGAGAGAGAGAGACAAAGACAGAGACAGAGACAGAGACAGACAGACAGAAAGAGTGACAGAGACAGAGAGAGAGACACAGAGAGAGAGAGAGATTGAGAGATTTCACTCTTGTGGATCTGACTGTTTGGAACTGTGTAGAGCTAGGGAAAAACCTAAAGTGGTTTCAGAGCCAGCCCTTCTACACAGGGACTCATGATATAAACCAGCCATGTGCTGGCTTCTTTCTTAGATCATATATCAACTTCAAAATTTTCAAGTCGCACTCCATTCACTAGAACAACCTAGAGGAGAATAAAATGTGTCCCAGGTGGTTACTTAGCTGTACAGAATAGTTTGGGTTCAATCTCACCAAGAATCATAAGATTATGTGACTAATACAGAAATATGTTTTGTATGACTGCATATGTAATATATATATATATATATATATATGTATGTATATATACACATATATATCATACAAATTGTTTGCCTTTTCAATGAGGGGAGAGAGGAAGGGACAGAATTTGGAACTCAAAATTTTTTTTAAAATGAATGTCAAAATTGTTTTTTACACGTATTTGGAAAAATAAAATATTTTTTCAAATAAAGAGGAGGCAAAAAAGATTCCTAGGATTCTAGACTTAGAAGTGGAAGGGACCTTAGGAGTAGGTTATTTACTCTATCCTGCTTATTTAACTGAGACCCACAGAGTGGCAGATTCAGGATATGAAACTGGGTCCTCAGAATACTATCAGCAGGATGATGAAGTTTTATCATTTTTGCCTTTGCTCTCTTTTGAGATAGAGAAATCAATTAGATAGATGAATCAATTCCATTTTGAAATCTTTTTGAAAGTTTGGTATTAAACCCTTGATATGATTTTTAAAAAATCATTAATATATGAAAAGGCTTAGCTTTTTATTCAAAGGAATTATAAAGTGCTGGAAGTAAATGTGAGACATTATAAAAATACCTAAAATGTGAAATAATAAAGGACTTAATACCTTATATTCACATCTCATTTGATCCTCACGCCAATCATAGGAAGTGGTTTACAAGTACACCCATTTTAAACATGAGGAAACTGAAGCTATGATTGTCTAAATGACCTGCCTAGGGTTGCACATGTGGTAAGTGGTATCGTCAGGGCTGAAATCAAAGTCTTCTGACTCCCAGTCCTGTGTCATGTCCATTAATGTTAATATCAGTACTACATGATTTCCTCTTTATATGTAATAAATTGGGCTGAAGTGACTCTAGGATGCCATCTTGTTATCTTTCCCCCCACTAACCTATGGGCCTGAGATTTTTGTGCTATTTGTTTGCAAACATAATTTCCTCTGTTCTCTAATTCCCAAACTATAGTATAATCTAAGAGTCAAGTCCTCCTTGTGCATACTTGAATATAACAACTCGAAAAAGGAATTTCAAGGGAATAAATGTAAATAAGGGTCTTTTGAAGTCAAATGTTCTCCAAAGCATCAAAACACCACTTCTGGAAAAGTCAATAAGACCAGATAAAAGAGAAGGCCCTGAGGGCTCATTATATTTCCAATTGAATTTTGCAGTCTAGTCATGCAAACTGTAATAATACTGAAATACTTGTTTAAGGTTTTTTTGCTTGGGCATCTTTCTGCTTTTTTTTCATTTGGTGTGAGCAAAAGCCACCAGTTATATTTGGGACTATGCTAAAGCATTTGTTTTGATGATTAATTCAATTAAAAGGGATTTAAACAGAATATATATCATAACATGGAATTCCTGCACAACAGCACTTAACAGAACGGTTGGAATTTGAGTAGGGAAATGAAGAAAAGTAAAGGAAAAGACAAAAGTTCTATCCTCCTCTCCATGAAGCTGAAGAGCTAACTGAAAAGAAAATCATATAATGAGAAATGTCTCAAACATCAGCAAAGTGGGAAATGAATAAGCCACTGAAGCATGGCTCTCTTCTGCTCTGGAAGTCAAAGAATTAAGCAAGTCACATACCTGGAACAACAATAAGATTGAGGAGGAAAAAAAGAAGAAAAGCAGATAAAAAACACAGGATGTGCATGTAGGACAGAACCCAGGCTCTATTTTCAACAGACAGATTGTCACCCAGGCAGGGAGATAATTGCGTCTGCATGTTTGCAAGTAATGACGATGAAGCCAAGTATTAGGAAAACAGAATGAACGGTAAGCATAAAACTATGACAGCCCAGAGAAGATGAAAATGTCGGCAAGGAAAATGAAGCCATTTAGGACTAAAATATAGAAGAATTTGGAATATAGCAAGGAAATAAACTAGTGGAATTATTAAAATACATGTTAAGCAATACAAAGTATTTTTAGATACTGAAAATAAACTTTTATTGGAAGGCAGTTTCTTCAACAAGCTTTCTTTCACAGAAGAATAATTCCTGAGAAAATTTGATACCATTCAGAAAATTAAGACATACTGTGTGCACAGTGATAGGAGGATTAAAATACTATTTATACACATGTAAATAAACTGGTCAGAAGCCTACCTTTCATAGATAAATCATATTCATCACCTAGTACCCAAACAAAATGATAGCACTCCATTTTTGATACCTTTCTCTTGGAATATTGTGTGCTGTTTAAAATAGATGAATTACAAAATGTACAAAATGTAAAAATTTGCATTCCTTATAATGATTAGCATTTGAGTTGGAGGGATACATTATATCACAATGATTGATTGAATTGAAATGATTCAGTTATCATCCTTCTCCCTTTTCTCTCTTAATTTATTCTCTCATTTCCAAATCCTTAATTCAGGCACCTGCAAAGACTTAAAAGAGTGTTAACAGATGACTGACAATCCTACAATCCTTTTCTTTTTTTAACTAGGATTGGAGTGGTAAGAGAAGGTCATATGATAACTGACTACTTTCAGTTGCTGGGCTGGGGTACGGGAAGTGATACTGGTGGGAGGTGGGGAACGTGCTAGACTGGATCGGTGGGGGCAGGGATAAGATTGAATGCTGATTGGCTACTGGCTCTTATCTCTAAAAATACAGAGAGCTGAGGAAGGCTTGTGGCACTTGGCCTTCAAGTAAACATTTCACAGGAAGCAGACCACAGGAAGCAGATCGGTGGCCTTGGGAAAGGGGCTAAGGTAAGAACTTCAGTGTCCCAGTTTCTTTGCTTTTTCCCCCCTCACTCAAATTCTGGGGAACAGAATATCCCTGAATCTCATAAGAAGTTAAATCACAGAGTGATTGAAGGCCCTTATTTACTATTACATTACTATAGTGGTATTAAGATTTTTTTTTAAATCACATACTTTTAATGCAAACATCTATGCCTTTATTTTATTTTTATTATTTATTATTATTTTTTATTATTATTATTTTAAATAATAACATGAAGATCTAGTAACTTCTCTACACATTGTTGTTCAGTCATTTCACTCATGTTTGACTCTTTGTGGCCCTGATTGGGGTTTTCTTGGAAAAGATATGGGGGTGGTTTACCATTTCCTTCTTCAGCTCATTTTACAGATGAGGAAACTGAGGCAAACAAGTTAAGTGTCTTACCCAGGGTCACAAAGCTCATAAATATCTGAGGCTAGATTTGAACTCATGAACATCTTCCTGATTCCAAAATCAGTGATCTTTCCACTTTGCCACCTAGATACTTTTCTTTTCTTTTCTTTTTCTTTTTTTTTTTTTTGGAAATTAGTTAATGTATTTTATTTAATATAAATTTATTTTCAGTTTTCAATATTTACTTCCACAAGATTTTGAGTTCCAAATTTTCACCCCATCTCATCCCTCCCCCCACCCCAAGATGGCACGCATTCTGAATATACCTTCCCCTAGTCTGCCCTCCCTTCTATTCTCCCCCCTTCTCTTATCCCCTTCCCCTTCTATTTTCTGTAGGGCAGGATAGACTTCTACCCCATTTCTGTATTTCTTATTTCCCAGTAGCATGTGAAAACTTTTTAAACATATGTTTAAAAACTTTAGGTTCAAATTTCTCCCTTCCTCCCTCCCCACCCACCCTCATTGAAAAGGCAAGCAACTCAATATAGGTATACATGTGCAGTTATGCAAAACATTTCCATAGTAGACATGTTGTGAAAAACTAACTCTATTTCCCTTAATCCTATCCTGCCCTCCCGTTTATTCTATTCTTTCTTTTGACCCTGTCCCTCCTCAGAAGTATTTGCTTCTGATTACCCCTTTCCCAATCTGCCCTCCTCTCTATCATCCCCTGCTCTCTTGTCCCCTTCTCCCCTATTTTCCCATAGGGTAAGACAGATTTCCTTACCCAATTGAATGTGTATGTTATTCCCTCTGTAATCCAAATCCTATGTGAATAAGATTCACTCATTCCCTCTCACCTTCCCCCATTTCCCCTCCACTGTAAGAGTATTTTCTTTTTGGTTTTTTTGAGATAATTTACCCCATTCTACCTCTCCCTTTCTTCTTCTCCGAATATAATCCTCTCTCATCCTTAATTTTATTCTCCAGATATGATACCCTTAATCTTCAACTCACCCTGTGCCATCTATCTATCTATCTATCTATCTATCTATCTATCTATCTATCTATCTATCTATCTACTATACATACGTATAATTTTTTTCTTCCAAATACCCTAATACTGACAAAGGTCTCATGAGTTATAAATATCATCTTTCCATGCAGGAATGTAAACAGTTCAACCTTAATAAGTCTCTTATGATTTCTCTTTCCTGTTCACCTCTTCATGTTCCACTTGAGTCTTGTATTAGAAAGTCAAATTTTCTATTCAGCTCTGGTCTTTTCATCAAGAATGCTTGAAAGTCCCCTATTTCACTGAATGACCATTTTTTTCCCCTGAAGGATTATACTCAGTTTTGCTGGGTAGGTGATTCTTGGTTGTAATCCTATCTCCTTTGCTCCAGAATATTATATTCCATGCCCTGCGGTCCTTTAATGTAGAAGCTGCTAAATCTTGTGTTATCCTGATTGTGTTTCCACAACTTGAATTGTTTCTTTCTGGCAGCTTGTAATATTTTCTCCTTGACCTGGGAACTCTGGAATTTGGCTACAATATTCCTAGGAGTTTTCTTTTGGGGATCTCTTTCAGGAGGAGATGGGTGGATTCTTTCAATTTCTATTTTGCCCTCTGGTTCTAAGATATCAGGGCAGTTTTCCTTGATAATTTCTTGAAAGATGATGTCTTTTTTTCATCATGGCTTTCAGATAGTCCAATAATTTTTAAATTCTCTCTCCTGGATCTATTTTCCAGGTCAGTTGTTTTTCCAATGAGATATTTCACATTGTCTTCTATTTTTTCATTCTTTTGGATTTGTTTTACAGTGTCTTGATTTCTCATAAAGTCACTAGCTTCCAATTGCTCTATTCTAATTTTTAAGGAAGTATTTTCTTCAGTAATCTTTTGGACTTCCTTTTCCATTTGGCCAATTTTTCTTTTTAGGGCATTCTTCTCCTCATTGGCTTTTTGGACCTCTTTTGCCATTTGGGTTAGGCTATTTTTTAAGGTGTTATTTTCTTCAGTATTTTTTTGGGTCTCCTTTAGCAAGCTGTTGACTTGTTTTTCATGATTTTCTTGCATCACTCTCATTTCTCTTCCCAGTTTTTCCTCTACTTCTCTTACTTGCTTCTCAAAATCCCTTTTGAGCTCTTCCAAGGCCTGGGACTGATTCATATTTTTTTGGAGGCTTTGGATGTAGGAGCTTTGACTTTGTTGTCTTCTTCTGGTTGTATATTTTGATCTTCTTTGTCACC
Organism: Phascolarctos cinereus; assembly: GCF_003287225.1. Taxonomy (NCBI): domain Eukaryota; kingdom Metazoa; phylum Chordata; class Mammalia; order Diprotodontia; family Phascolarctidae; genus Phascolarctos; species Phascolarctos cinereus. The sequence goes on from NW_027556098.1 coordinate 8,870,155, forward strand.
AAAGTAAGATAATATAGTCTGACTCTTTTTGTGCTGCTTGCTCATGATCCCGGCCAATTATTTGAGTTTTAAACTCTTTGTTAAGGTAAGAGTCTGCTTCCAATGTGGAGAATGTATTGTCCCAGGCTTTGGGGGTTTATATAGCTTTCTTCAGAGATACTTGTAGGAACCCATAAATTTTCAGTTCTTGCAAGGTGGTATGATAAGGGGCGAGGTGTTTACTCCTTTCCTGGCCTGTGCTGTGATCTATTAGTGACCACAAGCACTCCTTTCTGTCCTGGAACTGTGAGGAAGATTTCCTGTCCACAGCCACTACAAGCTCCACCATGCCAGCGCTCCTCCTCACCCCAAAATCCCCATCCAGAACTGTGACCCAGACCCAAGCACAGGCAAAACAGGAGATCCCTGCAATCCCCCTCTGATCAGCCACTTTATTCCCCCTCAGTCTGTGGGCCAGAAGCTCGGGAAGCAGCTGCCCACCCCAGGGCCGCGTTCTTGGGGAACTAGATCTGAGACCCCGCCTTCCTCTCTCAGCACTGCAGAAACAGACTTTTCCCACTGACCTTCTAAATTGCCTTTGGCATTTGTGGATTGAGGAATCTCGAAACTGCCGTAGCTGCCTGCAATTCAGTCCTCTGAGGCCTGCTCCAGGTTTGCTCCGGCCTGTGCGCCTACATTGCACTGTGCTACACTCCCACCTGGCGCAATACACCTTTCTGATCAATCATCCAGGTTGTCTTGGGCTGGAACTTTGTTACACTCTGTCTTTTTTGGGTTCTGCTGCCTTAGAATTTGTTTAGAGCCATTTTTTTATAGGTATTTGGAGGGATTTGGGGGAGAGCTCAAGCAAGTCACTGCTTTCACTCTGCCATCTTGGCTCCGCCCCCTCAAGATCGATGCCTTTCTCTATATATTCATATATACATATGTGTATATAAAAAAATGGTCTGCTTCAATAAGAGTTAAGAACTATAGATTAAATATTCCCCACTACTTAATAGTTATACCTGCTTTATAACAGTCATCAGACATTTATTAGGTATTCACTAAATGGATATTGGAAAGTTTTTTTTAAAAAACTTTTTAAAAAACACATATACATATACATATATATACATATATATTATGATTGGTTGTTATAAGATTATTATTACTAGTATCACTATTTTTATTTTATATTATTATTATTATAATTATTACTATTAGATGGTTGATTGTAGGGACCAGTACTGCCCCACTATTCATAGCAGTAACAGTCCCTTCTTCACTATGGAGATTTTTCCTCCCATCTTGGGGTTGCCCAATTAATATCTCTAGACCCAGCTTGGTAGTACATACCATTAGTTCCTCCTGCCCAGGAGTCAGGAGGACCTGAGTTCAAATTTGGCCTCAGGCACATAACGCTCACTAACTGTGTGACTCTGGGCAAGTCACGTAAGCCCAATTGCTTCCTCAAAAAAAAAAAAGATAAAGTAAATTCCCTGAGATATATATATATATATACATATATACATATGTATATATATATATACATATATGTATACATATATATACATACATATATATACATACACATATACATATACATATACATATATACATACACATATACATATACATATATATACATACACATATACACATACATATATATACATACACATATACATATACATATATATACATACACATACATATACATATATATACACATATACATATACATATATATAATATATATATACACATATCCATATATATATACATATATTATGATTGGTTGTTATAAGATTATTATTACTATTATCACTATTTTTATTTTATTTTATCATTATTATAATTATTACTATTAGATGGTTGATTGTAGGGACCAGTACTGCCCCACTATTCATAGCAGTAACAGTCCCTTCTTCACTATGGAGATTTTTCCTCCCATCCTGGGGTTGCCCAATTAATATCTCTAGACCCAGCTTGGTAGTACATACCATTAGTTCCTGCTACTGGGGAGGTAGATCGCTTGAGCTAAGGAGTTTTGAGTTGCAGTAGGACTAAAGTCAAATGAGTATCTACATTAAGTCCAACAATAATACAGTGACCTCCTGAGAGTGGAAGGCTACTGTACTACCCAAGGAGTAACTAACCAGCCTTGATCAAAAACCAGTGCTTTCAAGCTAATCTGTACTGGGATCTGTCTAAGAGTGGCCATTCACTTTCAATCTAAACAAAATAGGAAGACTCAATCTCAAAAATAAAATGAGATAAAAAGTGTATCAAGACCTTAGACCCTCCCACACCCTTATTATCAACCAAGTGTACCCCTTCTAACTTTGCAAAGGAAAGGTCAAGGAAATAGGGGATTGTTTTGACCCATTGTAACCCCTAATTAAGTCCTCTATGTGGTTCAAACTATAGTACCACTTTCCACTTGAGTTTATAATATAATTTATTTATGAAGAGAGTTAGAGGAAAAGGAAGTTGAAAGGTAGATTCTGGAATGGTTTAAGTTCACTTAGACGCAGAGATACAGAATTAAGCCAACCAAAATAAGGACACCCTCTAATGCTTCCCTCAAATTCCACATCAAAAGATTTGCAAAAAACATACAGCCTTCACATTTCTCACTGACAGTGTGCAGATGGAACCAAGACCTTTGCAGTACCTTTTCATCTTATTTCCAAATTTGTATATGCTACCTAAGTACTTCCAACAATGGAATTTGACAGGGAAGATGGATAGAAAGAATATGGTCTTAGACAAAAGCACTATTTCATTTTATTTATTATATCCCCCTGTATTGTATTATCCTTTTTTCGAACAGTGTCTTAAGTCACCTTTACATTAACTTTTGTGTCCAAGGCTGTCGCTGTGTTCTCTAGTTCTATGGTGGTGACATTGTGAGTCTTCATTCTCAAATGCAGAATCAATGAATATTCAGATATATAAGCTATTATTTTTCACAGTAAAATACAGCAAATACAATTCGGTTTATATTGAATAAAACCAAAGAGAGTGTCAATAGTTCACTTAAGTTTTATCAGACTGAAATCTGAGTTATTCATTGGTTTTTTAATCTGTTTGAATCACAGAAGAAATGGTATATATTTTTGTAATGGGTTGGTTGATGATAGACTATTTACAAAAACTTTAAAGAATTCCGTAATGCTACTATCCAGTTAGGTGGTGCAGTGGATAAAGTGCCAGAAGACCGGAATTCAAATCTGGCCTCAGACACTTACTAACTGTGTAACCCTCAGCAAGTCACTTAACCCTATTTGCCTCAGTTTCCTCATCTGTAAAATGAGCTGGAGAAAAAATTTGTAAACCACTCCAGTATCTTTGCCAAGAAAACCCAAAAGAGGTCATGAAGAGTCAGACACAACTGAAAATGACTAAACAACAGCAACTACCCATTTCCACTAATAGAGAGAACGCCCAAAATGAGGTCATGTATTCAACAAAGTATCTATCTTTCACCTATTTATCCACATATTTGTAATATACATATATAAATTAGCTATACTGAGCACTAGATATATAACTCTATATATGTCTATGCATAAATTAGAGCAACATATATCTATATTAAATATATTATATTGTATTAAATACATATATAAATATAATTATAACAACATCTTTATAAGCTTTCCTGATGCACTCATGATTATAGTGTATATGTACTCCTTACACCAATGCCAGTCTCAACAGAGAATCCTTTCTTGGGACTTTGCACTTTTTTATGAGATGTGCGCCTATCCCTTTGGTAAACACTTTAAATAAACATTTATGGCCCTCTTTGTCGCCTCACTTGAGGTCAACAGTATTAGAACGGCTACATATCATCTCCATAGTATCTTTCATGATCTTTTTGTATAGGTGTTAGATATATTATTTTGGGAGAGGCTTTGAGATTACATTTTATTCTGAGTCAAATAATTTCTTAAAAATCAGTTAATAATAGATACATATGGAGATTTTATTCTTTATATCTCTCAATCAGCTGTAGAACTGAGACAGTGAGCATGATCAGCTATTAAAAATTTTCTGCACAAATCTATTCCTTTGCTATTTTTTTATTGACACTGTCTTTGATTATGAAGATTTTAAAGTTGAGAAAGCATACAGGTTGCTCCTTGCTCCTCTTTTTTGTCATTTTAATTTGCTAAGAGTATCATATCTAATAAAAATAAATTGACCAATGATTGAATTGGTATCAATATGAGGAGATACTAGGGCCAAAACTCCTTTTGCTAATGCAGTTTTCAAACTATTCTGTAAGTTATAGTCTTAGAGGGTTACCTGCACCAAGGTTAAGTGACTTGATCACACATCCAGAATTAGTCAAACAGAGGGACTTGAATCCCGACTCCAATGCTGTCATTCTATTGCCCCATGTTAACTCTCACCATTTGTAATAATGCCTGTTATTTTGCAATTTTTCTTCCTTTCATATATCTTGAAAACTTGGAGTACCCATGTCTAGTACTGACTCAGCTTTGTTAAAGACTAGTACCTAATTCAAAGTATTCCTTTCCACTTCATCTCTTGCCATCATCTTCAAATATTACATTATTCATGTTGACAGTCTGTCTAACACTTGACCATGCAATTGAACAATTTCCTCATCTCAAATGGTGGCTTTTCCCACTCTATTTCTGTCACCACTATGTGTCCTTAGACCTTATCATCTCTCAGAATTGCATCATTTCCAAGATCTTCTACCTTTTTGATTTTCATTTAACTCCAGCACATCCCTGATTCCACATATTTATAGGGGTTAACTTAGAACACTGCTTCTCAACTTTTCATGTGTCATGGGCACTTTCATCAGGTGAAGCCTGAGCCCCTTTTTCAGAATAATATTTTGAAATGCATAAAAATTGAAGAAAATGCTAAATCTCAGTTGGGATTTAGTCAAAATGAAGGTACAGTTTTTCTATTCTACTTCACAGATCCCCTGAAACCAATCCACACACTCTTTGGGGATCTATGAACTGCAAGTTAATTGGCAAGTTCATTAGATCCTGACTTTGTTGAGAAGACTGAGGCCATATAAATGAATTCCTTCAGGTCCTCCTCCTTCCTTTCCACAAAGCTTCGTATCATTCAATATTCTTTATTTGGTCATTGAAAAGGCTAATGCTTCTACCTGTGCTCCTGATTCTATCCCTGCCAACTTCCTTTAGTACATATATCTTGTATTACCTCTCTTTTATGTCTCTTCAGTTTCTCCCTTTACACTAGATCATTCCTACCAACATCATATTGTCATCGTTTTCCCAATTAAAAAAAGTCCTTCCATTGAGGCTGCTATCTTATCCAGATACTACGGTACTATCTGTTTTCTCTCTCTCTCCTTGACTGTCAAATTTCTGGAAGAAGGAGGGTGTATATGACCAGAACGCAGAATTTAAAGATCAAGGAAAAGAAGAGGTACTAAAAAGTGGAGACAAAATAGGAGACAATACTAGGCAAGCTAATCAACCACATTTATGCATGTATTGGATATGAAAAGTGAGGGAAAGAAAAGTTATTATAGGCAATACCAAGGACTTTAACACAGGAGACTAAATACATAGTGGTGTGAAAAGTAGAAAAGGTGAAGTCTGACAAGTCGTTTCTTGAGAAAAGCTAAATAATCTCAGTTTGGGACATGTTGAGTTTGAGATGTCAATGGGCCATCCAGGTAGAGAGAGCCTTTAGACAGTTTGAAGAGCAGAGCTAGAGCTCAGAAGAGGTTAGAACTTGATATTAAATGATAATTGAAATCTTGATAATAAATGAGATTGCCAAGGGAATGAATATTTGGAAATGATGATGATGATGATGATGATGATGATGATGATGATGATGACAATGATGAAGATGTTGATGATGATGGTGACAGTGATGGTGATGATGATAAATACCTAGCATTTATATATCACTTTAAGGTTTGCCAAACACTTTATAAATATTATCTCCTTTAATCTGCAAAATAGCTTTTTTGAGGCAGTTGCTATTATCCTTATTTTACAGATAAGAAAACTGAGGTAGACAGAGGTTAAGTGACTTGCCCAAGGTCAGAGAGCTAATAAAGGTCTGAGGCTAGATTTCAATTCAGATCTTCCGACTCCATGTACAGTGCTCAATCTAGCTCCTCTTTAAGGAGTTAGGAAGACAATAAGAAACCTTTGAAAGAGATTGTGAAGGAATAGTTTAGTTAAGTCAGTCAGAAAAATGAGGAGAGTGTAATTTCTTAAAAGAAAAAAACACAAGGGAGCAAAGGGTATCCTTTTTGTTTTCAACTCCAGCACATACTGTTGACACATAAGTGATAAAAACTGAAGAAGAAAAAATTGTTTTTGGATAAGAGGTTCATTGATGGACTCTGAGAAAAAAGTTTCAGTAGAGTGAAAAAAAGGAAAATCAGGGCCCATCAGGGTAGAACTTGAAGTCATTGGGTATAAATGGCAAAAAGGCAAATTTAGGCTTGATTTAAATAAAAACTACCTAAAAATTAAAGCTGTCCAAGAGTGGAATGAGCTATCTTCAGATAGATTCTCTAGTTACTACCAGCCTTTCCACAATATCAATAAAAACCATTTCCAGGTATGTGGTTGAGATGATCTTTTTTCAGGTATAGATGGGATGAGATCACCTCCCAGCTCTCTTCCAACTCTGAAATTCTGTGATTCTATAAAAAGTAAAAGCCTTTTCTTTACGTTTTGTTGGACTTTGTGTGTACATATATGTGTTGTGTGTGAACAGGTGGCATTCACCAAGAGGTTAAAGTGTCAAGTTCAAAAGTATATTTAGCTTGAAAAAATAATTTGACACTCACTGAAAATACATATAAGAAAATGAACTTGTGATCTCACTGACTTAGTAGTTTCCTATGATGATGATTCAGACCAAAATCCATCTTCCCCATCCCATGTGATTCTTGTCCACATTTGCCCCAGAGTTCACCAAAGGGGTCCATTTATGACCTAGAGTTCTTTCTCTATTTCTCCTATGTGGCAGGAATACAATTACAGTCTTCTGGCCATCCAAATTACTCTTCCCTCTAACCACACAAACAGACCATCTTCTCCTTCTATCATACAAGAACATTGAAATGTGATCATTTTCTTTCTATGGAATGGTAAATACATTGTAATCTTGAATGATATGTAGAACCATAGCCATAGTACACTTCATTCCATCAAATGAATTTGATTGTTCCAGACCACACACAAGCCATTTAGTTCATTTTTAGTTTCACACATGTCTTTGGGCAGCTAGGTGGCGCAGTAAGGCCTAAAGTCAAGAAGACCTGAGTTCAAATCTGGCCTCAGAAACTAGCTAGCTGTGTGTTCCTGGGCAAGTCACTTAACCCTGTTTACCTCAGTTTCCTCCTCTGTACTTTGAAGGGAAACCACTCCAGTACCTTTGCCAAGAAACCCCAAATTAGGTCACGAAGAGTCAGACATGACTGAAACAAAGGAACAATAGCAACAGCAAATACAGGTCTTTCCAGCTCCCAGTTAAATACATATTCCTCTTACTATATTGGAAAAGCCCCAGAGGGGGCTAGAACAGAGTCTTCCAATCTAAAACCAGCTCTGGGTTGCAAACTTTTCCTCACTCCCAGCCACTGGGAACAAATCTAGGCACTGCCTCCACTCCAGGGACCACACTTGACAAGATTGTTTACTCCAGTCTTACCCTCTTCCTGTGCTGTCCCCAAGGATCCTAGTTGGCTCCATTTGCTCATTACCTTCCTGTTAATGACCCTGGACTGTCTAGTAGACTTTGTTTACATTTTCTGTTGAAGGGCTGGTTGCATTAGACACATACATGTATACATTGAACTTTCCAGGATCAAGCTAGAATTTCTTGACTCTGATGGGAAGAATAGGCATATGTTTTATTCTAAAGAAGAGTCTCTTGAAAAGGTCCAAAGTATCATTGCTAATACAACAGGAACATTAGGTATATTCCTGTAATCAAATCACCACCATCAACTACTCCATTTCATTGTATAAGCCTTTCCTATAGAAATATTGGATGAGCACTCAGAGTTATTCTAAGATTACTTTCAGATATCATTAAGGGACATGGGGTTTACAAGCTAGGGTGGTATGCATTAATTTAAGATCTTAGAGTAGCTACAAATGAATTCCAAAATAGCATTCATTTTTACTGCAGTGAGTTCCTGGAAGTCATACTATAAAGGTGATCTGATTGTCTCAAGGGAAGAATATGGTAGTCAGAAAAATCAGTGAATAAACTTTTATTAAGTGCTTACTACATTAAATGCTGGAGGATACTGAGAAAAGAAAAAAACCAAAACCAAAATGAACAAACAAAATTTGTCTGCCCTTGCCCTCAAGGAGCTCACACTGTAAAAAGCACAATGTGTAAATAACCAGGTTCACACACAATAGATTCAAAGTAGATAAAAAAAATCTCAGACAATGTGGAACTATGCCCAAAGGGCTATAAAAATGTGCATACCCTTTGACCCAGCAATAGCACTTCGAGGGCTATAACCCAAAGAGATTATACAAACGGGAAAAGGACCCACATGTACAAAAATATTCATAGCAGCTCTTTTTGTGGTGGCAAAGAATTGGAAATTGAGAGGATGCCCATCAATTGGGGAATGGCTGAACAAGTTGTGGTATATGAATGTAATGAAATACTATTGTGCTATAAGAAATGATGAACAGGCTGACTTCAGAAAAATCTGGAAAGACTTGTATGGTCTGATGCTGAGTGAAATGAGCAGAACCAAGAGAACATTGTACACAATAACAGACACATTGTGTTATGACTAATACTGATAAACTTAGCTCTTCCCGGCAATACAAGGATCTAAGACATCTCCAGAGGCCTCGTGATGGAAAATACTATCCACATCCAAAGAAAGAACTATGAAAGTTGAATTGCTATTTTTTTCTCTTCTGTTGAGTTTTGTTTCCTCTTTCTGATGGTTCTTCCTATTGGTTTTAAGTTTTACTTACAATACCACCAATGTGAAAATATGTTTAATAGGAATGTAAATGTATAGCCTATATCAGATTCTGCACCGTCTCGGGGAGGGTGGTGGGAAGGAAAGGGGAGAAAATTTTTAAACTCAAATGCATATGGAAGTGACTATTAATAAATCAAAATAAATTAATTTTTTAAAGTACAAAAAAAAAAGAAAAAGAAAAAGAATCTCAGAGGGGAAGGCATTAGCTGATGGGAAGGGACTAAGATATGGGTGGGGAACCTGTGGCCTGGAGGACACATGTGACCCTCTAGGTCCTCAAGTGCAGCCCTTTGTCAAAGAAATGCTTCCTGCAGAAGTTGGGTTTTAAATTGCCTTAAAATAAAGCAAGGAACTAAGGTGACAAGGAAGCAGAGCATTCCTGGTTTGGACAGCCTGTGAGAAAGAAGTGAAAAAAATGAGAGAAATGGGTAAAGAAATAGCTCTAGAATAGGGGCTATTTAAAATGTCAATTTCAAAATTTAAAATTTAATTTTAAAAAAATCATTTAAAATTTTAATTTTATTTAAAACATCAAGTTTCTATAGTTTTTATTTTCTTATTTCTACATGCTAGAGCAACCTAGAAGCTGGGAAAAGGGGATTTGTAGTTTTTCAAATACTGGGATCTGTTTCCATCTGACTTTGATCCACTGGTTTATATGATCTCTGAAGCTCCTTCCTAGCTTTAAAAGTTCTCTGAAACAAGAAAGCAGAAGACACATTAAGGAAAGGGGCATCAAAATTTTGTACTGCAGAGAAAAAAAATCAAGGAAGATCGTCTTACACTTCTTAGTAAAGTAAGAGAAGAGGTCATCTTCTATGATTGATGGGGTAAAGGACTAGTTTGGCTGTCTGAAGAGAGAAAAAAGATACAGCATAGACACTGTGGGGAATGGGTTAAAGAGTTAATAAGAAAAGAGTAAAATCATTGTTGTTAAACCCTATCCATTCTCAATAAGATTCTGTGATTCTAGTATGGAAAGAAATGGCAATTGCTAGAAAAATTATTCAGAAAACTAACATTACTTTTTTCCCTTCCTCAAAGCAGGGAATAGGATTCATAAGTGAATTGGAAGGAATAGGGCAGAATCCATCTGTCAATGACATCTTAGGTTTACAAAACAAATGACTAAAGGACTAAGAGAAGATTTACCCTTAAAAACATGAATTCATAGATCTATAGAGCTTTACAGACCTTATCTTTCACAAACATATATAATATATATATGCATATATAAATACATGTATAAACGCAGCTTTGTTTACTTTAGCTTTAAAATTACTTATAAGAGGGTGGTTTCTGTGGGCCAGACGTTCATTTGCATCTACTTATCAGTTGGTAGAATAATTTCATTTTCTTAATCACAAGCTTTCACACAGTGCAGTATAGTAGAAATGTCCCTAGATCTGGGTTCAAATCCTTGCTTTACTATTTCTTGCCTATGTTAATTAATCTCTCTGTGCCTCAGTTACTTCATTTATAAAAGGAGGGGGGTTGGATTAGATAATCTCTAAGTTGTCTTCTAGCTCTAATTTTGTGATCTCACATAGGATTTATTCCCCAATAACACACAGCACTGAATGAATATGTAGCATACTGTAAGAGGTTCTAGGGAAGGAAGGAGGAAAGAAAGTATCTCATTCTAGAAGAAGTTTACTCTCTAAGAAGTTTCTATTTCATTTTCTGATTTCCATCAGTACCCCTTCAAAGTGATGCTGGTGCATGAATCAGTCATATCCCCCAACAGAAAGCATTTACATAATATGATGATGAATAAGGGGCAAGAAAACAAAAATAGAAACAGAAAGATGAATCTGGCCTCAGCAAGGACTGAGCTGTGAAGTAGGGAGACATTCTGTTGTCAGCTTCACGTATCATAGGCTTTGCCCTATTTAACAGTTTAACAAGGATTTTACTATAATTTCCTCTTATCCAACTTGAGTGAGCTACAGATCTTCTCATGTCCTTCCAAAACCTTGGGTTGGTTTTGACCTCAGTTTATCCAAATTTATCCAAGAGAAGAAGGAGAGGAATAAGTATACTATTTTTATCACTAGTGACACAAAAATGTCCATGCCAATCCTTGGTGATCCTACAAGGCCACAGAGAGCCTGAAGTGGTTATGAATAATTATATATCCTGTTATCTAAATCTATAGAGATAGAAAGACAGAGTATATCCAGCTAGCCATCCATCATCTATCTATCTATCTATCTATCTATCTATCTATCTATCTATCTATCTATCTATCTATGTCTTTCTCATATATATGAGAGAGAGAGGAGAGAAGGAATATATATATATAGGAAAGAAATACTGCATAGCAGAAATAGTCCTCTCTCTCTCTCTCCATATACATATATATATATATATATATATATATATATATATATATGTATATATATATATATATCATATATGCTTTGAAGTATAAAGGTATCTAATTGTCACCTTCACTTATCATAGGTTTTACCTCCCTCCTTCTACCTTCATCTTATGCTTGTATATCTATATTTATATATTATGTATATCTTATATTTGTGTGTAGATATATGTATATATATACATATATACATACATACACATATGTGTATATATAATATATATGACTGTATACCTAAGAATATTAAGGGTTATGCTGATTACTTTTTCCTAATTGAAATAAAACATTATTAATACATTTCCTTTAGTAATACAAAACCCAATTGTTTATTTATGATTTTTGCATCTTACTCCTGTCTTGAAGGCTAGATTTAGCAAATTGTGATTTACTTTTTTAATTTGCAAAAACTTCTCCTTTCTTTTGTAATTTATACTACAATGAGTCAACACATGTTGGGAAGGTGCCCATTTGATGATAACTCATGAAACACCAGCAGGTGTGATCAAGACCTAAAGTGAAATGACAGGAGCCAGAGATAATAAATGGTGCCCCAATCAATGGCTCCCACATAGATCACACAACTGGTTCAGGATATAAACAAATGAGCTTGTCAGGTCTGACTCCATCATTGGATACCCCTGCTGTTTATATCACACAGATTTTTAATAGTGAAGGTACAAATGAGTTATCTGTCTTTCATTTTATGGATACATGTGTTGAGAAAGGGAAGGGTGATGAGCTGAAATAATGGCAGATTACGTATGCCTGTAATTTTTTAAATAAGTTGTCAAACAGATATTTTCCCAAAGAGTGTTCACTGAGGCATATTTTTTCCAGTGAAAAAATCAAAGATCCTGGATCTTAATTTGCCAGATTTTGATCTCAAGACAAATGTGAGATACAAATAATATAAAGTAATTGAATTTATAAACATTTCAAATTTATGAAAGTGTAATTGAGTCCTTATGCTGAAAGGCAAACTTATGAAGGATGGAGCTGCTCTTAGGCTAGTGGGGCTTTGCAATTGTCTGGGAAACAATGAGTATGATATTAGGAAAACTGAGCCTTCTCACATCAAGCCATTAGAATGTTCTCACTTCTATTCATCTTGTGCTACTTCTTCATGAGTTTTTTTAATTTGTATGTACTTGCAGAAAAAGACTTAAAAAGGAACAGAGGTACCCCTAGAGAAACACATTTTCTTGTTCATATCCCTGAGGCACAGATTTAGTCCAAGTTGATATATACTTTATGATTCCTAAAAGAAATATAGAGTTTAAGAAAATTTGCCAAAGGTAACATGATGTTACAAATATCAGTGGTTTCGAGCAAAGGCATTGTTTATGATTGATTGCTAGAAAAGATATATTATGCAGCAGAAGTGGTACTCATCTTAAAGAAAAATAGTATTATTTCCTTCTTGGTAATGACTACGATTTTCACTTAATGTGCTAGATTAATAACATGCCCCTATACAAATTAATTGTCTTCACTTTTACAGAAAGAACAACAAAGGAAATCAATCGAGAGAAAGCTTCCAAATTAACATTACTCTTTGACAACCCCAATATTCAAAGTCATCCATGGCCATTACACACTTTCAGATTCATGGTTTTGCAGTGGATTTTGCAACTGATTTATTCTCTTTTCAAAGGAGCATTTAAGGCCATGGAAAATGAATATGATTCTTATAGGCTGGATTAGAAGAAAGGGTTTTTGACCTACAAGACTATAATAATGTTATTAAAATAGATTTTAAAAAAATAAAATATTCTTAAAATGAAAATGCTATTTCTAAATTTTATATTACATTTATAAAATTTAGAAATCATATAATGGTAGTAGGAATACACCTGGAAGATCACTTCCTAAACCTTAACCTAAGCTCTTAACCTTTTTTGGTTCATTAATCCCTTTGGCAGTCTGGTAAAGCCTATAGATAGATACCTTTTCAAAATAATTTAAATGCATAAAGTAAAATACATGGAATTATAAAGGAACTCTATTATATTGCAATAGAGTTATCAAAATATTAAAAAATAGTTCATGGACCTCAGCTTCTATTTGATATGAAGCTTAAAGATGCATGATTTATACATGTGGGTACTCGAACACTCACAACGCTTCTATAACCTAATTGACTTTCTTCATGACTTGATTTGACTGAAAAACTTTATCTAGGGCATCCATTTGATACAATCAATGCCTTCTTAATTTAGCTAAGCTGATCATCTGATAACATAGTTCTAATTTATACTGTACATGTACATCTATACTGTATGGTCCATGAAATTGAGAGAGAGAGAGAGAGAGAGAGAGAGAGAGAGAGAGAGAGAGAGAGAGAGAGACAGAGAGAGAGACAGAGAGAGAGAGAGAAAGAGAGAGAGAGAAAGAGAGATATTGACTGCATAATAGTTTATCCCTAAAAATAAAATTTAAAATTCTCCATTAAATTTAAAATGAGTTTTTACTGATTTTTTTGTTTTTTTCAAATCATTATGATTTCCTCCAGTATCCCTCCTTGTTCACCACCCAGAGAGCCATCCCATATAACATGTAATATTTTTAAAGACCAAAAAAGGGAAAAGGGCAGAAAATCAATATAAGCTATAAATATATTGAAAAAGTCTGAAAATATGTGAAAGGTTCAACATTTGTCAACCTTCCACATCTTAAAAGGGGTAGGACTATCTTCTCATATCTTTTCTTTTAAACCATGTTTATTTTTTTGTAATTTCACAATATTCACTTTTGATTGTTGTGTGTATGTACTTTGTGTTCTTGGCTCTACTTACTTCACTTTGCATCAGTTCATGTAAATCTTTTGTTGCTTCACTTTTGCATATTAATCATTTCTTATAGTAGAGTAATATTCCATTGCATTCATATACCATGACTTTTTACCTTTAGGGTTGTCACCAATCCTCAGTTGCTGTTTTATTTCCAATTCTTTGCTATCACAAAAAATATTATTGTAAATATTTTAATGTACATGGGAACTTTCTTCTTATCAGTTGCCTCCTTGGGGTATAGGTCTAGTAATGGAATCTCTGGGTCAGAAGGTATGGATGTTTTAGTTATATTATATCTACTATTATTAATTGCTTCCAAGATACTGATTCACAATTCCACCAAAAATGTACCCAGTTTGCCTAACTTCCTTAAACCAACTTCTAATGTGTATATTATAATAATTAATTATAACATTAATTTTATAACACTTCTAATGTGTATATTTTTAAGGAGAAAAGAGTTTTAAAAAACTATATAAATGTAAACAGAACAATTTGTGAGCTTCTTTCTAGATATTCTAATTTTGTAAAGGATAGGCATGATGAAAACTTCTTGATCTTTGTTTATATATAATCCTTCTATCAGTCTATGTTTTCTTGTATTCCAATATACATCTATCATCCCTATTCCATGTTCTATAATTTTACTGATTACAGAACCAGGTGATTTCGCATGAAGTGTTAGTTTGGGGAAATTGTTGCCCTAAGATTTTTTATTTCTTCTAAGGTTGTTTATAAAACATTCTTTTTTATTCAGTTTCTTGATATATAATTAATCTTGGTCACCTGAGACATCAGCAGTGCTGTTCAAAGGATATTTTTATAAGTCCAATACATGTGTTAATTTCTTTTTGGAAAAAAAAAGTCATTCCCAGAGAAACACAAAGAAGGAAGATGATCATTTCACATCTTAATCTCTGCCTTAAAGATTTTAAGACCATTCAAAGTTGTTTCAAAAATAGCCCAAAAAGCCCCTGCATGAGAAGAAGGACCTTTTCTCTTCCTTGATTGACATCTATCAGCATTATATTATGCTTAGCAATGCCATTGATTATGTGGCAAAATGATTATTTAAAAAGAATAATTTTTTCTCGGAGGCCAAGGACTTAAGAGTAAAGACAGTGACTGCCAAATTTGCATGTATTCATCATTTTCACATGGAACCTAGAAGACATTTGTGGGGTATGGCAAAGCCTCAAATCCAGAAAATTTAAAGCTGGTCTTGTTTTTATGTTCATCTTTAAAAAAAATTATTCCACTCTAAATTTCTCAGAAAATTATCCTTTCAATTGGGAATAAAAAATACACAAATCCTTACATTTGAATTCTCCTGTTGCTATGGTTTTTTTCAACACTGATGATCCATCACAATAAATTACAGTAGGAAATCAATTGGGATTGTATACAATTTCAGATCATGCTTTAACCCAGTCATTCATTAAGAATACTTCAGGCATGAGACAAATTAAAAGACACAATTCATTCTTTCAGTTATTCAAGAAGGTCTAGACATGGAAATTCAGACCATGCAGTATCTTAAATTCTTTAATCAAGGTATATGTGCAAATGTATATAGCTGCCTTTCTGCTACTACTATATCACCTTCTCCCTAATAACACTTTTAATGGAATGGTTGGGAATTCTGAAAGTTATTTGGCTTTCTCAAAGTTATATATTTTTTTACTACCTGGATTCAAATCCTGACTTTGACAATTATTAGACCATGGGGAACCTCTCCAAGACTTACTAACCATTATGTAATGGGTAGCCCTGAGGAATCTGAATCCAGCAATCCAAATCCACATCCCCATGAGCCTTTAGACACTTTCTAGCTGACTGACCCTAGCCAAGTCACTTAACTTTTTTCTTGCTTTCTACATCTGAGAAAATGGGCATATCCATGGCATTACTTTTTTCATAGGGTTATTGTGAGGAAAATATTTGGTAAACCTTAACCTGCAAAATAAATGCTAGTTATTATTCTTGTTCTTGTTTCATACAATACTATGACAAGGTAGTATTAAATCTGAGGAAAACCTTGTAAAGCAGGTGAGGCAAGTATCATAATACCAACGGGGAACAAGAGTACCAGTGAGGTTAAGAGACTTCCCCAAAGGCATACTCATGGCTGGATGGGAGCTAGTAGGTGAACCTAGATTTCTAAATCTTAGAACAGTGTTCAGTTACACTATGGTCTCATATCTATAACAGGGGCTGCTAGGTAGGGCATTAAATAGAGTGTTGGGCCTGGAGGCAGGAAGACTTCAGTTCAAATCCAGCCTCAGGCACTTATTAGATGTGTGACCTTGGGCAAGTCATCTAGTCTCAGTTTCCTCAACTGTAAAATGGGAATAATAATAGCAATTATCTTCTAGAGTTGAGAAGATCAATAGTCAATCAATGGTCAATAAATATTTATTAAGTGCCTACTATGTGCCATTGGGATAACTATTGGGATATAGGGACAGCTAGGTGGCACAGAACATTGGGCCTGGAGTCAGGAAGATTCCTGTCTCCTGAGTTCAAGTCTGGTCTCAAACACTTAACTAGCTGTGTGATCCTGGGCAAATCACTTAACCCTGTTTGCCTCAGGTTCTCATCTGTAAAATGAACTGGAGAGAGAAATGATAAACCACTCTAGTATCTTTGCCAAGAAAACCCTAAATGGGGTCACAAAAAGTTGGACATGACTGAAAGGACTAAACAACATTGTGAAGGAAGGAAGGGAAGGAAAGGAAGAAAGGGAGAAAGAAAAGAAAAAGAAAAGAAAAGAAAGCCTACATTCAAGGAGCTTGCAATCTAAAGGATTGTAAAGGAACAAATTAGATAATATTTGTAGTGCTTAGTATAATGCCTAGCACACACTAGTTACTTAATAAGTCTTTCCTTCCTTCCATCCTAAAATGTGCCACTTAGACCTAAGCGCAACACTTTAGAGGTGGTTTGCTAGATATTTTGGATTTATTCCTTACATGTTTTTTTAAAAAAATACTTAACCATCATGATATTACAATAATTTCAATCAGAAATATCAAAATATCAAAAAAATGCTCTAAATCATTATTGATTAGAGAAATGCAAATCAAAACAACTCTGAGGTATCACATCACACCTATCAGATTGGCCAATATAACAAAACAGGAAAATGATAAATGTTGGAGAAGATGTGGGAAAATTGGAACATTAATGCATTGTTGGTGGAATTGTGAAATGATCCAATCATTTTGGAGAGCAATTTGGAACTATGACTAAAAGATTATAAAATTGTGCATATCCTTTGACTCAGCAATAGCACTTCTAGGGCTATATCCCAAAGAGATCATACAAATGGGAAAAGGACCTACATGTACAAAAATATTTATAGCAGCTCTTTTTGTGGTGGCAAAAAGTTGGAAATTGAGAGAATGCCCATCAATTAGGGAATGGCTGAACAAGTTGTGGTATATGAATGTGATGGAATACTATTGGGCTATAAGAAATGATGAACAGGCTGACTTCAGAAAAACCTGGAAAGACTTGTATGGTCTGATGCTAAGTGAAGTGAGCAGAACCAGGAGAACATTGTACACAGTAACAGCCACATTGTTCAGTGACTAATATTGACAGACTTAACCCTTCTCAGTAATACAATGATCTAAGACATCTTCAAAGGCCTCATGATGGAAAATGCTATCCACATCCAAAGAAAGAACTGTGGAGTTTGAATGCAGATCGAAGCATACTATTTGCTACTTTTTTTTTCCTCTGTTGTATTTTGTTTCCTCTTTCTGGTGGTTCCTCCTGTTAGTTCTAATTCTTACTCACAACATCACTAATGTGAAAATATGTTTAATAGGAATGTGTATGTACAACCTATATCAGATTATGCGCCATCTTGGGGAGGAAGATGGGAAGGAAGGGGGAGAAAAATTTAAAACTCAAAAGCTTATGGAAGTGATTGTTGATAAATCAAAATAAATTAATTTTTAAAAATGCATAATAATAAAATCTGATGTACACATATAAAGTAAATATGTACCTGTACCATAAAAACAATAAGAGAAAGATTTACTATGAATCTGTAAAAGGAAAATATTCACTTCTCAGTTAAAAGAAAAGATTAAGACAATCATGTTTTGCTAAAATAGGAAAAAAAACAGATTTAGCATTATTTACATATTCATTCTGTGTTTATCTCACACAGGTAAAATGCCCAATGCATATATTTCTACTTCACTTGACTTCATCTCACACCATTAGCTCTCCCAGGAGATTGGCATACCTTTGGTTAATTTTTAGTTTAGTTAACAGAATCATTTCCCAGGTTCCCAATGACCCAGACCCCCTAAAAGCATTCCTGGGCCAGATGTTGACATGTTATTTGATATTTTGCAATTTTTCCAGCTCTGAATATTTCAAAAGTGGAATCTGTTCTCAAAAGGCATACTGACATCAATGATGGAAACAATGAGGTTCATTTCACATACTGGGACCTGAATATCCCAGACAATATATTTCTCCTTATGTAAACTAAGGTCACACTAGCTTTCTTTTTGTTTGTTTTTGTCTATCTCACTGTTAATTGAATTTATAGTCTGCCAAAATGCTCAGATCTTTTGTTTCAAATACTGTCAAAAAAAAAAGAAATTTACACAGTAACTTTATTATATATTTAAAAGGAATAACAAGTTATACATAATAGATTTGCAATTCCCTGTACAATCTTTTTTTTTTATCATACTATGTTATGGATATACTTGGTTTAATCCATAAATTTAAAATAAAATAAATAAAAATGAAAAGACACTGTTTAACCACGGCTATGCCATCTTATGCTTGAAAAGATGATTTTGGGGGTCAGCTAGGTAGCACAGTAGATACAGCTCTGGCCTTGGAATCAGGAGGACCTGAGTTCAAATCCAGCCTCAGACAGTTGACACTAGCTGTGTGACCCTGGGCAAGTAACTTAACCCCAATTGCCTCACCAAAAAAGAAAAAGATGATTTTTGAACCCAAATAAGTCTTTACTTTTATTTACCCTTGTTACTAAATTTCATGTTATTAAATTTGGTCCATTATTTGAGTCTATCAAATCCTTCTGAATCTGTCATTCAGTGTCTTGGCTGTGCCTCCCAGTTTTTGGTAATCTGCAAATTCACTAAGCATTGTAAATCTGTGCTTTCCTTTAATTAATTAGAACAAATGTTAATCTGCCTAACCTTAATCATTGAATGAATGTTGCCTCATTCAAACTGAGACCTGTTATAGACCTTAGCTTAAAAAGGCCAATATCTCCTACTGCATCCAGGGCCCTCTCCAGTCATCCTGATCTATATTTTGCCAGAGGAGGAAGTGAGGCTGGTAACTTTGCACACCTCTTCCTCACTTGAATCCAATTCACTTACAAGTCATGACATCTCCTTCCGCATGTCTTAGTTGAGAAAGAAGGACAAAAAATAACAACAAATGTTAAATCGCACAGACCCAAGTAAAGATCCTTGGAACAGTCCATTGGATATCTCCTTCCAACCTGCTATCTAACCATCGGGATCTTGAATTATCATCTAACCTTAAGACTGCTATCTTTTCCATTAGAATAGCATGAGATTTTTTTTTTTATTAAATTCTTTGTTAAAATCTAGGTAAACTAGATCTGCAGCATTCCCTTATTCTACCCAGGCAGTAAGGCTATCAAAAAAAGTAAAATGACTTTAGTCTAAAGTGATGTGTTTTTTGATGAAGCAGTAATAGGTCATGGTATTCACTCTATCCATTTCTTGAAGGTCCATAACTGTCCCTTTAATAAATTATCCCTACTCATTTCTGTAATACACATGAAGAGATGGGTTAAAGATCTATAGGATTTCATAGTTAGGTAGACTTTCTGTGGGTAATTTATGGGAGTATATAAGCAAGTCTTTCAGGAGTGGATGAGTCCCAATCTGCACTAATGGAGAGAGTACCCAAATGGATGAGATCACAAATCCATTGAAGTATCAAAGGGTTACTGTTTTTGCATGGTTACTCATATTTACACTTCTTAAAAAAAATTTCTGTTAGGTGTATTTTCAAAAAATGAGTATGTAGTTCACTGGTATTAGCATTTCTTATGCACCTAAAAAATAAAGCATCTTTAAAGATCTGAAAAAAATACCAATTTGTAATCTAATTAACTTTGGTTTTCCTTGATTTGATGTCAAAGACAAAATTATTTTGTATCATGGGAAAAATAATACTGCATCTCAAAAAGCTGTCAATTTTTAAAAACTGATATTTAATGCTCTCATTTGGAAGGCACTGCCACCTTTCAGAGGAAAACCCTTGGGAAAAGGAAATGACTGCAGATATGGAATTATGAAAATTCCTCCTCTTCCTTTTTCCCAGTTTTATACCCAAGTAGTTTTGGACGGCAGTACTTATTATTTTGTGCTCAAATTCATTATCCTCACACGCTTTTTCCCAAAAGTGATATACAGTGCCAAACACACCCAGGCATTTAACAAATGCCACCTAATATCTCACTGACTTCTACCCATAGAATAACACACCCCTTCTGACTGACAGACGCAGGCAAAGGACAGTATTGTAAAGGAAGTGGCCTGAAAGATCACATAAGAGGTTAACCACACACCCATAAAACCCACCCTTAGAGTTTATGAGCTCTGCTCTGAAAGCTCTAGAAACAAGAGATGGAAATTGTGAACTATATTAACACTAAATATAGAGATTATTTTTATTTTCTATTTCTTTCTTCTCTGCCCCACTTCTCTATACCAACCAACTCATCTCAGGATTGTGAGTGATTTTTTTCTTTGTGATCATGGTTCAAACACTTGTTGTCTTGTTATTGGTTGATTTTTGAAGTATCATAACTCCTAGCTCCTAAAAGTTTTATATAGAATATAAATGCTTCTTGGCCAGCTAGGTGGTACGGTGGATAGTGTACTAGGCCTAAAGTCAGGAAGACTCATCTTCCTGAGTTCAAATCTGGCCTCAGACACTTACTAGCTTTGTGACTGTAGGCAAGTCACTTAACCCAGTTTGCCTCAGTTTCCTCATCTGTAAAATAACCTGGAGAAGGAAATGGCAAACCATTCCAAAATGTTTGCCGAGAAAACCCCAAATGGGTTACCAGGAGTCAGATATGACTGAAAAGCAACTGAACAACAACTGAGCATAAATGTTTCTTATCTCAATAAAAATTAAAATTAAGTTTTAAGAATTTTCCAATATTGCTTGAGGCAACTGGCAGAACCCTACCATACTGTGAAATCAATGTTGGCAATAAACGCTGATGATTGTGAATACAATAATGATTGCTACTTCCTCAACCTTAAGGAAATATTGATAGGCCTTTTTGCTCCCTGGGCTGAAACTTGATTGAGGTAACGATAGTATATATTTCCTTAGGATCAAATATATATAAAGATGAAAATACCAAATAGAGCATGTAAAGTATGATTTAAATGCCATATATATATATATATATACGTATATATATATATATATATATATATATATACGTATATATATATATATATATATACGTATATATATATATATACGTATATATATATATATATATATATACGTATATATATATATATATACGTATATATATATACATTTCTCATTTTTTTCAATGAAAATAATTTTCACCATTCATTGATTTGCCCATGTTCGAAAAGTTAGTGTTATCTTTGATGCTTCCTTCTCTCCTTAAATCTAATATATTAGCAAATGCTATCAATCTTGTCCCCCAAATATGTCATATCCATCTGTTTCTCCTATTATCATAGGCACCAACATAGCACAGATCTTCCTTATTTCCTACAGTTATTTCAACAGCCTCCTAGCCAGTCTTTCTACCTGTAATTTCTTCCCTTTCTAATTCAGCAATCATACCTCTTCCAGAATAATATTCCTCATACACAGATTTGGTCATATTATTTCTCTGTTCAAAATCATTCAATGGCTCCTGATTGTCTGTTTTATGTAGTACACACTCCTTTGCCTGGTTGTGTGACTATATAGCGTCATGTGGGGTAAAAATGAAAAGGCATATCTGCCTTAAATATCTCTCCATCCAACCTACCAGAGTGTTTGAAATTCCCAACATTACTTTATAGTCTTTCCTTTCGTTCAGCAAGCTATTCCAATAGGAACTCTGTTAAATGCAAATATGTTATCCAAAAGGCAGCACGTTAAACTGCTATTATCCGTTAACAGGTTAGCATGATTTGTAAAATCAGATTAGCCTGATCAAGAAGCAAGGAGATCCTTGAGAAAAATAAATCAATTAATCTATAAGTATTGAGCTGGGACTAAGTGTTCCTTGCTATACTGGATGCTGTGAGGGAAAAAATAAGTATAAGATGTGGTCTCTGCCCTCTAAGAGCTTTTAATTCAACTCTAGACAATATGTCAAGCATTTATTAAGGGGCTGCTATGTACAAACCCCTGCCTTGAGCATTGAGGATACACAGATGGATCTATTTAGAATACAAGATGTAACGCATGATGAACAATCAGAGGAAAAATCAAACAGTATAAAATTAAGTGCTAAACTGAACAGTACAGATTTTAAGTGAAGTGACTGGAGGGGCAGTGTAGAGAATAGAGAGATCAATGGTTGGTAGTAGTAATGGAAGGTTTCGTGGAGGAGGTGAGCCTACTCATTGAAGAATGAGTAGGGTTGGGATAGGCAGAGAGTTGCCCAGCAGGTATTCCAGGCTGGGGAAAGGATATAAGCAAAGACTAAATGAATATGGTAACTAAGTAGAGGATGAGATGAAGTGAGAAAATACTTGAGACAGGGAGACCAATTAGAAGACTATTGCAATAGTCCAAACGAGAAGTAATGAAGGCATGAGTTAGGGTAGTGTCTGTATGGCTGAAGAAGACATCTATATGATCAATGTTGCAGATGTAAAAATGGCAAGATTTGGCAAAAGCTGGGAAATGTGGGGTGACAGAGTGAGGAATTGAGGATGTCCCTGAGGTTGTGAGCCCTGGTAACTGGAAGGATGATAATTTAGAAGTGGGGAGTAGGGGAAGGTGTGATGGGAAAGATAGGTGGAATTTGAGTCGCCTAGGAGACATCTAGTTCAAAATATCCAAAATGTATCTGGAAATCAGCTGAATACTGAGGATAGAGAGTTAGCCTCAGTAAGTCATACATTTAAGAAGTTTCACAGTGAAAGTAACAAAGAAATGGAATCATCCTTGTTTAGAGTCACATGGATAAGGGAAAAGTTGCTTGTGTGTTTTCTCCCAAGATATAGGAGCCCTAGGCACGTATGAAGACAGATGGAAAGTGCTAAAGAAGGAAATGAAGATTTTGGAGAGGTATGAGAAAGATGAAGAATAAGAGAAGATAGATCTATTTAATAAGAAGGGAGGCCATGGTAAAAGAGGAATAGGCCTCATGGGCCTCTTTCCTGGGAGTGAAAGCTCAGACACAGTATCCCAACCTTCAGGAGCTAAGATGGTGGGAGGGAAGAAGGGAAAGTGTATGGAAAGCTGGGAAGGCTAATGCACAGAAAGAGAAGGTTGGGGATGATGCAGAAGAAAACATTTCTTGATAGACTTAGCCCTTCTCAGCAATGCAAGGATCTAAGACATCTCCAAAGGCTTCATGATGGAAAATGCTATCCACATCCAGAGAAAGAACTATGGAGTTTGAAACAGTGTGTTCAAAATGTTCAAAACATACTATTTGCAATTTTTTTTCTTCTGTTGTATTTTGTTTCCTCTTTCTGGTGGTTCCTCCTGTTGGTTCTAATTCTTACAACATCATTAATGTGGAAATATGTTTACTAGGAATGCATATGTATAGACTGTATCAGATTGCATGCTATCTTGGGAGGGAGCTGGGGAAAGAGAGGGAAAAAATTTAAAACTCAAAAGCTTATGGAAGTGATTGTTGATAAATCAAAATAAATTAATTTAAAAAAAGAAAAAGAAAAAATATCTCTTGCCTTCATAATTCTAGGCTCCATGATATTCATCAAAACTGCTAAATGCAAAAATGTAGCAAATTCTGCCAATTGTCTTTTGTCAATTTTCCCAAATCAAGCATCTCTCATTTTTTTATTTCCCAAGTAAATTGATGACTATAAAGTGAATACGTTTCATCTATAAAATCTGATGTTTTCTGCAAACAAATGATGGATGCATCTACTTTTTTTCTCAATCTATTTCCATTCAACACACTGGAAAACAATATCTACCAAAACCTCCAGTTGACTGATTCAGAGTATTTGGCCTTTTGACACATAAATACCAAGTGTTTGTTTTCAGCTGCAGTAAATTTATAGTTAATTTATATATAGTTAATTTATCGTTAAGGAGATAAAGTTATAGAACTCCCCAAATGGACGTTCTTTTAAAAGGCTTAGAAACAAATGGTGGGAAATAGGGGAATAATTTATTGCAACTCCTTCATTTCATACATGAAGAAACCAGGGCTTATTGTTATTGTTCATCATTTCTGACTCTTCATGACTCCATTTGGGGTTTTTTTGGCAAAGATGCTGGAGTGGTTTGCCATCTCCTTTGCCAGCTCATTTTAGAACCTGAGACTCAGTGCCTCCAAGAAACTTTATGACTATAAATCAAGGGTTAATATAGGATCCATAAACTTTAAAATAATATTTTGATAACTGTATTTCAATAAAATTAGTTTCCTCTACCATTCTACATATTTTATTTTGTGCATTTTAAAACATTATGCTAAAAAGGGGTCCTTAGGCTTCATTAGACCGTTAAAGAGGACCACAACAAAAAAGAAGTCAACAGCCCCTGCTCCAAGTTATTGATGAGTTTTTGATCTTCACTGGTTTCAGTTGAAGTTCCCTATTCCAACAAAATCCTAATTTCTACCTTCATTGTGCCTTTCTCAAATGCCTGTAAATATCTATTTCACACAGTTGTTCAGATGAACTAACATCAGCAAAGGGTTTAGCAAAGTGTATGTATAATAGATAGCCTATTTCTTGCTTATTCAATGGATAGAGGAGGAGTGGAGGGAGGGGGACAATTTAGAACTGAAAATAAAAATTAATTTAAAAAAGGCAGTTATTACTCTAACTGCATTTCCCCATAGACAGCTGAGTAAGTCAAAGAAATGATAGACAGGAAGTGTTTCCTTTTTATTTGCAGGGCTGAATTAGATTGGGATTTTGTTAGCACTCTGAACTCCACAGAGAAAGTTTCTATCGATTAAGTATTAGCTCTGCCATATTACATAAAGCATTATGGTAATGGACATCCATCTTTCCTTAGTTTTAGTTAGACAACTTCGGGCCAATTTATGATGAATGCTGAAATAGTCTTCTGCCTATCTTACTTACTATAATAGCTCTGTCTACCTTCTCTTCCCCTGGGTACATTAGAGCTCTTTTACACACACAAACTTGCTGTTAATAAAAGAGATTTATGTACGAGTAAGATTTTATTCCTTCCATCAAGTGTTTACTTAAGGAGGTTTTATTGCATAAAATACCATCATCACTTGGTGTACAAAAAGATTTATCTTTTTAACTCACACTCTGCCTCTCGATGCTTCAAATTTGAAGCTGCCAAATGGATGTTTGCTCATGAAACTTCAGCTCAGAACACTGTCTCCCCAGTCCCCACAAACATAGACCCCTGAAGAAGAAAGAAATGCTAGCCTATTATTTTTAGAGGCTTAGGAATTGTCTCACTTGCTTGGGAATATGGATCAAGAAATATATTTCGCTGAAGACAATCCTTGGCATAACAATGTCTAAAGTTGTGGGAAAAATAAATCCCCCATTTAAAATTCACTAATAAACCCTCTCTGATTTTCTATATACAGTCCATCCCTCAAGGTCTAGCTCAAATTTCCACTTCTTACATAAAGTCTTTCCATATTATTCCAACAGTCAATGAGCTCTTCTCCCTTTGATCTCCTAGCATGTATTATGTAAGGTATAATCAATTGCCTACTGCAAAGGCCCGTGGTAGATCTTAAAGAAAAGCCTGCTGAATTGAATAGATTCCTTATAAAGTCTCATATAATGTATTTTTTTTAAAGACCATTAGGGGTAAGTGACTTGCCCAGAGTCACACAACTAGTAAGTGTTATGTGCCTGAGGTCACATTTGAACTCAGGTCCTCTTGAATCCAGGGCCGGTGCTCTATCCACTTCACCACCTAGCTGCCCCAATGTTGTATTTTTATTCAACTCTCCCTGTGTTATAACTTGGAAGCAACTAGGCTGCTCAGCTTACGGGGCCAGGAGTCAGGAAAAATCTGAGTTCAAATCTGTCCTCAGACTCTTACTAGCCTTGTGACTCTGGGCAAGTTAACTTAATCCTGTTTCCTTAAT
Organism: Phascolarctos cinereus; assembly: GCF_003287225.1. Classification (NCBI taxonomy): domain Eukaryota; kingdom Metazoa; phylum Chordata; class Mammalia; order Diprotodontia; family Phascolarctidae; genus Phascolarctos; species Phascolarctos cinereus. The sequence goes on from NW_027556098.1 coordinate 8,896,665, forward strand.
CAGTTTCCTTATCTATAAAAAGGGCTGGAGAAGGAAATACAAACCACTCAAGTATCTTTGTCAAGAATCAGATATGACTGAAAACTACTGAACAACAACAATGTTATATCCTGTTTTCCATGCTAGACTGTAAGATCCTTGAGGATAGGTACAGTAGCTTATAGGATATAGAACTAGAAAGGATCAGAGGAAAACATTTAAATTTGGAAGGGCTCATAGAGATCAATGCATCCAGGAGCTTTATTTAACTGATGAAGAAACTGAGGCCCAGAAGGGTTAAATAACTTTCCCCATGTGACATTTGTGGTAATATATTCCAGTAGATAAGAGTGCTAGAGTCAGAGTAAGGTAGTTCTGGTTTCATATAACTCTTCTGATATGTACTAACTGTACGAACACGGATAAAACAAATTTGCCTGTCTGAACCTCAGTTAACTGCATCTGTAAAATGGGGATAATGACATCGTTAATAACTACCTTACTAGGTTGTTGTGAGGTTCAAATGAGATAATGTATATGAAGCAAACTGCAGATTTTAAAGCATTATATAAATGTCAATTACTCTGAAGCAAAGCCAAGGCTGGGCAGTTTGTTGGCACAGTGGCTTAAATGAGCCTAAAGTCAGGACTCATCTTCTTGATTTCAAATCTGGCCTCAGACACTTACTAGCTGTGTGACCCTAGGAAAGTCACTTAACCCTATTTGCCTCAGTTTCCCCACCTGTAAAATGAGCTGGAGAAGTCAATGGCAAACTCCTCCAATATCTTTGCCAAGAAAACCCCAAATGGGGTTGCAAAAAGTCAGACATGACTGAACAACAACAAAGAGCCAATATCCAAACCAAGCCCTTGTGATTCTAAAGACAGCACCTTTCCCACTACTTCCCTCATACAATTTTCTATGCCACAAAGTACTTTACACATAACAGGCACTCAATAAATATTGGTTGATTTAATGATTTCATAGCCATACAGGACAATACAGCAAGAATTATATTTCTTTAGCTTCTTTCCAGCACTAATATTCAGTGACTATGTAAATTTGTGATTAGCTCACAAAATGCAAATTCTACCATTCATTTTCTCTTCCTCATCTAACAGGTTTTTCATCTGTCTGTTGCTCAGCTTAGCTTTTTATTTCCTACCCTGCCATATACCCTACCAAAGGTTTTCTTTTCAAATGCATAGCAGCTTCTGGATGTCTTTTTTTATTCTGGTCATACAAGGAGGACTCCAAAGGTCATAGAAAAATGATAGCAGTAAAAGAAAAAAAAAAGCACAAGAAAAGGCCTTCCTGGAATTAGCCAAAAAGAAAAAAAAAATGAAAAATATCATTATTTTCCTAAGGTCATTAAAGTCATGGTGAAAGTAAGATTGCAGACTAAGTAAGAGTCTTAAAACTGCCTAATTACTGATATCAGAAAAGACTGATAGATTTGATGAAGAGAGCTAGTATTTAACTAAGGAGTGAATCATAAGTTTGACTATTACTATATCTAACTGGTATTTATATTTCTCTAATTCTTGCTCAAAATTCCATTTATTTAAATATAATTTTACACTACTTATGCTTAATATTTATTCATAGCTGTTAAAATGGAATTTGATTTTTATATCCTGAGAGGCTGCATGATTTAAAGGGTAGAGAAATGTCCTTAAAGCCAGAAAGACCTGGGTCCAAGTCTCTTCCCTGACACATTCTGGCTGTGTGACCCTGGGCAAGTCATTGACATTCTCAGTGCTGTATGTACCTCATTAATAATAATATCATTTTTATATAGCATTTTGAAACATGCTAAAAAATTTAAAGCATTTTATAATTTTTTTCTCATTTTATTCTCACAGCTTTGGTAGACAAGTGCAATTAAAGGCTGAAGTCAGCTCGGTGGATAGAATACTGGCCTTGGAGTCAGGAAGAGTTAAGTTCAAATCTGACCTTACACACTTAACAGCTGTGTGACCCTAGGCAAATCACTTAACCTATGTTTGTTTCAGTTTCCAAGTCTGTAAAATGGGAATAATATCACCTACATCCCAGGGTTGTTGTAAGAATCAAATGAGATAATAATTGTAAAGGACTTAGTACACAGTACTTGCTGTATAGTAAACACTATATAAATCTTAGTTATTGTTGTTAGTATTATTATTATTACTATTACTAGTTATATAACCCTGAGCAAGGCACTTAACCTTACTTAACACTTAACTTTCCTCATCTGCAAAATGGGGATAATAATAGCACCTATATTAATAATAGCATGGATATTTCACAGAAATTGTGATCAATTGAAATGACAAACACATAGAGCTTTGCAAATTTTAAAGCACTATATAAATGCTGAGTATTATTATTCTCATGAGAAAATGAAGAAGAGATGAGGAAACTGAGGCTGGATTTGAAATCGGGTCTTCCTGACTCCAGATCCAGCATTCTTTTTCCCTTACCTGGCTGCCTTTCTGAGACCATAAATTGAAAAAAGAGGTAGCTATGGGTATTTCTTTACGTGGTCCTTGCCCAGGCTATTGAAACCACCAATCCAGTCCCTATATAAAGAACTTTTATTTTTTTTTAAGCATATTTTAGTAGGAAACCATGTTGATTTCTGATTCACTTAACAACCTCATAGGAAGCTTGGCTGTTCAGATGATTAGACGTAAGGGAGCCTCTTGGCAGTAAGTTTATCTGAATTGCAACTAAAAAAAATCAAATAAACATTTATTAATTAAGTCTTATATTTAAATCTCTGGGAAAGGATCTGCAAATACAGAGACAAAACAAAGCCTCCTTACTCTAAGCTTGCTTTCTACCGAAGTGGGGAGTGGGAGTGGGTGAAAACTAAAAATGCTACACAAATAACGTATAATGGAAGGTAATTTGAGAAGATAGAAAAGTACTAGCAACTGGGACAATCCAAGAAAGGTAAGGCTGGAAATCAGCTTGAGTGAGTTATAACACTGTAATGAGGAGGAAACAGTCTCTGGAATACCGATCCTGCTATGAAAACCCCAAGCTAAAAAAAAAAATTACAAAACTCATTACAATCTAGTTTCAAAGTTATACAAATGTCATTTACTGATACGATGAAAACTTACTAAAACATGGTGTTTAATTAAAATCATTGGGTTTTCTCCTTCTGGAAGCCTTCACTGAAGATAGCTATGTCATATCATCACCCATACTATAAAAAGAGAAATCTTCGGAGGACTGTCGTAGGTGACATCACTTTATCTCTCTTACATGACAGGACATGACAGTCTGGATATTATTTATGCCACTGTTAGTATTCCATTTAACAAATGCCATTTCTTCCATTAAGCCTGCCTGAACCCAGATGATGTTAGCACCCTTTCCCTTCTTAATTTTTCTTCTACTCTATTTATGTGCATGCTGTATATCCTTATCACTTGAGGTTAGAGACAATTTGATGCCTTTATATTCCTAGTACCTATCTTGACTGTGATAGGCATTTCACTTTGTTGAAGGAAATGAATTGAGCAATCCACCCATTCTGGGTCCCTGACAGAGGCAGATAGCAACACAATGTGAAGTTATCTTAACTACTTATAATGTATTATTGTTTCTATTCATTTTGAAAGGCATTTCACTTTTGCAATCGCAGCTGTGAAAGTCACTGAAAATCTTTCATAAATTTCTTTAATAGACACTCATTTAATGGAATATCATTGTATATTAATATGATGTGATTAATCTTAATTGCCTCTTCTTAAGAACTCAGTTGATACATTCATAGGCATCTCTCCTGACCTCTTCTTTCTTCTCATTAATTCTTTTTCAGAAGTCAATTAATAAAAAAGAAAAATAAATTAATGGATGTGCTAAGCCAAAATCATCCCTTAGAATCTTGATTTCACTGGACCTGTAAGTACCAATAATATCAATAGTAATTTGGTTTTTCCTGACACCTTTTGTAGTGACTAGATACATAATTCAGTGTGAAGTGAAAAGTATTCCCAATTAAGAAAGCCTCCATGTGATTTCATCACATCTAACATCTAAGGAGAAGACTATCTAAAAATAATTATGTGACAACATATGCTTTGCTAAACACACTTAGGTGGGAATTTATTTGGGGTGGGGGGGGAAAGGAGGGCAGTGGAGACACAACCAAAATATCCTTTCTCGAAATGAAACAAAGCTACATTAAAACCATCTCTTGTGCCCACAGTTAAAAAAAATTAAATTCATTTAAAACAAAAGGGAAAGTGCTTATCTTATTTTTTTTAATTATGATTGATCAATTGAAATTTGAAACATGACCATGTTAATCATGAGGTAGGTTTTTCTCAACTTTTTTTTTTCTTTCCTCTATTTCTGTGCTAAATCTTTAAATGACCAGTCAGACTGGTGCTTTTCTCAAAATTGCAGCCTAGTGAATGGCTAATAGGTAGGTAGGTCCCTGGCTAAGCATCACTGAATCTACAAAAAATTTAAGAGATGCAGATATGTACGCTGGGGAGACTAAAAAGCCAGCTCCCCCCCCCCCCCGCCTGCTCTATCCCTGAAAGTATGTTTCCAAGTGACTGAGATTTTTTGAATGGAATGAGGTCACACTGGAGAGGTCAGGCTGATTAAAAGGACCTGAGGAATTAAGGAGACGGTGGTTAACTGGGATAGTGAGAAGCTATGTGGATAAAGGAGGCTAAAAGCTCAGCAGGTATGTGGAGTATACTTAAGTTGTAAACATGGAATTGAAACATAAATGGCTTCAGGCTCTGAAAGAATAAGGAGGGGGACTAAAGAATGGAGATCTATTGCTTTTAGAGGGATTATCACACAATTTTTGTGAAAGAGAAAAGGCTCCTTTATTTTGCACTTTTTAAAATATAAAACATACGATTGTTTATTCCGAAGGACCTCTAGTTACCAGCAGGATGCCATACATGACACCATTTTCAGTGGCTTATTATATTGTCAATAAACTACATCTATATTTACAGAAACAGATCATAGCATTCTTACTTCCATTAAGGATATGGATTATTATTGGGGCAGCTAGGTGGCACAGTAGATAGAGCACTGGGCTTGGAGTCAGGAAGACTCTTCTTCATGAGTTTAAATCCAGGCTTCAGACACTAGTGTGTGACCCTGGGCAAATAACTTAACCTTGTTTACCTCAGTTGCTCATCTGTAAAAGGAGCCAGAGAAGGAAATGTCAAACCATTCCTTTTCCAAGAAAACTACAAATAGGGTCAGGGAGAATTAGACAAAACTTAAAAATGACTCAACAATAACAATGTATTATTATTATTAAATTATCATCATTAATTTTCTAGTCTAGACATTTGCATTTCTCTAATTATTAGTGATTTAGAGCATTTTAATATGACTATTGATAGCTTTGATGTCTTATTCAGAAAACAGCCTATTTATATCCTTTGACCATTTATCATTTGGGGAGTGACTAATATTTCTTTGTATAAATTTGGCTCAGTTCCTCATATATTTGAAAATTTTTAATTTTAGCTACATTGGTTTTATTTGTACCAAAATTTTGATTTCATGTCATCAGAATTATGCATTTTACTTCTCATGATCTTCTATATCACTTGTTTTTCATAAAATCTTCCCTTATTCATAGACATGATGGATAATTTATTCTGTGTTCCCCTAATTTGCTTATGATATCATGCTTTATGTCTAAATCATGTATCAATCATGTACCTTATCTTTTTATATGGTATAAGATCTTCACCTATGACTAGTTTCTATCAGGCTACTTTCTAGTTTTTCCTAATGGTTTTTATGGAAGTCTTTGCCCCACTAGCTCGGATATTTGGATGTATCAAACACTAGATTACTATGATCATTTACTTCTATATATTGTGTATCTAATCTATTCCACTGTTCACTCAGTGCCTTACCCAGTACCAGATTGTTTTCATGATTACTGCTTTATAGTATAGTTTGAAATCTGATACCTCTAGGTAATCTTCCTTCACCTTTTTTATCATTGATTCCCTTGATATTCTTGAACTTTTGTTTGGCAGGATGAATTTTATTTTTTCTGTCTCTATACTCTTCTATATTCAATTCTTTGGTGGTTTGATTAGTATGGCACTAAATAAGTAAATTAATTTCAGTAGAATTTTTTTTTATATTGGCTAAGTCTATCCATGAGCAATTTATAATTCTCTAGTTGCTTAGATTTGTCTTTGTTCATATAAAATGTTTTATAATTGTGTTCATGGGTTTGTCTTGGCAGGTAGACTCCCAATTCTTTTATACTGTCTGCAGTTATTTTAAATAATTTCTCTTTTTATCTCTTTCTGCTAAGTTTTGTTAGTAACATATAGAAATGCTGATGATTTATGTCGGTTTATTTTATATGCTGTAACTTTGCTAAAGTGGTTAATAGCTTCATCCAGGTTTTTTTTAGGTGATTCTCTAGGGATCTCTACCAGCAAAGAGTTATATTATTTGCTTGTTGTCTATTCTTATTCCTTCAATTTCTTTTTCCTTGTCTTTTTGCTATGGGTAGCATTTATTATATGATGTTGAATAATAATGGTAATAATGGACATCCTTGCTTCACCCCTGATCTTACTGGAAAAGCTTCTAGTTTATCCCCATTACAGATAGTGCTTGCTCTTGGATTTAGATAGACAATTTTTTTTTAGAAAAAAATGTCATTTATTCTTATGTAAGATAATTTCCCCCATTCTTCCTCTCCCTTCTCCCTTCTCCCATTATATCCTTTTATTTTCCTTAGCCTTCCATTTTTCTTTTGAGACACCTCAACATCATACTTACCATGCTTCTATCTATGTAAACTCCCTCAAACTACCCTAATGATGACAGAGTTCTTGGGGGTTAAGTATATTATCTTCCCATTTGGGAAGATAAACAGTTCAGGTTAACTTTATTAAGTGCCACATGGTTTCTCATTCATGTTTATGTTTTCATGCCTCTCTTAAGTCTTGTATTTGAATGTCAAATTTTCTATTCAGTTGTGGTCTATAAGTCTATTCTTGAAGTCATTCAGACTTTGCAGGAAATTCCCGGCCTGTGGTCTACTGGAACTCAACAACCCAGAGTCAACTTCATCTCATAACAAAGCATCAGAGCAGAACTTAGAAGGAGGGCAATTGAATGTTTACTTTTTTCCATATGCCTGATAAAAAAAACCTGATGATTAAAAGTAGATTAAGCAGAGAAATCGGTAAATGTTGGCCTGTCTCCAGTTTCCTAGTATTCTTAACTATTTTTTTATTTTCATTTTGTTAAATCAGAATAATCTACTTTTTCTCACTCTGTCTACAAATAAAATTATGAATACCTAAATTATAGGTAAAAGTTATGAAAGTAATAGTGTAAAATATGCTACTGAGATGCAGTCTAAGACATTGAAACTTAAGTGAGTCATTTCCTGAGGCAAACACTCTTCAAGAGGTAAATAATGGTACAATTTGGAACTGAACTATAAAGCATACATCATATAAGACGATGAAATTTCTATCAATCATTTGGTACCCACAGCCAAAATAAAAATCACTCAAGTAAAAAACTGTCAGAAGATCAATGGCTTTCTCTCAGGAAATGAATCCTAGCTTCTCCATGAAAGATATTACCATAAATCCTTTAGCTTTTACATGTCAATAGATAGATGCAACCAAAATACTTCTGTCCATGTCTGGTACTGAAACTTTATATCCAAGGTCAATAATGGGGACTATCATAAAAACTTCTTGATTATTCAAGTTTTGAAAAGCACTGTTGAAGCAATTGGTAGCTGAATGGATAGAACATTTGGTCTGGAATCAGGAAGGCTTGAATTCAAATCTAGCATCAGATACTTACTAGCTGTCTGACTCTGGGGAAGTCACTTAACCCCTGGCTGTCTCAATTCCCTCTACTGTAAAATGCACCTACCTCTCAGGGTTGCTGCAAAGATTAAAAAAGAGAATATTTGTAAAAAGTGCTTAGGAAAGTGCCTGGCACATAGTAGGTACAATACAAATGTTCATTCCCTCCCCCTCTTTCTTTTTCCCTCAATCCTGTTACAGTAAAAGAGATAAACATCAAAAAGTATTATATGGGATCTGATCACAGTTCTGCTCCCATTAGCTGTGTGACCATGGAAAAGTCACAACCTCCTTGGATGTCAATTTCTTCACAAAACAGAGAAGGAGCAGAAGAGAAGGGGATTGCACTACATCATTGCTAATGAATCTTACAAGTCTAAAATCTTGGACCTTGATTTCAGGATGTTACAAAATGTCACTCTCTGTCCAGGGGAATTTCAAGTAACAATCCAGACAGCTCCTGATTTATAGAATTTGGTCTAGCCCAATTATATAAAAGATTAATTTCTATAAATCAAAACCAATATTCTTGTGAACTTCCACTATAGAGAAAAATAATAAACAATAGCCCCCAGTAAGCTAGGCCAAAAATTATGATTATGAATTCTATCCAATTTCTTATCATAGTCTGAACAATAGTCATTCTTTGCCCATTTGTTTTTTTTTTCCCTGTGTGGATAATTAAACTGAATTTTATTGATGGATTATAGATCTCACAAAGAAAATTATATGAAGTTCCAGGATTTGATGCAATCAGCACAATGTAACCCATAAATAAGAGCATCTGGAGGACCTTACCATCTATTGGAAATCCATCTTTGGTTTAGATTCTGAGCTACATAGCTAGCATTACAATGGCCAGCACTTGGTGATCATTTGTCTTCCTGTTTTATGCCTCATTTTAAGTATAAAAAACAAAGTTCTCTCTACTGTTACCTCCTTTAAGGAAAGTATGGTTTTTGTACTATGTTGTTAGATGAGAGTCTTTGAGAATCTTTAAAGTACCTTTTATGTAACCAAATCAAATGCTTTTTAAATAGTTATTAAAAATTAAGCAGTGGGCTCATGTATTCACTACTATTTATAGTCAAACATATGACTGCAATGAAATGGCCTTCCACAGAATGTACTGTAATACATTGTCTTTATTAATCATGAATGAGTTCATAGGAAGAGTTTATCAGATCTAGTTCAAGGTGATAGCTAGCTTTTGGAAGGAAAGAGATAAAGGATTAGAAGTTCATAGGATTACCTCACAGATAATAATATGAAACATTTCTGTTGTTTACAGAAGCTTTGATATGCATTGTCTCATTTCATGACAACAAGGACTGTAGACTATTGTGAGGAAAAAGAGGATAATATTTTAGGTTCACATGATTTTGATCTAACAGACTTTGAAGGTCAACTAGTTTAACCTCATTTTAGAGAGGAGAAAAATGAAGACCAGAAAGGACCTGCAACTTGCTCATGTTTCCATCATAAGTGGTATAATGCAGAGTAAAAATGCAGGTCCTCTTACTCCAAATCTCAGCGATATTTCCACTATATTAGGCAATATATCGGTGTATGTGGTGCACACTGATGTTGGCATATTTTATATGTAAAATTAAGGTCAACCTACATCAGATCGCCCAATAAATAGGGATGAAATACAGAACTGTATTTTCATTAGAAACCTAGAGAAGATACATCCATGGATGTAAAAACAGAAGAATATTTCTTACAACTGTAAATATCTCTTTTCCAGTCCTCATCCTTCTTGACCTGTCTGCCCTCTGTACTGCTGACCACTCTCTCCTCTCTGGGTTTTCTTGACATTTCTGTCTCCTGATTGTCCTCCTACATGTCCAACCACTCCATCTTAGTCTCCTTTGTTGACTAGTTATCTATATCATACCACGTAAAGGTGGGTATTCTTCAAGATTGTATGCTAAGACCTTTACTGTTCTTTCTCCGTAGCTTCTCATGATAACCTTATTAGGTACTATTGGTTTAACTATCATCTCTATGCAGATGACTCACACATATGTAGACTGAGCCTCAGTTTCTCCCCTGAGCTTCAGCTCCATGTCATCAATTGCTTATTGGACATTTTGATCTAGTTGCTCCAGAGACAACTTAAAGTCTACATATTGAAAACTGAATTCATTATCTTCTCTTCTTCACAAATCCCACCCCCTTCTCCAAACTATCCCATTTCTTTCCAAGGCAGCATCATCTTGCATTCTCCCAGGCTTGCAACCATTGTTTATATTCAAATCCTCACTCTTCCTCACTTCATAAATAGGATCACTAGCCAAATCTTATAAGTTTACCCTCCACAACATCTCCTACATCTGACCCCTTATCTTAACTCACCACCTTGGTTCAGGTCTTTATTATTTTTGGTCTACATTATTGTAGCAGCCTATTAATCACCCTTCCTGCTTCAAGTCTCTCAACATTCTAGTTCATTTTACAATTTGCTGCCTAGGTGGTTTGTTTTCTATGCAGATCTTATTAGACATTACTACCGCTATTGAACTCTGCAATCTAACCACACTGGCTTTCTCCTGCTGCTCACATCTCTCTGACTTTGCATTGGCCATCTCACATTTCCTAACATTCCCTCTTTATCTACCTCTGAAAGAATCTCTATCTTCCTTTAAAATGTAGTTTATGTACTATCATCTGTATGAAGCCTTTCTTGATTCCCTCACTGCTATTCCCCTCCTTCCTAAACTACCTTGTATTTAACTACTATGCATATATGCATTTGTTCACTGTGTATTTAAACTATATATGTTTATATATACTTATCATGTTCTCTACTAGAATGTGAGTTCCTTGAAAGTAGAGATTCTTTCATTCTTGGTACATATGTTACCAGCACCTAACAATGTGCTTGATTAATTAATATAAATTAATATATTATATATCAATAAGTTAATGTATGATATATAATATGAAATTAATTGATAGATGCTTCTTGATTGGGTGATTTATTGATCTAAGCAGATTAAAGATAGCTTTACTTTGATTATCAGTTGAGACGGGGAAAATAGCTGGCATAATCAGAGAGCAAGTACTTTCCTTGTGAGAAAAATGGTAATAATTATGTAACTTAAGCCTGTAGGACTTAAGTACTTCTTAGCAAATAATTCAGAGATCACCATGTGAACCATCAATTAAGTGAAACGTCCCAAAACGTCAATGGGTACAGCCATTTAAAGCATAACCTCATAGGGTATAAGACTAGACCTCTCTTAGATGCAGACACAAGTAATAGGAACCAGAGAACTTTTGTCAGTTCAGCTTGGTCATTGGGTAGATAGATAGTGTTAGGATTCTGCACAGAATAGGAAAAAAAAAGTTCAGAGGAATAAAGTAACTTTGTACTGCAATCTTCTAAGGGGAGGGATTGCATTGTCCATCCAATTACATTTTCCATGGTGCCTGACTAGTGTTCTAAGGGCAGAAACTTCTAAAGAGGCAGGAATGGAACCCAGTTTCCAAGGGAGAGATTTTAGAGGAAGGAGAAGATCTATGTGGAATTGGATTTCAAAGGATTATGGATCAAGAGTAGGAATAGGCAAAAAAAAAAGAGTCTATTTGCCAGTTGTTAAGAATAAATTGAAGAAGTTGAAGGACATCAGACATCCTGCATTAGTGATCAAGTGATTGCTGGAGGACCAAGAACTACATGAGAGATATAAGGGTGGATTTTCCCTCCCTCCATACACACTATTTTGCTTGGAGAAGAGGACCAGATCTAAAGTGTTTGGGGAGAGTGTTTACTCTATCCTTTCGCTAATATATATTTTTTTAATCTTGATTAAATGTTTTACTTTTAAAATGTATGTTCTTGGTATGCTCTTAAAACATTACACAAGGGGTAGCTAGGTGGCACAGTGGATAGAGCACCAATCCTGAAGTCAGGAGGACCTAAGTTCAAATCTGGCCTCAGACCAAACACTTGACACTTACTAGCTGTGTGACCCTGGGCAAGTCACTTAACCCTAATTGCCTAAAAAAAAAAAGTTACACAAATAGAGTTTAGGTGATTTTATATCTAAACCAACCTAGAGACTCCAACTGATTATTTCCAAAATTCCACACATTGGACTCTCACATCAATAGACACTATGAAATAGAGTGGTGAAAAGTAATTTACATTTAAAACACACACACACACACACACACACACACACACGCACACACAAAGAGAGATTTCAGGGAGAGATAAATTCACTGTGTGCTTTTAACATATTTTCTACATTTACATATGCATAGTTTTATCATTTTTAAACTTTCATATTTCTGAAAGCTTAACATTTTGGTGTTCAATGTTTTTTAAAATACAATTTTCTATCCAATTTTGCCTCTTTCAATTTGGCAAATGTTAGATGTTGGTTTCTCCCCTTGTTTTTAAATTCAAATAGCAGTTAACATAGTGTGTTTTGTCTGATTTAATTATTCTGAAATTCCTAATAGTAGCATTCTCAAAACTACAAAATAAATAATCATTTACTAGGGCTCTGTTACAGAATAAGAATGAAGTGATTGACATCTTTGTGGGCCCTCTTAAATCATGATTCTGTTTTTCATTGTTCAACAGTAAAATAATGAAAGGAGATATTGGAAAGACAAGCCCTATCCAAGGCTGACTATGATTTCATGTAAAGAATACTGGATGGAGGTCTAAAAGACTGGGTTTCCTATTTGTTTACCAGTTAACTGACCTATAGGAAGTCACTTAACCTCTTTCAAAATTAATTTTCTTAAAAAAAGGGATAGTTAGATGGTACAATGGATAGAATGCCAGGCCTGGAGTCAGGAAGACCTGAGTTCAGATCCAGCCTTAGACACTGATCATCTGTGTGACCCTAGACAAATCACTTAACCATATTTGCCTCAGTTATTTCATCTATAAAATAAACTGGAGAAGGAAATAGCAAACCACTCCAGGATTTTTGCCAAGAAAACCTCAGAAAGAGTCACAAAGTGTCAGACATGACTAAAAATGATTGAACATCAACAAAAATTCTTTAAAAAACAAAGAAACAGATGACAACTCATTCATCATAAAAGGCTTGCTCTAATGCCTCTTGTTGGAAGATAAGTATTCTGTGTTCTTCAAGGCTATGCCAAAAATCTTGAGTTGAAGGGTTCTGACAACAAAGAAAGGCTTCAGGTAGAGGCATAATGATAAGCATCACAGATGATGCTGACCCACAACTAGCCTAGGTAGGAGTAGATGAGCTCAGCATGAACAAAGGCTCTCTATATCTCAACTTTGTATTACGACACTACAAGAATCCTTAATAGATACAACCACTGGTACAATTCTTTTGTACCACTCTTCTCTTTATCAATATCACATAAGGCTTAAAACAGGGAGATCTATGTTGACTAATAGATGTTTGGCTTTACAAATGTCTTCGAAGAACTCCTAGATAGGACTCCAAATGGAAGAGAGATTGCTTGCAGATGGAGGGGCTCCTTAGAAGCTGTTTCTGGCTGACATTTGTTGATCTCATCTAATCTTGGAATATTGCAGGCCCTTCTTGATGAATTCCAGGGTCTCTCAGAGGATATTGTCCTAGCAATTCACACAGAAAGAATAAAATGGATGAAGAATATATATTGCCCAGATTAAGGCAAGCAGTTCCATAGGCATCCAAGTACATCAGAATACACATCTTAATCAGGAATTATATAAGTATAATGAGCTGGACCAAGAACTAAATAGAAATAAGAGAATTAATTAAATAGAATTTGGGAAACTGTATAATATTTTCAATTATCACATTTTGCTCTAATAGAAACCCCATATTTTCAATACCAATATGCTACCAATCACCTCTAATACCAATAATCTACCAATACCAATATGCTAGTGATGCTAGACAGTGACAAATCATAAAACATCAGAATATCAAAGAATCTAAATTGTGGGTGACACTCAATAAAGAAATGAATGGAAGTTGTAAATGGGCTATAACATATTGCCAAATATGATGTACACAAGAAACAAATTAAAAGACATCGTCGAGAACATGCATGACCAGAAAAGGAAGCACACCAGCTACCTAACAAGAACAAAGGGATAACTGACAGTCCATCAAAATGTTGTCCTCATAATATGAAATAGTAAATTGAATTAGTAAACCTCCTAAGGAAGGCCTTTCAGCTTGTTAGGTTATTCCTCTATAGAGGATTTCTGGAAGGTAATTTCATGTACTCCCATGGATCATATTAACATTCCTATGCACCTCCCTCCAGATCTGCAGTCTCCTGTCTCCAACTATCTATTAGAAATCTTGTAGGGGCAGCTAGATGGTGCAGTGGTTAGAGCACCAGCCCTGAAGTCAGGAGTTCAAATCCGGCCTCAGATCAAACACTTGACACTTACTAGCTGTGTGACTCTGGGCAAGTGGTTTAACCCCAATTGCCTCAAAAAAAATCTTGAACTGGATATCCTGTGGACATATTAAACTCAACCAAAACTGAACTTATTGTCTTCCTCCCCTAGCCCCAAAGCCTTCTCTTCTTTCCAACTCCCCTGTTACTGTGAAGGGTACTATTATCATCCAGAGTTGCAAGCTAGGTATCATCCTTGACTCCTCAATCTTTGTCAGTATCTGTTTCCAATCTGTTACCAAGTTCTGTTAATTCTACCTTTATAACATCTTTCTTATATGTCCCCTTCTGTCTTCCGACACTGTTACCCTAGGACATATTCTTATCACCTCATACCTGGACTATTGCAATGGCCTGCTGGTTGTTCTCCCTGCCTCAAGTCTCTCCCCATTACAGTCCACCCTTCACTCAGCTATAAAAGGGATCTTCCTAAAGTATACATCTATCCATGTTACCTCCTCCCAGCCCCCATTCAATAAACTCTAATGGCTTCCTATTGCCAGCAGTATCAAATATAAAAATTCTCTTTTTTGGCTTTTAAATCATTTTATAAACTGAACTACTTCTACCTTTCCAGTCTTCTTATACCTTATTCACCCTCACATACTCTACAATCAAGTGAGACTGGTGTCCTTGCTGTATCCTTGAAAAAGACACTTCTGAACTGTGCCTTTTTTACGAGCTCTCCCCCATGCTCAGATTTCTCTGCTTCTTCACCTTCATCTCCTGACTCCACCTGGCTTGTCTTTAAGTCTCAACTAAAATGTCATTCCCAGTCCCACTTAATGCTTGGCCCTTCCATCTGAGATTATCCCCAATTTATCATACAGGGGAAATGAAGGGAATAAGCATTCATATTGTGTTTACTATGTGCC
This sequence comes from Phascolarctos cinereus, assembly GCF_003287225.1. Taxonomy (NCBI): domain Eukaryota; kingdom Metazoa; phylum Chordata; class Mammalia; order Diprotodontia; family Phascolarctidae; genus Phascolarctos; species Phascolarctos cinereus. The sequence continues at coordinate 8,911,768 of NW_027556098.1, forward strand.
AGGTACTCTACTAAGTGCTTTTCTACAAATATTATCTCATATATGTGCGTATATGTAGTATATGTATATGTATATGTATATGTATATATATGTATATGTATATGTATATGTATATGTATATGTATGTATATGTATATGTATGTATATGTATATGTATATGTATGTATATGTATATGTATATGTATATGTATATGTATATGTATATGTACATGTACATGTATATGTATATGCATATGCATATGCATATACATATGCATATGTATATGTATATGTACATGTATATGTATATGTACATATATATATATACATACACATATGTGCAGAGATTGATCTTTATATAGAGATCTGCATAATCCATAGAGAAATAGATACGATATCTTTGTATATAGTAGTTTACATGTTGTCTTTTCTATTAGATTGTGAACTCCTTGAGGGAGGGGGCTTTTTTTTACTTTTCTCCACATTCTCAACACTTAGTAGTCAGTCAACAAGTTTTATTAAACATCTACTATGTGCCAGATCCTGTACTAAGCACAGTATTTAGCACATTCACTGTAGTTGTTTTGACCCTTCACATAGCAGGTGCTTAACAAATGTTTGTTGATTTGAAGGACATGGACAAAAATAGCACAGGATAAGATGGCATGGATGGTTTGAATTTACATATGGGAATGAAGTATCAACACCTCATGGGGGTATTTTAAGGATGAAGTGAAAACAAAAATGGGAAGCTACTTGTAACTACCTCACTCTCAAAGTTACTATTATTTTGCAATGATTAAGTTTGAAAACTTAAGTAATCTCTAATCTTCTTAGTGAAGTTCTTTTTTTTAATTGTTGGAAATAAAAACATATTTACTTTAGTCATTATTACTGTAAATACAATTAGCAAATCCTATCCCCATGTGAGCTTGAAGAAAATAACATTCTATAAATATTTGAGGAAAAATAGTTTCCTAAGTTTTTGAAAAATCCATTGGATTGACTCAGAGTTGGGTAGGGAAAAAAGTGATGATGGTTAGGCAACTGTTCCAATTAAAAGAGACTAAGAGATTAATTGTGTTTGGAAATGTGGTGTTTAAATTCGTAAACTTCACAAATAGACTTCAAAATTGAATAAGCTAAAGTCAACAAATTAAGCAGCCACAAGAGAGTAATGCAAAAAGAGAAATCCTCTGCAGTCTCAAGTCAAGTTTTTACCCATTAACTAATAGCAAACAAATCATGACCACTCTACACACCTGGCTTCAGCCTACTTTTCTAGCATTATTGAACATTACTTTCCCCTCCACACACTCTACTTTCCAACTAAATTGATCTCCTTGCTGTTCTATATGGAGGATATTCCATGTACCATCTCCTTATTTTGTATGAACTGTCCCCTATTCCTGGAAATCACATCTTCCTCATCTCTACTTTCTGGAATCTCTAGTCTCCTTCTGGAATCAGCTCAAGTGTCACACAAGGCCTTTCTTGACCCTCCAAGTTGCTAGTGTCCTATGTATTTACTTATCTGAATATATGTTTATGAGGACAGGAACTTTGTCTTTTTTCCTCCCAAGCACCTAGGATAGTACTAGATACATAGTAGACACTTAAATACTTATTATATAAATGAAATAATAAACTAGGGAAACTATACTTTAAATACTCAATAACTTAGTGCACAGAAAGAATACTGGTATAGATAAATATAGATCATCATTAAATAGATAATGGTACTTTAAAGAGCATTTACTTTTGAGTTAGTAGTCTTAATTCTAATTATTGAGTGATCTCAATGCTAAGCTTAGCACTTTGGACATAACCAGCTGGGATTTTTAAATGTAATATTTCTTTGGGACAGAGAGATTTTCATGTGAAAATTGATAATAGGATACAACTGTGTACATACCCATCTGTGTATGGACATATATGATATATGTATATATGTAATATGTACAAATAAATATTTATTTCTCATGTGTACATAGCCCCAAAGTTGCATGTACAGTATGTGTATTTTGACACAGGTCTGTAATACTACTTGTATTCTGTAACCTAAATAATCACTACTACTTCTAATGAAAAACTCAATGGGAAAAATATGATTCCTTCTGGAACTTTGCTTAAACCCTGAGGGACACCTACAGTTAGAAAATCTGATCTGGAAGAGGAACCAGTGAAGGAGACAGAGAAGAAAAGCTCATTTAGGTGGGAGAAAAACTATCTTTGTCCTCTTTTTGTATACCTAGCCCTTAGGAGAGTACCTGGTACATAAAAGGTGCTTAATAAATTTTTATTGATTGATTAGAGATGATTGGAGATCTTTAAAAAGATATATACATTTATACATCAGACAAGGTTTGGACTATTTCAACTCAGAGATTACATCATACTCTATGATTCTGTTATGCCCATCAATCTATCAAATAACAAGCATTTTTATGCATCTACTATACGATGGACACCTTGCCAGACAATGGCAATTTCCTGTTGTTGTTCAGTCATGTCAGTCATGTCCTACTCTTTGTCACCTGATTTGGGATCTTCTTAGCAAAGATACTGGAGTGATTTGCTATATCCTTCTCCAGCTCATCTTATAGATGAGGAACTAAGGCAAACAAGATTAAGTGATTTGTCCAGGGTCACATAGCTAGTAAGTGTCTGAGTCCAGATTTAAACTTAAGACTTCCTGACTCCAGGAATGGCATTCTATCCATTGTACCACCTAGCTGCCCATCAATAAATAAGCATTTATTAAGCACCTACTACGCATCAGGCACTGTGCTAAGCACTGTTTCTTCTTTGGGGATAAGTTTGTTCATTATAGTTTCATAATGGGAAATTTTTATTGTTTTATAATTGCTCTTTCTATTTACATGGAATCAACATATATACTTGTGTTCCTTGCTCTGTTGACTCCCTTTTGCATCAGTCTATATAAGCATTTCCGTGCAGATTCTCTGTATTTGTCATGATCATCATTTCCTCATATTCACATACCACAAACAATTTGTTTTATTGATTTCCTACATTTCTTTTGTCCTAGTAAGAATTTGATAAATGCTGATTTTGTGCAGAATATCAGCACAATACTGTCCACTCATTCATTTAGCAAATATTGATAGAGTTTCTTTTATGTTCAGAAGCACTATGCTTCCTGCTGCACTGGATGCAAAAATAGAATTAAAATATGATCCCTTTTTGCTCCCCGAGTTTGCAGTCTAGTAGAGAAGATAAGGCATGTGCAAAAATGTATAGAAGCCAAGGCAGGATTGCTAGCTAGTAAAGGACAGAAGAAAATAAATTGCTATAGGAGTTTAGAAAAGGAAGAGATTACTTTCGAAGACACAAATAGATACTAAAGGAAATGAAGGCTATGCTGACTTTGCAATCCAAATCATATCAAGTTGAATTTTTAAAAAATTTCTGAAAATGTTACAAGAGATATCTCATTTCTCCAGCCTCTTCTAAGTTACCTAAGTAATGAAAAATATAGTTAAAATCTCGTTTATCCAAAAACATGACAGAGAAACAAGAAAACAGAAAATTGAGCCACCAAAAGAAAGGTCACAAAATCTATTAGTAAAAGGTCATGCATTATATATACAAGCAATCTCATTAGGTCCTTCAGAGTTCATTAACTCTTATGTAAACCAATTCTAACAACCTTGATTATCTAGTATAGGACATAGCGTATTGGATTATACAGCATTAAAGAGAAGAAAGTACTATTAGAGAGAGACATATGGAATGACATATTGAGCAAGAAGTGACAACAAAAACAAAGGAAAAAGACATTTTAAAAAAAACTTTAAAAAGAAAAGAAAAAAACCCACAAGTACTTGACCTCCATGGCAGTGGTAGGCCACTTAGGATCACAATTTAGAGACATATTGGACTTTAGGGGGCCATTCAGTCCATCAACCTAATTTTTCAAATCAAGAAACTGAAGCTCAGAGGGAAATGACTTGTCTAGAGTCATACAGTTAGTATGTAGCTACTTACTGGATTTGAGATTCAAATCCCAGTCTTATGACTGTTTCTACTCCATCAAGTTTATACTATATACCTCAATAGCTATTGAGATCACCACTATATTTTTCAATCCTTTTGGACATCTTGCCCCACTTGAGGTTTTCTTGGCAAAGATACTAGAGTGCCCTTTCCTTCTCCAGCTCATTTTAAAGTTGAGGAAATGGAGACAAATGGGGTTAAATGACTTGCCCAAGGTCACACAACTAGGAAGTGTCTGAGGTTGGATTTGAACTCAGAAAGATGAATCTTCCTTACTCTGGGCCCAGTACTCAATCCACTGCACCAGCTAGCTGCTTTATATTAATATAATATAATATAATAACTATTGAGAAAGAAAAGGCTAAATTACATTCATGGTTATTAATTTAAGAAGACAGGAGAGTTTGTGATACGATTTAGAAAGATTTCAACCCACAATGTTAAGTTGTTTTCTTTTTTTTTTAAGTTCAGCAACCTAAGCTAAGTTTCAGTTATCAGGAAAATTTGTCTTACATTGAATAGCTCATTCTTTAATAGCTAATCAATAAACTTTTATTAATCACCTACTACGTGCCTAATACTATAGTAAGCCCTGGGGTATAAAAAGACATAAAAGAAAGTCTGGTCTCAAAAAACTCACAATCTAATGGAGGAGATAATATATGAACAACTAAATATAAACAAGCTACATCCAGGATAAATTGGAAGCGTTCAACTAGAATTTGCAAGTATTCAATTAGAATTAAGAAGGGTTGGGGAAGGCTCCCTGTAAAAGGTGGGAATTTAGCTGGTATTTGAAGGAAGCCAGAGAAACCAGGAGGCAGAGATGAGCAGGGGGAGCATCCCATGTATGGGGGACAGCCAGTGAAAATGCTCAGAGTCAGCAGGTATAGGGTCCAGTTTGAGGAATGGTGAGGAGACCAGTGTCCCTGGATCAGAAAACAGAGAAGAAGGGAGCAGCGTAAGGTATAAGAAGACTGAAAAGATTGAAAGAAGCCAGAATATAAGGGGCTTTGAAGACCCAAAAGAGGATCTTGTATTTGACCCTAAAGGCAAAAGGAAGCTAGTAGAGTTTACTGAATGGGAGAAGGAGGTGCAACATGGTCAGACCTATACTTTAGGAAGATTGTCTTGATGGCTGAGTAGAGGATGGATTATAGTGGGGAGAAATTTGAGGCATCAAAAGCAACCAAAATGCTAGTGTAGCATTCCAGGCATGAGGTGATGAAGGCCTGGACCAGGATAATGGCTGTGAAAGAAAAGAGAAGGGGGGCATATATTATATATATATATATATATATGTAATAGACAATATATAATAAAACATAAAATAGATAAGCTATAGATCGGATATGGAAGAATGAGTGAGAGCAAAGAGTTGAGGATGACCCCTACACTAGCAGGTGATTCCCTAGACAGTAATAGGAAAGTTTGGAAGGGGGAAGAGTTTGGACAATTAATGAGTTCAATTTTAGACATGCTAAGTTGAAGATGTTTACAGGGCATCCAGTTTGAGCTGTCCAGTAGGTAGCTATAAATGAGAGATCAGAAGGTCAGCAGAAAGGTTAAAGCTGAATAAGCTATGCTGTCAGGTAAATAAAACCTCTCCCTAGGAGAAACAAATGACTTGTGAATTTGCATAAGTTAATGTTGGTTCCTCAGGGCCTTGCAAGGCAAACAGTGGAATACATCAAGTCTTCATTTGAATTTTTTTATGATTTAAAGAAATAAGCTTATCCCCAAATATGGCATGTTAAAACCAGCTTTCAACATACTCTGGTAGCTAAGTAATAACACTCAAAATACACACAAAAAAGAATTAAGCTATTTTTCTTACCTTCTATAATCTATGGCATTTTCCAGCTTCTCATTTATCCTGAATTTCAATCCTTTTGCCAAAAAACTCTAGCTTAGCATTTTCTTCAGGATAAAAATAAAAATCCTCTTAACTTAGAGGAAAAAATGTGTTCTATAAATTTACTACATATAAATAAAATCTTAACTATGATCAGAAAATTCACTGCTAAGTATTTTTGTCCAATTTTGATTCCTTAAGACCCTACAGATTTAGGTTAGATATAAGAAAGTTTGTTGTAATAGAGTAGTTAATAGCTAGAATAGGTTACTGGAAAAGGTCATGAAATTTTCTTCTTTGAAAACCTTTTAAAATTGGTTAGAGTCTCATCTATCTTAGGTGATATAATGAGCCTGAGAGAGGGACAAGGATGGACTTCTCAAGGTCCTTTCAGTATTCCTCTTTGCAGCATCTTCAGAAAACTTATTCATTCTCTAAATTCTCTTGGTTTTCCAATAGATGTTAAAGTAACAGAATTATTTGGACTACAATTATGCCTTCTAATACTTTATAATCTGTGAGAAGCAATGTAGTACAATAGAACATGAGTTTAGAGTAAGAAGACCCAAGTTCAAACTCCAACTCTTATCATTTACTAGCTGAGTTAATATTGTTGTTATTGGTGAGTCATTTTCAGTCGTGTCCAACTCTCCATGAGCTCATTTGGAGTTTTCTTGGCAAAGATACTAGTGCAATTTGCCATTTCCTTTTCCAGCTCATTTTCCAGGTAAGGAAACTGAGGCAAACAGGGTCAAGTGACTTGCCTCGTGTCACCCAGCTAGCAAGTGTCTGAGGTCAGATTTGAACTCAGGAAGCTGAGTCTTCCTGACTCCAGGCCTGACATGCTATCTACTGTGCTGTCTAGCTGCCCATGTTACCAAAGACCCTTAAGGTCTTTGGTGCTTACATTTCTCATCTATTAAATTACATGACCATATCTGATGACCATTGGGTTATTCCCTACACTAGATCTATGATTTTATGAACATAGTAAGGTGGACACTCATATATGGAAAGAATATAGAACAAAATAAGACTAGTAAACTAGTACATAAATGGATAGAAAACTGTTTGCAGGATGTTAGAATTCAGTGTAAAAGCATTTCAGGAAGGGGATTGGGGATAAGTTTGCATAAAAAGTTGGGGTGGGATTCAGAGTGAACAGACTAAAGCCCAGTGTAGTCACACAGTACCACAGATACCACAAACAATTATGTTCTTCCAAAGACCCCGGAAAGTTTTTTCAGGGGAAGTTGTTGTTCATGCTTCCTTTTGGTAAAGGATCAATGACACCACACTGTTGGGGTAAGATAGTGGATGATGGATGATATCTTAACTTGCACATGAATTAGATTTAAGTGAGGCAGAGTTGCACCAAGTCATTAGCCTTACTCTCTTCCAGAGTTATCGAAGTCCAGTGGCAAGACAAAAGTCAAGATGAATGACCATGGCCCCAGGATGCAGTGGATACACGAAGGAGTGTCTTCTCAGCTCTGAATGCTCCACAGTGCCTACTTTAGCTGACTTCATGACCATTGCAACAAATTGTTCTCCTCTGCCCAGTCCCCTGGGGAAAAGTCTTCACATGCTTGGGGTAGACATCCACTTAGTTTAGCCCATCACAGTCTTAGTGGGGTGGGCCACTGCTTCTTGGAGAGTTGAGTGAGAGGTGAGTGAGAAGTGGACACCAAAAGTGGATTAGGAGCCCTGAAAAGGGTTTGGCAAGCCCTCATCCCACAGGTGATAGTTCTGCCTGAATATCCTATTTAAATATCCTGAGAAGCATCTCATAAAGAATGGGGGTGGGATGATAGAGACTGAAAAAGGAAATAAACAGTCTTCAGGGCAGAGGTTTTGGCTTAGAATTCCCTGAAGAAAAAAAAAGGATATTAAAGGAGATTTTGAACCACGAGACCTGGAGAGAGAACTGGCTGAGACAGAGGAGTAGGAGAGAGAAATGAGTTGTATGAAGCATCCTGGGAAAAGCTCCTAGGCCTAGGATGAGAACCTAGAATTTGATCTATGGGAGAACTCCATCTAGACCATTACCTTTTTAACTAGTCTCTGCATATCCATTCTATTCCCTTTTCTATATCCAACCTGACTCATTGCCCCTAAATCATCCCATTTCCCACAGCTGGAATTCCTTGAGTTCAGGTTCAGCCTTGCACTAGGCTCTTGAGACCAAAATGACCTCTAGGTAGAGGAGATATAAAGACTACTAGACACAAGCAAAGTTTGGAGGTTCAACTTTAAAGCATCTGTGCTGAAGTTACCATGGAGCTGAGACTAGGCCTTGTTCCTGCCTCCTTCTGGACACTCAAGTCTTGCCCCAGATTCCTAATCCTCATGGCTAAGTTCCCCACTTCCTGCTGTTGAAACTCCACAATATAGATCACTTGCATGCCAAAACACTTTTGTCTACTTCCAGACTCTCTTAACATCTAAGGCAAAGATCACCTATCTGCTGTCTACCATTTGGTCTCCTTACGATCTTATTTAGAGCTGGAAGACACTTTTGAGATCATTTAGTCCAATCTCCTTGTCTTACAAATAATGAGGAAACTAAGGCCTAGAAAGGTCAAATAAGATGTCTAAGGTCATATAGATAGCAACTACTACTCAACTGGACTTCCAGGGCCCTTATCTGTCCCACCCTAGTGATTCTAATTTCTGGGCTCCTTGACATCCAGTCTAGCCTAATCCATTCCACCACCAATGGAGGTCAAGGTTTAACACCCTCCATCCTATCCCACACAGCATTGCCTGATTTATATTTCTATAATAAGGCTGTGCAAACATTAATGGAAAAACATTTCAAAAATTCCCCACTGTCTGAAGGATAAAGTCTAGCATTCATGGTTCTTTACAACCTGGCCTCAAGACTTTTCTGACTTTTTTCTCCCACACTAATCTCTGACATAAGCTTTCAAACCTCAGTATGCTGCTTACTACCACTGTACTGTGGCCCTGTCCCCAGCTACAAATATATCTTGCCTATTTTTGCCCATCCAAATCCTATCCATCTACTAAAATCCCACATCCTCTCCACCCCCAGCCTTTCCCACCACTTCTGGCCCACCATGATTTCTCTCTCCTAGGAAACCCAACAGCATTCACTTATAGTCAGTACCACTCATTTGGCACCTATCTACCTTCTTTTAAATGTGCGGCCCTTCTCTCTAGCAAGATTATAAAATCTATGACAGCTGATAACTCTGCCATCCACTTCTATCAGAAGTAACTAGAACAACGCTTTTTGATGAAATTATAAAGGCTCCTTATTAAATATTTGTTGATGGTGATACTACCTTGTATTTAGCAATTTGAAAATTTTGTCCTTATGATTCAAGTCTTTGATGCAGGCAATGCTGTGAAATGGTAGGGAATTTGAAGTCAATTACCTGGGTTCAAATCCCAGATAATATGAGTAATGACTTTGGGCAAGTCTCTTAACCTTCTTTCTTCCTCCCTCTCTTAGTTTCTTCTTTTGCAAATGCAGAGAAGGTGGAATGAGAGGTCCCTTTTAGCTTTGAACTGCTATTCTATGTATCAGTTGTTTCATACAACTCAATAATGGGGTTAAATATTCCTTCAGTAAGCAAAGTGGTCAACTTGAGTTAATTACAGATGACTCATCAAATATTTTAAAACAATAAATAGTTGAGAGGCAGAATTGTATAGTAGATTGTGTATAAAATTTGAAGGTAAGAAGTCTCTGGTTTGAGTCATGTTGCTGCCACTTACTGGTTGAGGCATCCCTTGAATCTCTGAATCTTTCTGTGCCTCAGTTTCCTCATCTGTAAATTGAGGATAATAATAGTGTAGTGCCTTCTTCACAGGGTTCTTGTGAGGTTCACGTGAGGTAGTGGATTGTAAAATATATCACAAAATTTAAAGCATTATATAAATAGCAAGTGTTGTTATTGGTACTATCATCTGAGATTATGTGCATAATACACGCTTGAACGAATAAATGAAAAACCTATATTAAGTTATTACTGTTTACAATGCACTGAGAATATAAACAAGACAATCCCTACTCTCAAAGATCTCACATTCTAACAGGGGAGACAATATTGTATAGATTTCAGCTATAATGAAAGGTATAATTATCCCAGTTTTACAGATGAACACACTGGGGGTCAGATAAAATAAAGTATTTCCCTAATGTCATAGAGCTGGTAAATGGCAGAACATGCCATCTGTTCTCTCAGGATCTTTAACGTGTCAGTCAAGATGGGGCTTACATAGAAAGACTGACATTGTAGAGAAACAGAAATTTGGCAGGAAGTAAACAAATGAAGATTAAAGGTGAGAAGCTCCATAGCACAAGGGCAGAAAAGAAAAAAAAAATATTCCCAGATTGGAGTCAGAACAAATCTCAAATCAAGAGATGATATCTATGCAAATCTGTATGTAGTAAGGCTAAATGATCGACATTTGTATTCTCTGTTTACAACTGGAACATTATGGAAGAAAATTGCGCAGTTTTATTTTCAAATGAGCTTTACAAATACACCCATTAAGCGGAGATGGAGGTGTATAAATTCAGAAAATAGCTATTCATTAATACCTGTCATCGTAGAGTTATGAACACATTTTCTCTCCTGACATTGCACACAAAGCCACCTTCCCATGGAACAGGTCCGCAGTTAGTAAACATGTTTATGGACAAAACATTAAAAAGGCACAGATAACATTAGTCACTTCTTAGCAATTAAGTTACTGGGTGTTAAAGCTAAAAGCACCTCTTTGACATGCAAATGAACTTTTGTTTCAGCACCAGCTATCACTAAGTGGGAATTTTTTTTTAAGCCTGAGTGCAAAGAGAACAAACTACTACCATAGGAGGCCTATGTAGGCAGAAGAAGAGATTTAACAGAGACCACCAGAACTGAAAGGGAGGGGCCGGAAAGGAAGGGTATCAAATAAGGCAAATTCTCTGGCTTTGCCAGGTAGTCCCATCAGGATGTCCTCAAGACAGCAGGTAATTATCTTTTGGTAGGATTCCGGGAAGGCAGAGGAGAGGGCAAAAAAGAAAAAGAGAAAAGGAGTGTTTTCACACACACACACACACACACACACACACACAGAGGCATGTGTGCGTGTGTGTGTGTGTGTGTGTGTGTGTGTGTGTGTGTGTGTATACATACATATATACATGTCAACATTTCCACAGCCTTTGAGCTACCTCCCTGAGATAGTCAAGATAGTTCAAGAGTTCTTGGGTAATTTTTATGATAAAGCACCTATCATGAAAGATGATCTGAATCAAAGAATAAGAAAAAGTAGATTAATGTTTAAAACAGTAGATAACAGGGCTCTTTTCTTCTTCTGAACAGCTAACATCAAGATTCAGACAACAAACAGACTTGGAAAAGTTGAAGGAGCATCAGTGATGCCTGCCATACAGAAAAGCTGAGCAATAGTTTATAGTAGTGTACCCAAGATGTGTGGAAAACTACTCTCTGTCTCTCTGTCTCTCTGTCTCTCTTTCTCTCTCTCTCTCTCTCTCTCTCTCTCTCTCTCTCTCTCACACACACACACACACACACACACACACTGATACATTTCACTTTTACTCTCATTTCCTAATATAAAGCCACTGGACATTATGATTAATCTGAACTGAGTTGCCTTTTAGAGTTGTTTGCACTTACATTTTTATAATCATTTTGTATACTGTTCACTTGACTCTACTTACTTGATTCTTCCTAGCTATTTTCAAAAACTTCTGAGAAAAGATAGGTAGGATTATAGGATCTGAGTTTCTATACAGGAGAGAGGCCTAAAAGAGGGAGGAGGATCACAAAGTACTCATTTTGCATCTTAACAATGTTCAAGTTATCCAAAATAATTATTCCACCTCTAAATTGTTTTTCTAATTTTTCAGGTGAAATATCTCTATGAGTTGATTTTTTGTTGTTGTTCAACTCTCTCTGACCCCATTTTGGGGTTTTCTTGGCAAAGATACTACAGTAGTTTGCCACATCCTTCTCCAGCTTATTTTATGGATGAGGAAGTGAGGCAAGCAGGGTTGAGTGACTTGCCTAGGGTTACATAGCTAATAAGTATCTGAGGCTGGATTGGACTCATGAAGATGAGTCTTCTTGATTCTAAGCGCAGTGCTCTATCCACTGTGTCACCTAACCACCCTGAGTGAGATTAAGTAAGACTTTATAATAAAGCCTAGTGTTAAACTTACCAGCAAAAGTCACAATTACAAAAAAAAAAATGGGGTTTAAGAAGCCCTTTCCTCTCAATAATCCCAGGAGTTAGGTAATACAAATATTTTTCCTGCCATTTTAAATGAAGAAATTGACATTCAGGAAATTAGAAAGTAAGTAATAGACTCAAAATTCTGCTACAAAATACAGTTCAATTTGCTTTCCATTACACCACAAATTCCTCATTAAATAATAAATCCAGAATCTTCCATGATGATCCATGGCAAGCATCTTCTGACTTTGAGATTGCTATGACATTGTTTGGAGTCTTCTTTTCTCTAGACTTTCCATCAGTGACTGGGATCTACTCAGGAATCAGGGAATAGAAAGAGAAACTGAAGGAGATGGGAATCATATTTCAGGAGGGTTCTTCCAAATCTTTAAGTGCTAAAGAAATGATAATAATAGCAATGATACCTTTCATTTGTACAGTGCTTTGTAATTTCTAAAGCACACATTCATAATTTAAAAAGTGACAGGGAATGCCTTTACCAGGGAACAATGATACCTTACATTTTTATAGCTGGGTGCTTTTACACAGCATTTTCTTGCCCATTATTTCATTTGGCCTAGAAGCTTTCTAACTTCTCTGCCAGGTCTTATGTTCCATGAGTCTGAATATATTCACATCTCTGTGAAGTAGCAGGATAGATATTGTTATCCCTTTCTTATAAAAATAGCAGGAAAACAGTCTCAGAGAGGTTATGGGTCTTCTCCAAGATCATATACCCAGCACCTGCCAGAGCCAACACTGGAATCCAAAATTTCTTATTTTTAGTCCTAGAATACTAGATCTGGAGTCAGGAAGACTTGAGTTCAAAACTGATCTCAAATACTTAATGACAGCATGACACTGAGCAAGTCACTTAACTCGCCTGCCTTAGTTTTCTCAACTTTAAGGGACATAATATAAGTAGTACCACTTAGAGTTATTGTGATGATAGAATAAAATCATATTTATTTTTTTTTATTTTTAGGCAATTGGGGTTAAGTGACTTGCCCAGGGTCACACAGCTAGTAAGTGTCAAGTGTTTGGTTTGAGGCCACATTTGAACTCAGGTCCTCCTGACTTCAGGGCCGGTACTCTATCCACTGCGCCACCTAGCTGCCCCTGAAATCTTTTTTATAAAGTGCTTTGCAAATCTTAAGTGCTATGTAAGTGCTAGCTGTTATTATTCTTACTTTAATAGCTCTTAACTTAGTAAAGTAGGCAGAGCAGATATTGGTATCTCTTTCCTACAGAGATAGCAGAAAAACAATGTTTCAGCAAGGTTGAGGGACTGTTCCAAGATCATATGGTCAGTACGTGGCAGAGCCAGAGCAAGAACCCAGATTTCTGACTTTTGGTCCTTGAACTTTTTACCAGAAAAGTTTCATGGCACCATTGCCTTTGTCATCAAGTAGCCTCTCATGACCTAAAATGACACACCAAGACAGGCACATTTTGAGTCAGACCAATAAATATACTGTGTATTTTTGAAATAATACTATTGTAATTTTCTTTCCTAGAATTTCATCTCATAAACACTCCAAATATCCTACTTACCTGCCCACACATCCCCATGCCATACTGTGGTTGAGTGATTTTTATATGTCCATTTAAAGACAACTACCACAATCTTTTTTGTGATAATAAATGCTCTCAGTGAGTGGTCTCTCATCACTTAATTGGTGCCTTGCTTAAAATGAATATTGAAGAGAGTGGCTTTCAAGAATCTGGATTCAGGTTCCTTGATATTACTCAGCTTCTATTGTCCTAAAAGTTGATGGTAAATTGCCCCATTTTTTCTTCCCCTTATTTCCTGCTATGTCATTGTTGTGATTACCAGGCTGTGTTAGGCAAAATAATATTAGCTCTTCTGCTTTATAATGTTTTCTCCTCCCTATGCCTTTAATAAGGCTGCCAAAAGATGCTTGGAACAATAATATGGTCAGGTTCGTATGAATGAATAGGGAGAACATAGTTGAAATGTGGCAGATCTGAGCTAATGATCACCTTATTTCTTTTTCCTTTGAGATGTTTACATACAAATTAATGATTTTTTTTTTACACAAATGACTTGGAAGCTAGAAATTATCCAAACAATAAGTATTCAGCAGTGAAATGGGCACTTTATAAAAGGAGGTCATTTAAAAATTCATTAATGGCCATTGTGACTGTGGTCTTTCCAGAAGACAAAATTTTTAGCATCTATGTATGATATCCATACTTACATTACAATCTAATAAATATCACCAAACTGCTCATTTATTCAAGCAATAAGACTTTTAATTTTTCATTGATTGATTGATTCATTTTATACTCAGTGAGTACCTATTATGTGTTATACACTGAGCATCCATTTGCCCCAATGTTTTGTAATTAGAATGTTTATATTTCATTGGCCTTTCAAGCACTGGTAAGTGAACTTGATATGGTATTTGTATAACATGAATTCCAACTACAATGAGATGAATTACTTCTCCAATTTGAATTTATTTTTAATTCATCTATCTGTAAACCATGGGTCTTAAATTCCATCAGCTATATTGCATTTCATCTGGTGTTCCTTGAGAGGAAAAACCTGATGTTATATGCTCTTTAAACTTAGAGGTCCCATTTTAACAGTGAATGACATAGAAAGAAGAAATGAATTAAGTCAAGTGCAACACAGAACTTTTATTAATCTTTCACATTGAATTCTTGACTCAAGTTTCTTGCCATTTTAGATGATCTTAGAATAAAGGAGGGGAAAAAAAGCATTAGGAAGTTCCATTTCACTTTTGGCATTATTTTCACTAAGTAAATGCTAGACTTGCTATCCATATTCCCAAGTGTTGCTGAGTTGCTGAGCCAGGAATATAGAAATATGAGAAGAAACAACATTCCCTCTAGACAGGACTTAACAAGGTTTCCAGCATTCCCTTGTAGCCATTAGAGTTACCTTTTTAAAAACATTTACTACTCTAAGGATTCCAAAATTATGTTTCCTCAATTTGAAACGAGAATATTTGAGGAACCATGCCTAAAACTGTTTTACCTGGAGTCAGGAGAGACCAGAGATCAAATCCTGATATAGAAACTTACCCTGGGTAAGTTTAACCATTTGTAGATTCCATTCCTCACCTGTAGCATGGGGATAATAATAGTACCTGCCTCAAAGGATTAGATCAAATGAAACAGCACATGTAAAATACTTTGAAAAACTTAAAAGCCTATAACAATTCTCCATATCTCCAAGCATCCAAATTATGTGGGGTAAGGAGAATTTTTATAGGCCCTGAAGTGGAAAGTGAATTTTTTAAGTTGATGGTTGAATTTATTTTAAGTTGAATTTTTATAGGCCATTATATGCCCCAAACCTCTGCCTTTGCCATTATCTCTAGACAAAGGATGACATCAATCATCGTGTTAGTCATTTGTGAAACAGAGAACATTGGTGTAGATGGTTTACAATGTTTCTCCCAATTCTCAAAGTTGTGTGATTCTACGAAATCTTACTGTGACAAACAGAATGAATTAATATACAGTAGAATAAGCTCCTGGAGAGCAGGAATTGTTTTCCCTTTTTCCTTTGTATCCACATTACCTAGCACAGTGCTTCACACGTAGTAGGCACGTAATAAATGCTTATTGGATTCCATAGAACTGGATTTAACTTTCATCAATGAGGTTCTTTCCACATCTCCCTCTTAGCACACTAGGTTGGGCTGCAGATTTTTCTAAGCTCTGCAACGGGCTAGGTCA
The DNA here is from genome assembly GCF_003287225.1 of Phascolarctos cinereus. NCBI lineage: Eukaryota > Metazoa > Chordata > Mammalia > Diprotodontia > Phascolarctidae > Phascolarctos > Phascolarctos cinereus. The sequence goes on from NW_027556098.1 coordinate 8,927,579, forward strand.
CCTTTTGAGCCATTAAACTGGTGGTGGATTTACAATTAAAAGCTCTATTTTTCCTTCCATTGCTAGATTTCCAGCTATACCCTAGTGTTCTTAGTGTAATCCTTGTGACTTGCCCTGCTTTCCAACCCTCTGAGAAGCTCTGACTTCAGAGATCACTTATGTTAATTCCATTAATATGTTTGGATACAATATTGACCTGTAACTGAGGTAGTGTAATTCCCCTCACCCCTTTGCCATACAAAGAAGACTTGGTTTTAGATGACAAAGATAATAACCAGTCTTTATGTGCTCTAACCAGAAATGAGACGTAAGACATAGGGAAAAATCAGCTTTCCAAGTACAGGATTGATTCAGAGAGATGGAGGTGAGAAGGAAGGACATTCTAGGCATGGAGGAAAGCAAATTTAAAGGCTATCTAGTGCAGTGGATAAGAAAGAGCAGGAGAATAAAATGCAACAAGTATGAAAAGGTAGGTTAGGGTCAAGTTATGAAGGGCTTTGATAATGGAGAGTAATTAGAGTTTGTTGAGTAGGGGAGTGACATGGACAGACTTGAGCGTTAGGAAAATCAGTTTTGTAGCTAGGTGAAAGAAAGAGGTCAGATTAAAGAGTCATTAAAATACATTAGGGTTATTCCAATCATCCAATGCAAGAGGGCCTGAACTAGGATTATATCTATGTAAGAGAAGAGAAGGGGTTGAATGTGAGAAATATTGTGGAAGTAGAAATGAGATTTGGCAACTAAGTAGATATGTGGGTGATAGTAAAGAATCACAGATGACACTCACGTTGTGAACCTGAGTGATTGGAGAGATGGTAGTGTCCTCAAAAGAAATAAGAAAGTCCATAAAAGGCATGGCTTTTGAGGGAAAAAAATATTAATTCTGTTTGGATATGATGGGTTTTGGGGGATCTATAGGACATCTAATTTGAAATATTCTATGGACAGCTAGTAGTGTAAGACTGGGCATTGGCAGAAAAACTAGAGCTGGAAACATAGATGTGAGAATCATCAGCACAGACACGGTAATTAAATTCATGTAAACAAATGAGATTACAAGAAGAAAGAATAGGGAGAGTGAAGAGAAGAGAGTGCAGGACAGAGCTCTGGGGGACAGCTACCATTACAGAGTATGATCTAAGAAAGGTAACTGGGAAAGGATGGTCAGAGAGGTAGAAGATGCAAAGAAGAACAATGCAACAAAAACTGAGAGAAGAGAAAGCAGCCAGAAGAACAGAATGGATAAAGTGTCAAGTGCAACAAAGAGATGAAGAAGGATATGGGCTGACAAAAGGTAATCAGATTTGGGCCTTAAAAAAATCACCAATGACTTTGGAAAGGGCAATTCGGAGTTCAAGGATGATGCTGATTTCAAATTGTAGATAGCATAGAAAATAGGAAGATAAAAAGAGGTTTTCACTACTACTACAATGAATGTAGAAAGCTTTTTGAAAAGTTCAACTGAGGAAGAAAGGTGAGATATAGGACAATAGCTTAAGAAGATGGTGAAGTCTAGTGAGGATTCTTGGTTGAGACTTGAGAGAATTTGTAGGCAGCAACAGAAGAAACTATTGGGTTGGGGGGCAATCTGTTGGAGAAAGAAGAAGTGATAGGATCAAGAAAAAGGTCACCCTTTCATCAAAGAATTCCATAAAGGAGGAAATAATGGAGGATGATAGTTGGGGTTGTTAAGATGAAGAGATGGGGAAAAAGATGATGAATGGTCTCTTTTTCTCAATGAAGTAAGAGACAAATCATCTGTGAGTGAGGAGGGGATAGAGTATTATGAGAGATTTCAGAAGATAAAAGGTTTCTAACACTGTGGAAAGTGGCATGGAGAATTAATTAGGGAGAAATAAAAGGATTGGCATCCTGCATAGAAAGACCCAGTTGAGATAACATAATTTTGTAGGGAACCCAGTGAACATAATTGCTTGGCTCTCTTCAGTTCTATTCAGCAGCATGTAAGTATTTTCAAAGAAAAGCTTTGTAAGACCAGTGAGAACCATCTCTCTCTTTTCCATGGTGTAGAAGAAGCACAGATTTTGGATTTAAGGGTCATGAGTTTAAATCCCAGGTCAGCTACTTACTAGCAGTAGTCCTCAGAGGATAGCTAGTCTAAAAGGGATCAAAATAAAAGCTTATGTTTGTGTATATGTTTTAATTTCTCAATTGGATATTAATTAGCTATGTAATACCAGAGAAATATATTCCACAGATTTGAGATAAATGAAAAGAAGGCTATCTAAGAAATTCTTTGAACAGTAGGGCAGAAGTTTGTTTTTTCTTATTTTATGCTACTATTTTTCTTCTTATCATCAGTCACCTTTCACTTGTCTACTCATCCCTCCCACTCTACACCTTTTAGTCAGTAAGCTTATACTCCACTCTTCATCTGGCACTATTGCTGCATTTTTTTAGAGTAACAAGTTCTGAAAAACACTCTTTCATAGAAAACTCTATCTTTCAAATAAATGGATACAGGATGCACATGGCACCTAATCCTCATCCTTTGATCATCTTTCCCTGTTTGTGGGGTTGACCTCATTGCACAGGAAGGTTGCCTTTTACATTTAGAATAGTTCATTATAAAACAATGGCTAATGATGAATTTCGGCTTCCACTTTGGAAAGAGAGGGGAAGCAGATGGCAAAGAGGTTAACACTTCCCGTCATGCTCAGCTGACAAGGTGAAGAATGAGTGATGGTTCAAAGCTGACAAAATCTTTGCAACCAACATTGTAGGTCCTTAAGCAGCTACTCCTGACACTTCATTAGGTATGATTCTCAGAAACAGCTTCAATGTCACTGCTTCTGCTGCCTTAGCACAAGCCAAGCAGCCTGATAATCCTCTGTAGATCACTCTGGGTGACTGAGCTTTCATGAAGACATGATTTCCACTCACCTATTAGTAGATGATGAGTGACACAGAATACCCAAAGCAGAAATGACAAAGGAGAGCTAACTCGCTTCAAAGACAGTGGGAGGATATTTTATCCAGCAAGGAGGTAGAAGGCAATTATTTACTTCAATATAGTAATTCTTAGATTTTTTTGTAACTAATATCTGAACTTGAAATTTGGGGACTATTCCTTTTAAACCTTGACTGCAGCTTACAATATGATGCTGTACCTTCCAAAAATATAGAAAAGCGGCAGACCACTCACATTGCTCTGTAGAGCTCTGGGTTTAGGAAAAATCACTCCAAGTATTGTTTTCTCCTAAACTGAGTCAGGAAAAAATAATTAAGATTCATATTGTATTTCCAATCAATGATGACCAGAGGTCTATATATTATTATTTATTAATGATGGTGATGACAATAAACAATAATAATAGATACAGTAGTATGTAAAGCAAAGTATCTTCTTGAATCCTGAAATTTTATAACTTAGCAACACTGTCACCTACTTACGGGGGCCATCATTAATCACTGTTGAGTCATGTGTACACAATGACAAATAGATATTTTGGCACAGAAAGAACTGCCTGCAGGCATGGATGACATTGCTTTAAACCTAGAGTATTTTGGAAAATATTCCTCTGTGAGCATACTGAAATTAACATGCTTGGCTGAATCGTGAAGTTAAGTTTTCAGACTAAAAATGTTTATTTGCTGACTCACACATGTCCAACATATGACAGATGTTTGGAGATGATAGTGCAATTCCTAGGATGCCTGAAAGACCTTCACATTTCTGAGAGACAGCCTTAACATAGCGGAGTCTTGTAACTGTTTTATTATTTAGCACAGAAAACTACCCACTCTGCTTCATTCCCTGTCATGTGGAAAAGTGAAATGGGACCCAGCAAAAACAAACAAACAAATCCAGGCACTAGGAAATATCAAATGACACTGAATGATTAGAAATAACTGCAGAATTTCCCTCCTCTGAAATCCCATTGCACATGTGACTCATCCTTTTTTTTTTTTAAATAAAGCTCATTTTAGAGTTGCATTTGTCTTGTTCCTTCCTACTCTGAGGTCCATGAAGCCAGGACCCATTTCTTATTCATCTTTGTGTATCATAAAGTGCTGTGCACACAATAGTTACTCAACAAAAAAGTCTATTTAATAAATAGAGGGAAAGGAGAAAAACTGTGGTAGAATTTAGTCTTGGCTTTTCACCAGGCACATGGCACTAGGCATGTAAGTAACATCAATAAACTTAGAAACAACATGATTCATCTTCCTCCTGGGATTCTATGATAAAGAATCATTCGGGGAAGATTGTTTAACTATTTTGATAGGCGGGTCTTACTCTAATTCTTAAATCTTTTCCTTTTAGGTTATATTTTCTTTATATTTATTTATATATATATATGTATATTTAAATTTTGGAATGATGTGTTAAGGATTTTATGTATGGTTGTATTTCTTTCATGTTTATTTATTTGCTTTTGTTGATGGTCATTGTTTATATATATTTTAATTAAAAGGCTTACATAGGATTCTGTCATCCAAAAGAAAGCATTTATGACAATAGACATACTTGTAAAGAATTATAAGACTTAAAGAGTACTTTGCACTCTACAATGCTCTGAGGCAATATATGTAAGTATTATTATACCCATTTGACAGATGAAGATGCTGAGGCTGAGAAAGTTTAAATGATTTGCTCAAGGTCACACAGATTAGTAAGTATCAAAGCCAGGATTCCAACCCTGGTATGTCTTGACTCCAAGTCCAGGATTTTCCTCAATACACCACACTGCCGTACATTTTAATTGATATATTTTCTCCCTCACTACCCCAGCTATATTCAGTCTCAAGTGGAAGATCGGTAGCAAAGAGAACCCAAGACTTTACCTGCCTCTCTGTGACATACCTATACTGAACTGAAACAAAGAGGAAGGGGAAATAGGAAAAGATGAGGTGATTAAACTTGTTTTCCTCTCCCAAAATGGGGGGGGATTATAAAAGAGAGAAATGAAAATGGCAGTAATTTTATTTATCTATCCTGATACCAAACCATTTTTCCTACTAACAAGCCTCATAATTTAAATTGCTTTCAGTAGAATTCTCTTTTTTAACATCATGACTCAATCTGAAGAGAAGAGATTCATTTGGTGCTCAACTTGAATCAGTATTTGTTGTTGGGAAGGCAAAGTTATCTATCTCAGATGGCCAAGTCATAAAAATATATTAATATCACCATCAAGTGATATTTAAATAGTCATTGGGATATGGTACTAAAATTTATACTTCAGTGTAAGTTAAACAGAAACCCTACCAACAAGAATACTGGCAAGAAGAAAAAAATATTGGCTAAAAAAAAATTGCATTTGATGCTATTTTCCTGTCGTCCAAATTAATTGATGGCCTAGGGAAATTATGTGGTGAGGGAGGTGCATTAATTCTTTTTTTTTTCTTCCTTGTTCTGAAAGTGGATTATGTTCCATCCTAAATTAACAGCCATTAAATGAGTTTGTACCTTAAGCAACCTGTTTCTGTACCTATTAAAAAAAAAACTGGTAAAGAGAATATAAGATTTATACCAGGACCTAGAAGAGAATGTACACAATAAGAATTTAGTTCATGTTATTTTTTGTTTGTTGACTTAAATTAAATTAAAAGGGAGGATTTTACCTCTAATTTCAAGCAAGGCAGCAGAGAAGGTAGTTGATAGTTCTTAGCATCTCAGTGACAGAGAAAGTTGTGAGAACTATAAAAATCATGAGTAAAGCAGATTTCTTCCTTGTAAATTGATTTCTGATATGAGCTTATCCCACTATAGCTATAGATTTTCTTTTAGGTTATTCATTCATGTTTTATAATCATCTAATTATTATATATATGTGGAGTAGTGGATAGCAAAAACGATCATCTCCAAGATTGCAAAACATCAGTCATAATTTTTAATGACTGGACTTGACAGAAATGAATTCTTATTGGAGTTATTTTATGAACCCAGGGACCTGAATTTACAAACCATCAGAACCCAGTAATTTCAGTTAGTGCTCAGATAAACTTACTATGATCCCTCAATTACTGAATTCTCTTGGGAACGGTGCTCTTTTATATATATAAAATCAGCCCTTCTAAAAAGTTTCATAAATTATGCAAAGCAGAGCTGCCAGCCTTTGGGGATGTAACATACATACACACACACACACACACACACACACACACACACACACACACACACACACACTCCTCAGCACAAAGCTCCTTTAGGTCTTACCCCAGTTGAGAGTAAACAAGGCCAACTCCAAAGTTGTGAAATTTTTCAAGCTTATTTTTGGTTCCCCTTCCCCAGGTACCCATACAATCTATATTTTACTTTTCACTCTTCCTCCCTTCAGACTTCTCCTGTTACCCCTTCCCCTACCAAAAGGGGAAGGAGTCTGATGGTGGCCCCTCATCCTTGACTGTTGATTCACTGGCTCTACTTTTCAGAGGTTCTTAACATTTCTCTGTGTCATGGACTCCTTTGGCAGCTTGGTGAAGCCTATTTACCTCTTCTAAGAATAATTTTTAGGTCTATAAAAAACACATGGGATCACAAGGGGAACCAATTATATTGAAATACTGTCTTCAAAATACACATACATTTTACAAACCAAGTTCGCAGATCCCAGATTAAGAACTCTTGTTTAATTGAAGCTCAGTCATACTGAATTGTAGGCTTAATGAAGTATTTTAATTTTAAGGCCTTTATTTCTAATTGAGACACAGTGGGCCTTAGTGGATAAAGAGACTACTACCTCAGAATCAGTCTTTTTCTGATGCTATGTGACTCTGGCCAACACGTTGTGCCTAGGCAACTTTTTAATAACATTGGTTACAAAACAGTTACTGCTCCAACACTGTGTGGTGATGAACTTTGATAGACTTACCTCTTCTCAGCAATAAAATGATTTAAGACAATTCCAAAAGACTAATGATGAAAAATACTATCCACACCCAAAGAAAGAACTGATGGAGTCTGAATGCAGATTGAAGCATACTATTGTCACTTTTTTTTTCATGGTTTTTCCCTTCTGCTCTGTTTCGTATTTCACAACACGACTAATGAGAAAATATGTTTACCTTGATTGCACATATATAACCTATGTTAGATTGCTTACCATCTTGGGGAGGGTGGATAGGAGAGAGGAAGGGTGAAAGCTATGGAGCTCAAAATTTTATAAAAAATGAATGTTGAATGGGACACCTAGATGGTGCAGTAGATAGAGCACCACCTCTGGATTCAGGAAGATCTGAGTTCAAATCTGGACTCAGACACTTGACATTAACTGTGTGACCCTAGGCAAGTCACTTCACCCCATTGCCTCACCAAAAAACCAGGAATGTTGAAAACTATTTTGCATGTAACTGGAAAAAATAAAATACTAATTACAAAAAATATATATATAGTCACTGCTCAACATTGATAAGAAGGGATTTCCTCACCAAGAGTTTCCTACATCAATGTTCACAGGTTCAGACACACTGAATAAATAAATAAAATAAAATGATGAAACAAATAATAAAATGAAATGAAATAATAAAAATAAATTATTTAATTATGCAATTGTATGGTACAACTGAAAGAATGCTGACTTTATTTAAGGCCAGAAAATCTTGGCTCAGATCTTGCCTTCAAACTTTACTACCAGGAGGATCTTAGAAAAGTCATTTTACTTCTAGGGGGCCTCAGTTACCTCATTTATAAAATAAGGAGATTGGACTGTGAGCTTATTTCAAGTTTTCAATCTGATTACATGATATTTTATCAAATAAATTTCAGCCTTTCAACTAATAAGAAGATGGTTAGTGGAAGAAAGAGAGATTCTGAAATCATACTATGACTATACTGCTGATACTTACAGTAATTTCATTTAGTCATTTATGGATGTTTGGAGCTCATGGATTTCGTAGGGATGTTAGAGGTTTTCTAGTTTCAGCATCCTTATTTGATAGATGAGGAAACTGAAATCCAGAGATGGAAGATGATTTTTCTCAAGGTCATACAGTTAGTAACCAGCAGAATAGAAGGAATCAAGGTCCTCTAATTTCAAATCCATTACTCTTTCTACCATCTATGAAGAGTCTGTGAGCTGTCTTCTGGGTAGGCTAAATGAGGATACTAGACATGAATGGAGGCATAATACCATGAAGTGTAGAGAAATATCTTTTCTTGTACCATCAGTTCCTTTGACATGGAATCCACTTAGAATCCATGGAATCCTAAGTATAAGACAGCTGCTGCCAGGCTCCAACCTCTAGACCTTTCCTGACCTTAACTTGTTCCTCTCCTCTGTTCTAAAATGTCTAGATGAATATTTTATTCATTTTGGCCTATTTTAAACATTATTTTAGTCCCAAATTGTTTCTACCTCTGGTATAAAGTTTCTGACTAAGAAGTCTGTCTCTGGAATTCATCCTCTCCACTGCATGGAATTTATCCATCCTTCTTGCCTTTTGTGATTAATAAAATACAAGTTGACTTAAAAGGGTTACTGCATTCATGGTAGGTTTATTTATTTGGGAAGTGGATAGCATCTATATATTTCCTTAAATTAAAAAATGATCTATTTAAAAGCTACACATGTGTATACATATATATACATATACGCATGTATTATATACATACATATATTTAAGAGTTAGTATGGTATCACCAAAAGAATGGAGTCAAAGGTCTTGGGTTCAAATCCTAGCTCATCTTCTTTCTGCTGATATGACCTCTGCCAAGTCACTTAATTTTCTGGTACTTAATTTGTAAAGGGTATATGTATAGAGGGAAGGGTATTGACTACATGACCTCTGTGATCCTTTCTAGTGATTAAGACATATGACCTTAAAAACTATACAACTCTAATTATGAGTGACGGCTATTGCTCCCTCCCAATAGTCTCTCAAAGTACATATTAGCAAATGGTGAAGAGCCACAAATTGAACAATAATTTATATAGCCCTTTAAGATTTTCAACATTTTTTTTTGATATTATCTCATTTGGACCTTTTAGGAAGTAATATTTTCATTCTCACTGTACAGATGAGGAAACTGAGGCTCAGAGAGTTTAAATCACTTGTCCAGGTCGTACAATTAGTAACATGTTTGTGGCATGTTAACTTGGGTGTTCTTAACTACAAGTCCAGCATGCCATCCACCATACCACACAATCTCTTTAATGAGCTGTCATCACTCACCCCCAGTGCCTGTGTCTACCAACACGCAACTTTCTCTTTTTTTTTAGTCACTTTTGGTTCCTTTAGCCATGATCAAGGGTTAAAGTCGGTACAGCCTTAAAGGTGTTACTTTTTATTGACCACAATCTGTATCACTTTAGTCTGCTGAGTTTTGACTCACTACCACACTGCAAGCCTCCTGTTATTCTTATGGACTGCTTGAAAACCAAAGAGCTATGTTTGAAACCTTATGTTTCACTAGCCTCTCACATTTACTTTTTCTTTCTTTCTTTCTTTCTTTCTTTCTTTCTTTCTTTCTTTCTTTCTTTCTTTCTTTCTTTCTTTCTTTCTTTCTTTCTTTCTTCCTTACTATTTCTTTCTTTTTCTTTCTCTTTTCTTTTTTTTTTTTGGTGGCAAGAGATGGAATCTTCCCACATGAGTACCCACTCAAGTAGGCTACAATGCTTAGGATGAATCAGACCATTACCAAAGGCACTCTGGGCAAAGACAGAAAGTCTCCTCTTCTTGAGTTCAAATTCAGTCTCAGACACTTACTGGCTGTGTGATCCTGGGCAAGACATTTAACCTTGTTTCCCTCAGTTTCCTCATCTGTAAAACGAGCTGGAGAAGGAAAGGGCAAACCATTCCAGCGTTTTTGCCAAGAAAACCCCAAATGGGGTCTTAGAGAGTCAGACATGACTGATAAAAGTGAACAACAATCATAACTCTACAAATTATAATGTTAAACAGTTGATTAGAGTGCTGAAAGATTAAGTAAAATCCCTAGGTAGATGTAAATATATGTAAGAGGCAGACCTCGAAGCCAGATCTTCTTGATTCTGAGACCACATCTACTATACACCATGCTGCCACTTGTAATTAATAAAATATAAATGGATTCAATATATTTTTGTTAATTTGTATTTTTAACCAACACTTGTCCACATTACTAAGGAGTTGTCATTTTTAAGAAGGTCCAAATCAACATAGTCAATTAGCTTTTGGGAAGACAAAGCTGTAGAGAGATTTCAGTTATGAGAAGCGTCATGGTAGAAGAGAAAGAACATCATATTTAGGGGTTCAAGATGTTAGTTTAAGTAATAGGTATAATTACTTATTAGCTGTATGATTGAAAGCAAGTCACTCAACCTTGTTGAGCCTCAATTTCTTCATTTGTAAAATGGGTATAAAATATTCCCTCCCCCCACCCATGATTCTGAGGTTGTCAATGATCTTTCAGTCATTTTTGAGTCATATCCTACTCCTTGTGATCCCATTTGGGGTTTTCTTGGCAAAGATATTAGAGTGGTTTGCCGTTTCTTTCTCCAGCTCATTTTACAGATGAGGAAACTGAGGCAAACAATATTAAGTGACTTGTCCAGGGTCACACTGCTAGAAAGTGTCTGAGGACAGATTTGAACTCAGACTATGCTACTATGTAGCATGTGACAGTATAAATTAAAACGCTGACTCCTAATAAATACCATCTTCTTCCTGTGCTTCTAGGACTTTTACTAGGAGGCTCATGCCCACCTTCATGGAAATTGTCCTCCCCATATCTCAAATTCACTCTTCATTTATTCTTCATATTTTTTCTTTCAAGACTCAGGGGGAGAGTATAAAGCGGTTGACTTTGCACAACTCTGCTTCACTTAAGTCCAATTCATATGCAAGTCAAAACATCATGCTCATGTTGTCATTGGTCTTCTTTGAGAACAAAGGACAATCATCAACAGCAGCAGATGCTTCCATCTCTGTGAATCGCCTCTAAGAGGTCCCCTCCCAAAGCATTTAGTGCTCTGATCCTCAATTATTCCCAGAATACTTTATGTGATCTCTCTTTGTTCCCTTCACTCCCTCCCTATCATTATATTTATTTTGTATAGGTCATATTCCTCCAGCGGAATGTCAACCCATTGAGGGCAAGAATAGTTTCGTCTTTTGTATCCCTAGCACTCTGCACACAGCACACAGTAACTTCTAAAATGAAGTGAGCTGTCAGGATCAAACGATGTCGACAGTAGAATGATTTTGTTATTTTATGACACTTGATAAGTATAAAGTACTTTAATCCTGTTTATAGTTCTGGGCACTTCATTCTAGGGAGGATGTTGTTCAACTGGAGTGTCTCAACAGGAGGGGAATTAAGATTTCAGGGGAACTTGAGGCAAAGGCATCAAGTATTCACTGAAGAAACTTGGGATGTTTAGCTTGGATTAGGGAAAACTTAAAAGGTATATAATCATCATTTTCAAATCTTTGAAGGGTTGTTACATGGAAAAGAGATATGACTTTGTTTGACTACAGAGGACAGAGTTAGAACCAATGAGTGAAGACTACAGAGTTGAAAATCTGTGTTTAGTATAAGGAAGAGCTTTCCCAAAATTCAATAAGCTGCTTCAAGAAGCATGGAATTCCCTAACATTGGAATATGTTGTTTGTCCTTCATTTCAAAGAAGAACAATGACATCACAGGGTGATGTCTTGACTCATGCATGACTTGGATTTAAGTGAGGCAGAACTGCACAAAATCATCAGCCTCAGTGTCTCTTCTAGAGCCATCAAAGTTCAATAGCAAGACAAAAGGCAAGATGACCAGTGATGGCCTAGATGCCTGCAATGTCTGACCAGGCTTTGAGTGCTCCACAGCACCTGCTTCAGCCACCTTTATGGCCATTGGAACAAACTGTTCTCATCCATCCATTCCACTAGGGAAAGTCTTTACATCCTTCCATTCCCTACTTCATTGATGGGTTTGAAGTCTATTAGTTACCCTCAACCTGGTTTAGCCCGTCTGCCAAGACAGTTTTTCCTGCTGTGCATGCAACAGCTTCAAGGAGACACAGATGAGCATTAAGTGACTGGTGGACACCAAAACATCTCCTTTAAGAAGTGGCTGGATAACCACATACAGGTGATGACATCACGACCTTGATGTTTTTAAAGAATGGCTCTACGTGCTCATGTTAGACCTCAGAGATTTTAATTGGAATGTTAGAGGGTAGTGAGCTCATAATAAACCAATTCAACTTGCATGGGGCAGTCTTCCGCATTGCCTAACACTCCCTATATGCCAACTACTTCAGTAATACATGCCAATAAAATCTTTTCAGGAATAAAATCAGAAAGAGTAAAAATTGCCACGGTGTCTTCTAACCTGAATTCAAAGAGTCTTCCCTCACCTAAGTTAAAAAAGACAGTTGGAGCTGCAGTCTCTTGTCCAAGCTCATTATGCCTCAAAAGATTGATCCCGAAATGTCAGTTCTCCAGTTACCAAATGTAAGGTCTCAGTGTTCTTTCTCAGAACACTTTGAAAACCAGAAACATGAAATTTTCAGAAGATTGATAAGTGTAAGTGTTTTATCAGAACATAACATTAAACACGGTCATGTTGTTAAACTGGGGTGAGGCCAACATTGCTGTAACGGTTAGGGAAGCTTTCATTCAAAAGCAAAGAAAAACAGGCTGTGATTTCCAAATCCTGACTCCTTGAAAAAAGGTCTTGTTGTGGCTCTGTTCATATTTGTCAGCATCAATCAAACATTCAATCAGGCAATCAATAAATATTTATTAATCATCTACTATGTGCCAGACATTGTGCTAAGCATTGGGTATATGCAAAAAGACAAAAGACAGTCCTTGCCTTGGAGAAGCATATAATCCAATGATCGTAACCATCATTAGACCTTTTTGGCTTAACAATACAATATGGCTTTGGTTTGTAGAAATGAAAAATCTGATACTAAACGTAAATGGCCTTGTTGAAGAATTCTTTTAAGAACTGTCTACTTCAGACATAGGAAATTGCACCAGTCTTTGCATTCCTGGGCTCAAGTGATATGGTAAAAAAAAAATGTTCAAATCCAGTGCAGCCTTTTACTTCCCTGTGGCTTACTGACATATTTACAGGAACAAGTGCCCCCATCAAAGAATCCTGCCTTGGCATGAGGCTAAAAAAATGTCACCCAAGTGGTATAGTTAAAATTGCATTATTGACAGTCCATCAATTAGTTTTCATTCCACAAGCCAGACAGTCCACTAAGCTCCCATATTCCATACATCCTCCCATTCCATAGTCCTATACATCAGGAGGAATTCTGTGTAAGAATGAGGCACCACATTGTATAACCAGATTTCAAGGTGACACAAAAGAGGAAATCCAACTTTTAAACCCCAGGGTTTCTTTCATTGCTTTTTCAAAAATATTAATTAGCATCCTGGCATTAATTAGGATATACTATCTGATGCTTTATTATGAGTTAATTTTCTTCAGGCATAAGGGAAGGATATAAAAACAATGACAAGTTTATTTCTTCCAAGGCTGGTTCTAATTTAGTAGTCTCATGAATTTTGAAGTTGGGAGTACACAGCTACTTATCTGTCCTGTTTATTTTATTTCCCTTCTCTCTACCTTCAACACATTCCTTAAGAAAAGCAGTCAGCTGGGAGCCAAGATAGCAGAGTAAAAAGTAAATCGCCATAATGCTTTCATATTAACCTCCAAACAACGATAAAATAGCACCCCAAAAGAAATCCTGAAGCAGCAAAACCAGCAAAAAGATGGGGTGAAACAATCTTTGAGCCCAAGAAACTTGGAAGATTGTCAGGAAAGATCAGTCTCACTGAGTTAAAAGGGGAGTGCAGTCCAGGTCAGGAAGTATCTCAGCAAGCCAGCAGCAAGCCCCACTTCAGAAAACCTGGGAGATCCTGAGCCCCAATGCAATGGAGTAGGCAATCGCCAATACCAGGACCCCCCCCCCACATGCTCAGCATAGCTAGGGGAAGGGGCAGACTCTGCCTCGAGAACCACAGCATGCTTCAGCTTAGGCTCAGGCAAACAGGCCACCTCCAGAGGCCAGACTTTCACGTGCTTCAGTAAAGCCCAGTCAAACAAGTAAATGCCAATCCTACACATGCCTAAGCAAACAGGCAGCCACCAGCTCCCAATCTCGCTGAGTCCTTCAGTGTATCCCTGGAAAAATGCAGAAGCACCCCACCAGCCTCAGCACATGCCAGATACCAGCACCAGGTAAGCTGCCAGACCTTTACGATCTATACCAGCACCAGCCACCCCATCAGTGCAGCACCAGACACAAGGGTCCCCATGAACCTCAGGGCAATATCAGTGTAGCACCAGGTAAATAGTCAGGGCTTGCAGCTCCTGGCATAGGGGTAGGAAACCTGAGGCCTCAAGACCACATGTGGACCTCTAGGTCCTCAAGTATGGCCCTTTAATCCCTTAAGGGGATTTGTTCTGTGAAGTTTGGATTCAGTCAAAGGGCCACACTTGAGGACCTAGAGGGCCACATGTGGCCTGGAGGCCTCAGGTTCCCCACCCCTGCTCTGACACAAGAAGCCTAAGACAGTGGAGTAGAGCTCAAATTTAGAAGAAAGAAAAAGAGCAAAAAAAAGATAAGCAAAAAAGAACCAAAAAAAGAACCTGACCATAGAGAGTTATTATGGTGACAGGGAAGATCAAGACACAAACTCAGAAAAGGACAACAATGTCAGAATACCTATGGCCAAACCCCTCCCCAAAATGGGAGGTGGTCTTAAGCCCAGAAAGAACTCATGGAAAAGCTCAAAAACTAGCTTAAAAACCATATGAAAGAGGTAGAAGAAAAATTGGGAAGAGAAATGAGAGTGATGCAAGAGAATTATGAAAAAAGAGTCAACAGTTTGAAAAAAGAAAACAACTGCTTAAAAAGTAGAATTGGAAAATGGAAGAAGAGATTCAAAAATCCACTGAAGAAAATAACTCCTTAAAAGTTAAAAATTGGGCAAGTGGAAGCTACAAGAATCAGTCAAACAAATTCAAAAAAAATGAAAAAATGGAAGAAAATGTAAAATACATCATGGGAAAAACAACTGACCTGGAAAACAGATCAAGGAGAAACAATGCCAGAAGCATTGGACTATCTGAAAGCCATAATCAAAAGGAGGAGCTGGACAGCATCTTTCAATAAATTATCAAGGAAAACTTCCCAGATGTCCTCGAACCAAAGGTCAAAATAGGCATTGAAAGAATCCACTGATCACCACAGGAAAGAGATCCGAAAAATAAAAACTCCAAGGAACATTATAGCCAAATTATAGAACTATCAGGTCATGAAAAAATACTGCAAGTGGCCAGAAAAAAACAATTTAAATATCAGGGAACGATGATCACGATTGTAGAGGACTTAGCAGCTGCAGCATTAAAGGACTAGAGGTCATGGAACATGATATTCTGGAAAGCAAAGGAGTTAGGAATATAACCAATAATCAATTACCTGGGGGAAATAAGCATACTTCCAGGGAAAACAATGGTCATTCAATAAGATAGAAGGATTTCAAGCTTTCATAAGGAGAACAGAATTGAACAAAAAATTTGATCTCCAACATCAAGACCCTAAAGAAGCCTAAAAAGGTAAAAAAGGAAAATAAAATGTAAGTCATTCAATGGAGCTGAACTGATTACATCCCTCCATGGAAAGATGATACTTGTAATTCTTAAAAATTATACCACTAATAGCACAGCTTGGAGGAATATACATAGAGGATATGGGTATAAGATGAATTTGAAGGAATGACATAAAAATAATTAAGGGACAAGAAAAAAACTACACTGATGCAGAAGGAAGGGAGAAGTAGAATAGGGTAAAATATTTCACATAAAGAGGTGGGGAAGATCAATAAAATGGAGGGTAAGATGGGAGGGTGGACAATGGGCATCACTTGAACATTATTCTCATCAGTATTGGCTCAAAGAGGGAATAATATACGCAATCAGTTGAATATAGAAATCTATCTTACCTGACAAGGAAGTAGGAGGTGAGGAGATTAGCTTGGAGTGGAGGAGACTGACAGAAGGGAGGGAAGTTCAGGTCAGAGGGCAGATCAGGTGGTAGACAGAAACAAAACACTGGGAAGGAGGGAAACAGTGAAAGGAGAGAGAGGACAAAAAAAAGGAAACATAGGATGGAGGGAAACACACACAATTAGTAATCAGAACTCTGAATGTGAAAGGGATGAACTCTTTCATAAAACATAAGTTAGCAGAGCGGACCAAAAACAAGAGTCCTACAATATGTTGTTTACAAGAGACACAACTGAAGGACAGAGACACGCACAGGGTAAAGGGAAGGGGCTGGAGCAGAATTTATTGTGCTCCAAGCTGAAGTTAAAAAAAAAAGTAGGGGTAGCAATCCTAATCTCAAACAAAGTAAAATCAAAAATAGACCTAATTAAAAAAGATAAGGAAGGAAACTACATCTTGCTAAAAGGTACAATAGACAATGAAGCAATAGCAGTACTAAACATATATGCATTCAATGGTATAGCATCCAAATTCTTAAAGGAGAAGTTAAATGAATTGCAGGAGTAGACAGCAAAACTATACTAGTGGGGGACCTTAATTGTCCCCTCTCAGAACTTGGTAAATCCAACCAAAAAATAGAGAAGAAAGAAACTAAGGAGGCAAGTAGAATATTAGAAAAGTTAGATATGACCAACATTTGGAGAAAACTGAATGGAAATAGAAAGGAACATATCTTTTTCTCAGCAGCACACGACACCTATACAAAAATTGACCACATATTAGGGCATCAAAACT
The DNA here is from genome assembly GCF_003287225.1 of Phascolarctos cinereus. Taxonomy (NCBI): domain Eukaryota; kingdom Metazoa; phylum Chordata; class Mammalia; order Diprotodontia; family Phascolarctidae; genus Phascolarctos; species Phascolarctos cinereus. The sequence goes on from NW_027556098.1 coordinate 8,944,290, forward strand.
CAAAATTAAATGTAGAAAGGCAGAAATATTAAATATATCCTTTTCAGATCATAATGCAATAAAAATTACATTCAACAAAGGGCAATGAAAAGATAGATGAAAAATTAGTAAGAAATTAAATAATCTAATCCAAAACTATAAATAGGTCAAAGAACAAATCATAGAAATAATCAATAATTTCATTAAAGAGAATGACAACAATGAGACAATATCCCAAAATTTATAAAATATAACCAAAGCAGTACTTAGGGAAAATTTTATTTCTTTAAATTCTTACATCAACAAAACACAAAAATAACAGATCAATGAATTGAACATGCAACTAAAAAAAAAACTAGAAAAAGAACAAATTAGTAATCACCAAGTGAGAACCAAATTAGAAATCCTGAAAATCAAAGGTGAGATTAATAGGATTGAATGTTTAAAACAAAAAACTATTGAGCAAATAAATAAATCTAGGAGGTAGTTTTATGAAAAAAAAACACAATGAGATAGATAAGCCATTAGTTAATTTAACTTAAAAAAAGAAAGAAAACCAAATATCCAATATTAAAAATGAAAAGGGTGAAATTGCCACTAATGAAGAAGAAATTAAAGCAATCATTAGGAAATATTTTGCCCGATTATTTGACAATAAATCTGAAAATTGGAGCAAAATCAATGAATATTTACAAAAATATAAATTACCCAAATTAACAGATTGGGAAATAGAATGCCTAAATAATACCATCTTAGTTAAAGAAATGAACAAGCCGTTAATGAGCTCCCTAAGAAAAAAATCCCTAGGAGAAGTGAATTCTACCAAACATTCAAAGAACAATTAATTCTAATACTATATAAATTATTTGGAAAAATAGACAAAGAAGGAGTCCTACTAAACTCCTTTTAGGACACAAATATGGTGCTGATACATAAACCAGGAAAAGTTAAAACAGAGAAAGAAAATTATAAACCAATTTCCCCAATGAATATTGATGCAAAAAATTTGAACAAAATACTAGCAAGGCAATTACAGCAATATTTCACAAGGATTATACACTATGACCAGGTGGGATTCATACCAGGAATTCAGGGTTGGTTCAATATTAGGAAAACTATCAACATAATTTACCATATCAATAACAAAACCAACAGAAATCATATGATTATCTCAATAGATGCTGAGAAAGCTTTTGACAAAATACAACACCCATTCCTATTAAAAACAATAGAAGGCATAGGAATCAATGGAATTTTCCTTAAAATGCTAAGTAGCATCTATCTAATACCATCAACAAGCATTATATATAACACAAATAAGCTAGTGGCATTTCCAATAAGATCAGGAGTAAAACAAGGTACCACTATTATTCAGGATGGTACTAGTAATGTTAGCCATAGCAATAAGAGAAGAAAAAGAAACAAAAGGAGCTACAACAGGCAATGAGGAAACAATACTATCACTCCTTGCTTATCATAGGATGGTATACTTAGAGCACCCTAGAGAATCAACTAAAAAACTACTTGAAATAGTTAACAGTTGCAGGATATAAGATAAGATAAAGATATAAGATAAACCCACATAAATCATCAGCATCTCTTTATATGACCAATAAAGCTCAGCAAGAGACAGAAAGAGAAATACCATTCAAAATAATTGTAAATATAAAATACTCACGAGTCTACCTTCCAAGACAAACCTAGGAACTATATATGAACACAATTACAAAACACTTTTTACAGAAATAAAGTCATATCTAAACAACTGGAAAAATATCAGTTGTTCATGGGTAGGCTGAGTTAATATAATAAAAATGACGATTCTACCTAAACTAATTTACTTATTCAGTACCATACCAATCAAGCTACCAAAACTTTATTTGATAGAGCTAGAAAAAATTACAAACTTCAACTAGAAGAAAAAAGGTCAAGAATATAGAGGGAATTATTGAAAAAAAAATACAAAGGAAGGTGGCTTAGCTATACCAAATCTCAAACCATATTATAAAGCAGTAATCATTGAAATTAACTGGTACTGTCTAAGAAATAGAATGGTAGATCAGTGGAATAGATTAGGTACACAAGAAATGACCACAGTAACCTAGAATTTGATTACCCCAAAGTCTTTGGGATAAGAACTCATTATTTCACAAAAAATGCTAAGAAACTGGAAAACAATATGACACAAATTAGATATAGACATGATTTAGACATAAGGGATGACATAATAAGCAAATCAGAAGAGCATGGAATACCTATGAAGAAGGTAAGAATTCATGACCAAACAAGAGATAGAGAACATTACAAAAAGTAAAATATATAATTTTGATTATATTAAAATAAAAGCTTCTATACAAACAACACTAAAGCAGCCCAGATTAGAAGGAAAGCAAAAATCTGGGAAATGATCTTTACAGCAAGTGTCTCTAGTAAAGACCTCATTTCTCAAATCTATAGAGAACTGAGTCAAATTTATAAGCATACAAGTCATTCTCCAATGATAAATGGTCAAAGGATATGAACAGGCAGTTTTCGGATAAAGAAACCAAAACTATCTACAGGCTTATGAAGAAGTACTCTAATCACTTTTATTAGAGAAATACAAATTAAAACAAATGTGAGGTACCACCTCACACCTATCAGATTGACTATTATGACAAAAAAGGAAAATGGTAAATGTTGGAGGGGATGTGGGAAAATTGGGACACTAATGCACTGTTGGTGGAGTTATGAACTGATCCAATCATTCTGGAGAGCAATTTGGAACCGTGCCCAAAGGGCAAACAAACCCTTTCATCTAGCAATGCCATTACTAGGTCTGTTTCCCAAAGAGATTGTAAAAAAGAGAAAAGGACATGTGCAAAAATATTTATAGCAGCCCTTTTCATGGTGGCAAAATATTGGAAATTGAGGGAATGTCCCTCAATTGGGGAATGGCTAAAAAAGCTGTGGTATATGAATGTAATGGAATACTACTGTGCAGTAAGAAATGAACAGAAAGATTTCAGAAAAACCTGAACTTATATGAACCGATGCTGAGTGAAATGAGCAGAACCAGAAAAACACTGTACTCAGTATCAGCAACACTTGTGTGATGATCAACTACGAATGGCTCAGCTCTTCTCCATAACGCAATGATCCAAGACAAGTACAAAGGATCCACAAAGGAAAATACTATCCACATATGGATAAAGAACTGATGGACTCTGAATGCAGATCAAAGCATATTTTTTCACTTACTTTATTCTTTTTCATGCTTTTCCCCTTCTGATGTTCGTTCTTTCATAACTGTTACTAATATAGAAATGTTTTACATGATAGTACATGTATAACCTCTATCAAATTGCCTACCATTTTCAGAAGAGAGAAAAAAAGTGGAACAAGGGAGAAAAATTTGGAACTCAAAATCTTGTAAAAATGAATGCTAAAAATTGTCTTGACATGTAATTGGGAAAATAAAATACTATTAAAACAAACAAAAGAAGAAAATAGCAAATTTTAGCCTATGTGAAAAATAATCAGTGCGTTTTCATCTTCTTTCCCTAGACTCATAGTTATACTACAATCATCTTCTCTCATTTGGACTTCTTACACAACATATACACATGCCTACCTTGCCTTTGGGAAAGCAATGCCCACTTAATCAATTTATAGCCTTATCCATGGTCCAGAGTTAGAGTATTTGGAGAGAAGCATCTGTTTTGCCCTTGTTTTAAGTGAGGAAACAAATATAAAAAGTAATAAAATTTTCTATTTCTGATTCCAGCGATTTTTTTCCTACTAGACTCTGTTTGCTAAATTGGTACTAATGAGCTCATGGGGATGAAGAGTCCTCAGGGTAAGAAGCTCCTTTCCTAAGTGAGGAATAGAATGGAATTATAGACCAAAGGAAAAAGCTGGGTAGAACAAGCTAAAGCTAGAGCAATACTATAGATCTGGGACCCATTTGGGTGTTTTTGTGAAATAAAATTGTGTGAAATATAAGAGATATATATATATAAATTTGGTTAAACAAAAATTATAACGTTGAGCAAAGTCAAATTGAAACAGGGCCACTAAATCATATATGAGGAACCCTGTTCCCACATATTAGAAAACCACATGTTAATATTATTTATGTTCTGTTTTACTTTAATTTGTTAAACATTTCCCAATTCCATTTTAATCTGTTTCTGGCACATGGGGACTGAATATGTTTGATACTCCTAATGCAGAGGAGAAGGATGTTTTGATAAATTGAGTGGCATTGGTCAAAATTGTTCAATGATAAGAAATTAAGGTAATGATTATGTTCAACAATGAAGTTTCATAGGCAGCTAAGTTGCTTAGTGGATAGATTGCTGGGCCTAGATTCAGGAAGATCCAAGTTCAAATCTAGTCTCAGACATTTACTAGCCATATGACTCTCGGTAAGTCACTTAATCTCTCTGTGCCTTAGTTTCCTCAACCTTAAAATAGGAATAATAATAGCACCTACTTCTCAAGGTTATTATGAGGATCAAATGAAAAAAAATTATGAAGTGCTTAGCATAGTGCCTTGCATGAGACTTAATAAATACTTGTTCTACTAACGCATCATTGGTGGAGTTGTGAACTGATCCAACCATTCTGGAGAGCAATTTGGAACTATGCCCAAAGGGTTATAAAATTGTGCCTACCCTTTGACCCAGCAATACCACTTCTAGGTTTGTATTCTAAAGAGATCATTAAAAATAGGGAAAGAATCCACATGTACAAAAATATTTATAGCACTTCTTTTTCTGATGGCAAAGAATTGAAATTGAGGGGATGTCCATCCATGGGGGAATGGCTGAACAAGTTGCAGTATATGAATATAATGGAATACTATTGTGTTATAAGAAATGATGAGCAGGCGGACTTCAAAAAAACCTAGAAAGACTTATATGAAATGATGCTGAGTGAAATGAGCAGAACCAGGAGAACATTGCACACAGTAACAGCTGCACTGTATGATGACTAACATTGACAGATTTGGCTCTTCTCAGCAATGCAAGGATCTAAGACAACTCCAAAACACTCACAACCAGAGAAAGAATTATGGAGTCTGCATGCAGATGGAAGCATATTATTTGTTCTCCTTTTCCTTTGTTGTTTTGTTTTATTGCTTCATTCTCGTGGTTCCTCCCATTAGCTCTAATTGCTCTTTACATCAGGAATAATGGGAAAATATGCTTAATATGAATGAATAAATAGAGCTTATATCAGATTGCATGCTGTATGGGGGTGGGGGAGTTCAGAGGGAGAAGGAGAAAATCTTATAGAAGTGAATGTTGAAAACTAAAAATAATTAATTATTTAAAAAAATAAATACTTGTTTCCCACACTTCTGAGATCTGGACAAGATGGATACTATTGTTTTTAATAAACAAAATACAATTTATTTGTAATTTTAATTTAGAGTTAATTAATTTTAGAAAAGGACTAGAAATGGCATCCCTTTCTCTTTTTCTATCCACAAGAAGGATTCATGAACAGCCTCTTCCTTGCCTATCACCTTTACCTATCTTCCAAATATCCCACTGTTCCAACAATCTCTAATTTCCACTGACACTTTGCCAATATTAATCGCTACTTCCAAGATTTTTCTAGAAACCCTTCTTTCAATATTACTTTACGTCATACTTTTCTACCTTCACTGAAGTCTCTCTCAGACTCTGTTAGAGCTCTGTTTATTTACCTATCACTGCATTGTGATATAGGCATGGGTCTAAGCATGTGTAATATACTTCTTTAGATGTGTGCTCAGACAATTCAACTTTTTTTTTTTTTGCTTTTTGGTGAGGCAATTGGGGTTAAGTGATTGCCCAGGGTCACAGAGCTAGTAAGATTTGAGCTCAGGTCCTCCTGACTCCAGGGCTGGTGTTCTATTCACTGCGCCACCTAGCTACCCCCAACAATTCAATATTTTAAGGCTCATAATAATTGAATATTCACTCAAAAAGGATAATTTTTTCTTCCTAAACCAAGCTAAGGAATCTAAAACTGAATTTAACTTATTTTTTTAATGAAAAACTAAACTTTACCTAAAAATGCAAATTTTAGAAATAAACAATATAACTTTTAAAAAATATATACTTTATACAACATGTATTCATATCTTTGGTCTTGGGATATATATCTGCAGAAAACTGAAGAGATGTGGGAAATAGAGGGTGGAAGAGAGGTTTCTGCCCAAACCATCCATATCCAAGAGATAGATGTTACTCCCTGATAGTGGTAGACCTGGCTCAATTGACTCTTCTACCCAATTGTTCCTGCTACTTTGTAACTAATCACCAGTTAAATTAAATCCTGCAAGAAGTTAAATTGCTGGAAAAAAAGAAAAAAAGAAAAAAGAAAAATTCATTAAATTACTTGATTGAGTTAGACTGACTTGTTTGATTGACTTGACTAGCATGTGTCTTTAAGGAATTTCAAAGACATATAAATGGTTTTTGTGCTATCTGCCCCCCCTTTTTTTTCTTAATCCATATAACTGAAAATTCAACATGATTTTAAGAACTTTCAATCAGGATATATTCTGAGAAAGTGATGAATTATATTTATGCATTCACTTTTTCATTTTTGGAAATATTTAATAGTATCTCTTGTTTTTTACATCACCTACATTTTTCAAAATATTTATTCCTGCCCCCCATTTCTGAGACTCATCCCTTATAAGAAAGAATAAAAAAAGAAAAAATGACCTCAGGAAAACTAATCAATACACAACCAAGTCCAACATTACATGTAGTGTTTCATCCCTACAGTATCCCACCATTGTAAAGAAAATTGGGAGCTCCATTCTTGTTTCTTTTCTTTGGGACTAGGCTTGGTCATTATCAATTTACAGCATTATGTTTGGATTGTTTCATTATTGTTCTTTCCAAGTCAAGCAGTATTAAACCTCAGATGCTTGACAGGTAATTTTCAGGTAGCCCAGGCTAAAATAGTAGGGAATGTGCAATGTTTCTCAATGAGACACTGAAAATCTCCCTCATATATCTTAGGAAACTGACTCACTTAAACTGACACACTTTGTCAACTCAATTGCTGTGTTCACTGTGCATATTGTTTTCCTGGTTTTCTTTAGTTCACCTTGCATCAATTTACAGAAATCTTCTGATGCTTCTCTGAATTCATCACAGTCATAATTTCTTACTTATAATTTCTCATAATAATATTCCACTATATTCATATGCCATAAATGGACATTTACTTTGTTTTTGGTTCTTTGATTTTACAAAAAGTGCTGCTATAATCTTTAATACAGTTTTAGAAGAAGGGAGAAGTAAGGTAATATATTTATGTTCCAAAAAACATTCCTTGGTGCATTAAAACAATTTAAAGGCAGGTCAAGTTGTATTGAACCTCAGATGCTTGACAGGTAATCTTCAAGTAGCTCAGGCTAAAAAAGTAGGGAATCTGCAATGTTTCTCAATGAGACATTACAAATATCTCTCATGCATCTTGGAAAACTGACTCACTTAAATTGACATAGTTTATCAATTCAACAAACTTGAAATTCTGTGAAAGAAATCTACTTATATGCCAAAGCCCCTGGGTAGGGGACACAGTCCCTCTGGCTCAATTTCTTCACCAAACAACATTCATTTAATAGAAACTATTAAATATGTAAAAGGCCCTACACTATGGATTGGCAGCAAGAAGACCTGGTCTAGGTTCACAAGGTATTTATAATGTATAAGGGTAAGATAGGATATTACAATTATGGCTAGGATACAAAATAGTATGTAAATGCATAAATAATAGCTAGCATTTAGATAGTGATAAGGTTTACAAGGTGTTTTTATACGTTACCTCATTTTATATTCATAGTGACTCTATGAGGCAAATGGTTTTTTAATCCAGTTTTTACAGATGAAGAAACTGAAGCTGAGATAAGTGACTTGCCCAGGATCATAGAGCTCTTAAGTGTCTGGAGCAGAATTTGAACTCAAATCTTCCTCATTTCAGGTGGTGGTGTTGTTTATTATTATTATTAGTGTCGTTAATAATAACAATAGAACTTTAAGGTTTACAGGAAATGGAATGCCAAGTGTGGAGAACAGCAAATAAATCAGTGCAATTTTTTTTGTCTTTCTTTATATTTTCAGTGTTTAGGCAGCAAAATGGAACAGTGGATAGAGTATGGGAATTGGAGTCTAGAAGATCTGACTTCAAATCAGCCTCAGGGACTTACTAGCAGTGTGACACTGGGCAAGTCATTTAAACTCTGCCTCAGTTTCATCATCTGTTAAAGCAATGCAGATAATAGTAGCACCTACCTCCCAGGGTTGTTATTATAATAACATAACATATGGAAAGGGCTTTGCAAACCTTAAAGCACTAGATATAGCTGTTATTATTACTGTGTTTATTTATGCCTCCATTCAGTCAATCAGTAAACATAATATATTATCTCTAGGGTTTAGCTCAGTACCTGGCACACAGTAGGTGCTTAATAAATATTTGTTGACTTTAGATGTGGCTACAAAAGAGGATATGAAGTATATAGTAGAGAGCCCCTGAAGTTTCTTGAATTTAGGAATGCTATTGTTCTTTAGGAAAATTACTTTGGAAGTTGAGTGGAGAATAGAGATGGTAGACTGAAAGGAGGGAAACTAATTAGAAAGCTAAGACAATAGTATAATTGATGGAAGATAAGAACCCTGACCTAGACTGATGGTCATGTGAATATATGGAAGTGAATGGATGTAATGTTTGGTGAAGATATTATTAGCCACTGATAAGATAAAGGGTTAGGGGAAAGTGAAGTTGAAAATGACTTTGACATTGTGAACCTGGATGATTAGGACAGTGGTACTCTCAACAGAAAGACGACATTTGAAGGAGGGACAGATTTGAGAGGGAAATTGTTGTGATAGGGCAGATATGAACTGGGATGGGGTACCAGGAATGGAAACAGACAATCTTGAGGGTGGAAACTTTTCATTCATTCATTCAACAAACATTTATTAAGTGCTTATTATGGCCAGAGATCTGTTATAGGTTTGGGCAAAGACACAACACTTCAATAAGATATGCCCCTTATTATCAAGTAATTTATAGTTTAATAATCTCTATGATAAATAACTTTCTAACAAGTATTTGGGGTAAAATATCACCATTAAGGTTCTTTCTTCTTCTCTAATTTTACTCTGTGTGTTGCTGAAACAAACAAAAGGCTTCTCTTTTCCAAGCTATGCATCCCTAGTTGTTTTGACCATTCCATAAATGACATGATTTAGAGAACTTTCACCATGTTGGTCTCTCAACACCCAAAATAAACATGCTCGATTTTGTCAATATCTCTCTTAAAAAGTAACACATATAACTGAACACTATACTCTAAGTATATTTTGATCAGTGAAATTATTTTATCCCTTGACCTAGAATGGAATATTGTCCCTCATATGCTACTAAAGCCTAGGATCATATGGTCTTTTTTGGCAGTCCCTATGGAGCTTGTAATCAAGGTAAATGCCTCTTTTTTGGTTGTTGTTCACATGAACCCCTTGTAATCTGTGAGCAACATTGTGAAGATGTGAGCAACTGACTTCTTGAACTTAAGTCTCAATCCTTTATGTGTATATTCTTGGTGAATTTCATCTATCATTCTAATTATTTTTAATTTGAATTCTGGGAATTTTGGAAATTAAGAATCTCTTACAGTTTTGTGTCATCTTGAAAGGACATAGCATTACCAACTCATTGACAAAAATGTTTAACAAATAAAAAAACCCAAAAACTCTGTAGCACTAGGAAACTAGACATTTCTCACGAGCCTAGCATAGATTCTTTCATTATCATTCCTTAGTTACAGTTTTAAAAGCTATAAATCAAACTACATGCACTAATATCTAGCCCACATTCTCTAGCTTGTCTCCAAGGATTTCATGAGTCGGTAAAACGCTTTGTAAAATAAAGCACTCTGTACGTGGGAGTTATTATTATTGTTATTCTAAGAGACATGAATGTCATGAGGGAGATAAAATACCTTACTAAAATCAAGATAAACTATGTCTACCAAGATAATCTGATTTATAAGTCTAGTAACCCCATCAAAATGGAAAACAAGGTTACCTTGACATAATTTCTTTCTTATTAAACCCATACTGGCTCTCACTGATTTCTATTTTCCCTTCTAAACATTTACAAGAAACCTGCTTGATAATCTATACTAAAATCTTACAGTCATTGACCTCAAGTTAATTCCCTTCTGTAGTTCAGGGCTCCAATGTTTTATCTATCTCCAGTCTTCTGCCACCCCCCTCCATGGCTCTGCACTCACATCTAAAAGTTCTGTCTGATACCTTGCAAGATAATTGATCAAAATTGGAGAGTTCATTTAAGGAGGAGACAACCTAGCCATACTAAATATCTCTTCACTCTCATTTATCTCTTAATCAGGCTTACTCTCTCTTCCTTCTAATTGGAATAGTGCTTTTGGTAGAAAAGATGAAAGCAAAATAGGAGGTGAGATCATTTATTTTCTCTGTCAAGTCCCATCGAATCCTATTCTTTCCTTGTTCTCACTGGAAATATAGATTAAGTTCTTTTTTTTAATCATCTTTAGCATCCTTCCAATCCTAACTGATTCTTCTGCCCTGACCCTCTCCTTAGCAACTATGTCATCTATTACCTATGTTACTCATTGTGGCAAGTCAATCAAGCAATCAAAAAATATTTATTAAGTACTACTATGTTCCAAGGTCACTTGCCCAGAAATCATATTTACCTGAACTATAGCCAAAAGTATTAATAGGTAACATTCATATGTCATTTCAAGGTTTGCAAAGCACTTTACAAATATTATTTCATTTTATTCCTCACAATAACCCCAAGGAAGTGAATTTTATTCACTTCTACCTTTTTCCAAATGACAAAACTGAGGAACAGAGAAGTTAAGTGACTTGCCCAGGGTCACATATCTAGTAAATATTTGAGGCTAGATTTGAACTCAGGTTTTCCTGAATCCAGGCTCAGTGCTCTATCCACTGAGCCACCTGGTGGACTGAGATTAAGAACCCATTCCTAAGTTACAAAGATGTGGAGATTCAAAATAGCTGTCTCAAAATCTGAAAATTTCACTTATAGAATTCCAAACAATTCAAATCACTTCAACATTCATTTAACACATACTACGTTCAAGATGTTGGGCTAAGTGTTCGGGTGGGATGTAAAAAATGGAACACTTTCCTTCTTTTGGTGTTGTTGTTCAGTCTTTCAGCTGTGTCTGAGTCTGTGACCTTGTTTGGGATTTTCTTGGCAAAGATACATGAGTGGTTTACCATTTCTGGCATTCTATTCACTGTGCCACCTAGCTGCCCTTATTCCCCTTTCTTTAAAGACCTTATATTCTACAGGAGTTGAAGTGAGGCATATAACATGTAAGCAGATAAATTTAGGCTAACTTGTTGAGAAAAAAAGAGAGCTCTCACAATTACGGTAAGAGTTCTTAGCATTTTTTTATATTTTAATAACTATATTTCAAAATAACTAGGGTTTTTTTCAGTTCTATATATTTTATTTTATGCATTTAAAACATTTTTCTGAGAAGGGTTTCACTGACTTTGTCCAATTGCTTATGGGGTCCATGACACCAAAAGTTTAAGAATCCTTAAATTAGGAGGGTAGGAATGACCCTTGATTTAAATACTGAAAGAAATTAAGGATTCTTTTTCATTGATGCCCTTTGTTTTTATATCATAGTCATTTCTAAAAGTATGTTGTACCTTTAACCCCGACAAAGCCTTCCCTGTAAATAAGTCAAGCAAAAATCAACTCACACTTCAACCATGAAAACATACACACACACACACACACACACACACACAGACATAATTATCCACATACATGCAGTCAGACACATGCATCTTCTGGTCCAAGATGAGCCATTACATTAACACATAATTCGGCTTTGTTTTAGTGGCCTTTTCAGCCTTTTGTAACCTAGATTCTAACTTCATTATTCAAGTGAAATTGCTCAAAGTTCTTAATCCTCATCCTTCTCGAGCTCTCTGAAGCACTTAACACTGTTGATTACCTTCGTCTCCTGAATACTCTCTCTTCTCTGGGTTTTTGGGACACTACTTTCTCCTGGCTCTCCTTCTGTCTGTTTCTTCTCAGTGCACTCTGCTTGATCCATATTCATATCATGTCTGCTAACTGTGTCCATCCCTCTAGGCTCTGTTCTGGTCCTTTTTCTCTTTTTTTCTTCCTTACTCTCTCTTACTTCGAGACCTCATAAACTCTCATAACTTTAATTACCATCCATATAGTGATGACTCACAGCACACTGATTAATAAGTCCCATTCACTCTTCTGAGCTCTAGTTTCACTTTGTCTGTCGGACATTTCAAACTGGATGTTCTGGAAACAACTCACACTCAACATGTCCAAAATAGAATCATTATATTTCCCCTCAAAGCCACTTCTCTTCCAAACCTCCTTATTACTATGGAGGTCACCACCATTCGTCCAGTCATACGGGTGTCATAAACTTGGTGGCATCCTAAACTCTTCTCTCTCCCTCACACTGCATAGCCAATCAGTTGTCAGATAATCTAATTTCTACTATCATAACATCTCTCCCATCTGACTTCTCTCCATAGACACAACTATTATCCTAGTTCTATCCCTCATCCCCTCTTGTTTAGACTATTGAAATAGCCTTCTAATTGGTCTTTTTGTTCCATTTTTCTCTACTGCAACTCATCTTCCACGTAGCTCCTGAAGTGATTTCCCCTAAAGCCCAGATAGGACATTTTCACCTCTGTACTCAATAAACTCCAGTGACTTCCTGAGATACAGTGAAAAAAAAAACAGTTAACTGAGAGAACCTGGATTCAAATCCTGCCTCTAACTTTTGTGATTTGGGCAGAGATTACCTCCCAGGTAAACTAACTTCCCAGGGCCTCAGTTTCTAAATCTATAAAATTAGAGGGTTGGATTAGATGACCTCTAAGGTCCTTTCAAACTAAATTTACTATATGACCCTAGGATCAAATTTAAATGTAGGAATTTGGCACAACCTGGACCCATCCTATCTTTTGGGTCTCCCTGCACATTATTCCTTTCCACAAACCCTCTAGTTTTAGCCATACTGATCCACTTGCTATTCCTCAAACATGACACCTCATCTTCCAGTTTTAATTTTGCACAGTCCATCCCCCATGTCTGAAATATTCTCCTTCTTCACCTCCCTTTAGAGAATCCTGGGTTTTATTCAAGGTTTTGATCAAACTCTACTTCTGCAAGAAGACTTTGCTGTGATTTCCAGAAGCAAGTCCCTCCTCCTCCTAGGTTACCTTCCACATATTTTGTATGTATCTTGTACTAATTACTTTTGTACATGCCATCTCCCTCATTAGACCGTAAATTCCTTGAGGGCAGGGACTTTTTTCCACTTTCTCTTTATATCTCCAGCCCTTAGCACAGTACTTGACACACAGTGAGTGCTTAATTAAATGATTGCTGATTGGTTTCCTTCAACTAAGTTTATAAAAATGTTTCCACGGCTGAGAAAAGATGATAATCATTTTCTATTGGAACTTGTCCATGAAAAAGTCAAATGTCATACTATATTATGTAATTTACTTTCATTTTGATCATTTTTCATATTTCCTTCTATTTTTTAAAGACATAGACTATTAGGATTCTGGAACATCCCAGTAGATTGTAAGCTCCTTGAGGGCAGGGACTATCCTTTTATATCCCCAGTGCTTAGCATAGTACCTGGCACAGAGTAGGTACTTTAAAAATGTTTATTAGTTGATTAATTTTCTGGAATATAATAAAATATATAATAAAATGCCTAGAAAAAGAAATAAAAAAGACCAATCTAGTTTATGTTACCAGTAGTTGTTTCCTCAAAAGCCATTAGAAGATATCATCTTCTGATAGCTTTAAGTAAAACTACCAGTGAATCTTTGCAGTATTATAAAGTTTACAAGAAGAAATGACTCTTCTATTTTCCTGTAATGTACAAACAATTAAATATTGGGAACCACATTGGTCTTGTAGTCAGAAGGTTTGGGTTTGAATCCCAACTTAGCTTCCTACTAGTTAAAAACCACTAGCTTAGTAAAAGGGACAGCTAGGCTGCAAGCATTTATTTATTCCTCCACATGTTTTCTCAACTTAAATCACTTCACATATCATGGATTCAATTACTTCTTCTGTAAAATAAGCAGGTTAAAACAGATGATCTGTAAGGTTGACTTCAGCTTTAAATCCTAGAAATCTCAAGAGTTTCCAGAAATAGACTTCCATATCATTGTGTCAGAATCAAGCAATATTTTGGCGATTAAAAAAAAAGTGATTACATCAATGGAAAAATAAATCTGAATAAAAATGCATGGCAATACATATCACATGTCTTCTCATGTTTGCTAGGTGAAATGTGCATAACTTTAGTACTTAGTATGATTACGAAAATAGTTTTTACCTTGTGGACCATGAGAACCACTGATTAGGAAAGGGAAGCTAGAGACATTAAATTTTCACAGTGAGTAAATGTTAAAAGTACCATTAGAACTCAGGCCTTTCAGACCCAAAGTCCAGTGTATGGTTGGAATGAAGTGAATAAATATGGATCAAGAAAATGGAGTTAGGGAGCCTGAGTTCAAATTCCACATCTGATTCTGATTCTACCTATGTGACCTTGGACCAATCACTTAACACCTGTGGTTCTGTTTCCTCATCTGTAAAATGATGGGGCTGAACTAGATGGTTTCTGAAGTCCCTTCCAGATCTTAATTTCTGATTCTATAATATATGTATACATAGACTTCATATGACTTCCCCTATAAAAATGTCATACAATAATATCAACACATATTAAAGAACTATTATGTGAACATATCATCACCCGCATTAGAATGTAAGCTCTTATGTGCTAGACATTGGGGGTAGATATAAAGTCAATAAAACAAGCACATAAATAAACAGGATACAAAGTACACAAGAAATACATAGTTCTATGTGATGTCAAAAAGAAGACGAGGAAAAACTTCATGGATAAGATGTTATTTAAGCTGGACCTTTAAAAAAGATGGATAATATTTAAAGAAGTAGAGATGGGGTAGAGAAGGGATCAAATGAGATAAATTTGTAAAGTGCTTAGCACAGTGCTTGCTGCCGCATTGTAGGATCTCAGTAAATACTTGCTCTCACTCTACCCCTCTGCCCTAGAAGGGCATTCCAGACATAAGAAATAAGATAATCAAAGACATGGAGGTAGAAAAGCATAAATTTTTCAAAGGTAATGGAGAAGAGTCCAGTCCATATATATATATCTATAGATATATATTTATATATCTATAGATATATATATAGATATATGCACAAATATAATGTAAAGAGTGTAACACACACACATACACACAACACACTCACACACATATATCCCCAAATCTTACTGCCATTTTCAGCTTTTATAGAGATATATAGATATATAGATACATATATGTGTGCATATACATGTATATAATGCACATATACACACAACAACCAGCTTCTAGTCTACCAAAATCAACTGCCATTTATGAGGCAGGTAAGCTTTCCATCCCCGCCACCATCAAAACCATCTCCCTAACAAATGCAACCTATAGCTAGCCCAGTAACTCCTGACTCAATAGCTCCAATAGCACCTACTAGACTACCAGCTCTCATAGTCTCAACTCCTCAGCAGTTTCATCTACTGCAGACTCAAAAACAGAGATTCTCACCACC
Organism: Phascolarctos cinereus; assembly: GCF_003287225.1. Lineage (NCBI taxonomy): Eukaryota > Metazoa > Chordata > Mammalia > Diprotodontia > Phascolarctidae > Phascolarctos > Phascolarctos cinereus. The sequence goes on from NW_027556098.1 coordinate 8,960,007, forward strand.
AAAGTCCTAGCCACTGTCAAATGGCTCAACATGAGCAATCAGTAGTTTTTCTTTCCCTCAAGGGAAATGATACTAAAGAAAGCATATTAATATCTGCTTTGCTATTAGACTCTAAAGAATACTGAGCTATAACTTGCTGCTGACAATGACAATTTTCTCCTGTTATTATAATGTGAGTTCCTTGAGGACAAGATCTGTCTAACTTTTCCCTTTGAATTCCCAATGCTTAGCGCAATGCTTTGCCTGTAACAAATTTGGAAATCAAACCTAGAATTTCTGCCACCAAAGTTTATGCTTCTCCTACTATACCACCCTGATCAGATCTATGCATAAGGTGGATTCGTGGCGAACCATATGAAGAATGGATTGAATGGGGGAGAAGCTAAAGTAGAGATATTGGTTAGAGGAAATCTCCCTCTCCTTTCACCTTAAATACATTATATTTTAAAATATATCCCTGTATCTTTAATTCATGATGTTGAAAAGATTTTTAAAGTGAACTGAGAAGTCTTTTCTATTTAGAGGGTAGGCAATATATACTACCTTCAGTTATTATAACTTTCAAGGATGGTGAGGTGATTTGTTCAAGACACTAATTGGGTTGATTCTCTAACAGTAGCAAAGTTGACACCTTAATGCTGTGATTCAATGGTCTTCTCTTGACTGATGCTCAAAACAAATTTATTTGGAGTTTACTCACAATTTGAAGAGTAGTACTTCAACTCAAATATGCCATGTATGATCCCTGTCAACTTATACTCTAAACATAGACAATTCTTCTCTGCCCTTTGCTATATAAAACATATTTGGCTTTTAAAGGTGAAAAGGAGGCTAAAATTATATGTAATATAATATAATAATATACATACATATATATAAACACATATTTATATATATATAAATATTCACACACATATATATGTAAACACATACGCATGTGTATATATTTTTATATAATCAGTGAAATCACACCTTTGTTTATATTTATATATTTATACAATCAGTGAGGTCACACCAATACAGAATTGTACAAATTATAAACACAAACTAGAGTTTCTGATTAAAATGAGTATGCTCAATCTGTAGATCATAATCAACCTACAGAAATTTAAATTGACCACTGCAGCTAGGTGGCACCACGGATAGAGGGCTGGACCTGGAGTCAGGAAGACACGAGTTAAAAGCCAGCTTCAGACACTTAATAGCTAATAATAATAGCTAAATTTATAGAGTACTTACAATGTGGCAGACATTGTACTAAGCACTTTATAACTATTATCTCATTTGATTTTCACGACAACCCTGGGAAGCAGGTGCTATTATTATCTCCATTTTACAGATGAGGAAACTAAGGCAAACAGATTAAATAATTTGCCCAGAGTCACACAGCTAGTAAGTGTCTGAGACCAAATTTGAACTCAGTTCTACTTGACTCCAAACCTGGAGCTCTACCCACTGCTTCACCAGCTGCCTCTAACTATGAAGCCTGGGCAAGCCATTTAATTTCTCTCTCTGCCTCAATTTCTGCATCTGAAAAATGGCAGTAATAATAATACCTACCTCCCAAGGTTGTTCTGAGGATCAAAGGAGATAGTACATATAAAGCACTAGTACAGTGCCTGCAACATAGTAAGTGCTTAATAAATGTTTATTCATTCTGCTTTCCCTCTCCCCCTTTGGCTTGTGGGGATTCTCATTAGGAAATGGGTTCTAGCCACTGCGCATAGGTAGCCTACACTCAGTACTCATTACCCTCCTCCACCAAATTTAAAAAAAAAAGCTTCAGGGAACCAGAGTTCTTCTGTTAAAAAAAAAATTTAAATAAAAAAAATAAAAAAGACTAGGGAATGAGGCTTAAAACAAGGGATAGAAATTTCTTTTTTCCCTACTTTCCCACCTTGTCAATCATAATAATTTCCACTGTGGAAAATTCACCTGTGAAGTGAACAAAAAGCTCTTAGGTGACAATCCAAGAGCTTGTGTTTATCCTAATAAAAGGTTTCTAGATCACTGTCATATGCCAGGTCTTCTGAAAAAAGGGTAAAGAGGGATTGGTGAAATTCCAGAGATTCTCAACAGAGTCTTTCTCCCTGACAATGGGCTCTAGAAAATTGGGACCCCAGACAGTGATCCACTTGTTCTTTTGTTATCATTAAAGTTCATTACAATCAATCAGTAAAACTGCATGGACATATGGGAGAGTGGGGCTGGTCAACCTGAGTAGTGAATGCATAAAATCTGGAGTCATGTTAAGACATTTCTGTGCAATTTCAGTGTAAGTGAGTTGTGCCTTTGTAGGAAGATTGATTTGGCTCTGCTAGCTAAGGTACACAGCAGATATAAAGAAGAGAGATTTACAGATCCTTGGTAAGTTTTGAACACTTGACTTTTGAATGCACCTCCTTTAAAAAAACAGGCTATCTTCTCCTCTTCTCCCCACCCCCTAAAAAAACATTCTTGAAGTTATTTCACTAACTAGCTCTCTCAACTCTATCACCCCTTCACCTTTTATTCTAGGCTACAATAAAGGTGTCCGAGGGAAACCTTGGAAGCAGGCCCCCAAGTCACAAACTGTCATTTTCCACAGGGACCCAATGCATATTCTGTACTACAACTTTCTAAATTTCTTTCATTGACCAAAGGTCAATAAATCGTACTTCAGACAGTCTCACAATCCTCTTTTGCCCTATTCTAACTTGCCCTTTCTCTATTTCAACTCTTACCTAGTTACCTCAGGGAATCTTCTTTCTTCCATTTTATGAACTTCTCCAAAAATTATCCTAGTCATAGGTGATAATTCTAACAATAGTTTGATATGTAGTGCTATACAAGAGTGCTTATATTAAAAAAGACATGTTTTGAAGTTAAATTAAACATAGCAAGGAACAAGCATCATGTGCTCAGAGGTTTCCTTTAGAAATTCTCTAGAAATCCTCACCTGTCTCTTCATTCTGCTTTTAAGTTAAATTTTTTTCCCCTCAAGAATTATAAGGGGAAAAACAATTTCTTATTGAACTTTATCATTTTCTGTTTTTTCCCACTACTACTGCATCTATCACATTTAAAAAATTTTCCCTACAAATTCAAAGTATTACAGCTGTATTTTGAATGGGTCAGGTTTTTAGGCCAACCTATAAAGTCAATCACCATTTATAATGTTGTTTCTGGAGGAAATGTTCTATGAGTACCAAAAATGCAATTTATAAACTTTTAAGGCACAATTAACTTGTGTGTTGGTGACTGCCTGGATAGCAAATGACATTCACAGTAAAGATTATAGATGGCTCTATCAGACCTTAGTTCAGTACTTCAGATTGCAACCCATCCACACCTTTTTATCCTGAGCTACTCTTGTCCCTATCTTCTCATTCACTTAATGTAACAAAGACCTTCTCCTAGATGTTTTGGCATTACATGGATGCCAGTGCAGGCTGTCAATCACCCCTTGCCTTCACTACACAGCCAACCTACCTCCTCTTCCCGTGGGGATTCAATTGGAGCTACTTGACTATGCCTTTAAACCCAAATCACTCTCGCTTTCACTGATCAGCCAATAATAGGTCCCAATCCAAGCCTCACTTGCTTGTTGTTTGGGTTCTGATGGCTCAGAGTCAGTGTAAATAACAATTGTTTCTGTTCTGGCCAGAAACTCTGAGGGGTTTCCCTTCCCAAACTGATTCTTTTATGGAGGCAAACTAAGCCATCTTTTGCCTCAATTCTTACCTAGCCTTTAACTACTAAATGGGTGGTGCCTGAGACAAAATGAAACTTGGAAAAGACCTTAGCTTATAAAGGCTGAGGTTTCCCACTGCCTCTGGGGCCATTGCCAGTCATCCTGACTTATGTCTTGCCACTGGACCCAGGGACTCTGGAGGAGAGACTGAGGTTGGTGACTTTGCACAGCCCTGCCTCACTTAAATCCAATTCACTTGCAAGTCATGACATAACCTTCCTGATGTCATTGGTCCTCTTCAAGAATGAAGGATGAACAAAAATCTCCATTATCTTTCATAACTTTTTATCTGTGCAGTTCCTCACTAGCAATAGATTGCAGCCTATCCATGCTCACCACATGTCTTTCCATGTCCCTTTGGAAGACTGCACTTGTAAATTTTTAGAGACTCTGACATTTCATGTTTCATAGCCACAAAAACATCACCAAATGTATATTAATGCTTTTTTAAAGGAGCTTTTATTTCAGAGAGAAATGAGAAGTTTAGGTCCATTAAAAATATGGCACAACTTCCCAAATTCAATCCAGTCTACTCATTTCCTATAGTCTCCAATTCAGGATTAACTAGTGGCATTAGCATCATAGGAGGATTTAGATATTTCCCGGCATACCTAAGCATCTTCCAAAGCAGATGCACATCATGTTTTTTACCCTGTACTAAAATATGAGCTATCACACTCCATCCCACCCCTCCCACACCCCACCCAAAGGGAGATTTATTATGTTTATTTTCATTCTGAAAGAGACATAACTTTCAACACAGCCAGCATGAGTGAGTTATGAAGACCTAACTCAGAAGCGAAAGAAACATTATAATCAACCTTCGTGGATGACATGTTCCATTTATTCTGTTGAGTTTCATTTAAGTTTATTTTAAAGGACCTTTTAAAAAATAGACTTAATCACATTGTCTTTGTGAATGTGGCATATTTAGCAAATGATTCAAGTCAGTTGTTCGAGGCTAAGGCTGTCGGTTATGGTAGGCAGATCATGTTATCTTCATAGAAGATGCAAATGGTTTGCTGCTGAGTCTTCTATTATTGCAGAAATGTTCTACCTACCCTAGAAAAATAGCCTGTTTTCGCAAAATGTAACCACTTCAGTTCAGAAATAAATTGGGCAAGAAAAAATAAGAGTAAAATAAATGCCCTTAGGACTTTTTTCCACACTTTATCAGCCACCATTTGAAATTCATTTTTTTCTTCATCTAAAAACCTGACATTCCAACTAGTCCTCTCCAAATGAAGGCAGTATCATACACCCCATTATAACCTTTACAAGTGAGACCAAATTCCTAAAACTTATAAAAACCCACTGTAATTTAGTTGCTTACCAATCACTTCTGTTTCTCAGTATCACTAATGATTAGTTCCTTAAATATAATCTTTTCAAGAAAAGATGAAATTCATATCTTTCCAATGAGTTTTATAGCATTTAATATATTGTTGGTTGCTTAAGAAATGATAGTATTGAAGATAATCTTTCCCAGGGCACTTAAACAACACATCTAAACTCATGAAATCCTTGGCTAGACTGTGCTATGAATAATTCTAAAGGGAAATTCTCATTACCAAGAATGGGAATTGTCCGCAACTGGATGATACTCTAATAACTGAAATAGACTCAGCTGAGTGGATCCAAAAGAGTGAAGGCTGCTAGCAAGATAAAGCTTCAAAACCTCAATGACTTGAACTTGAAGAGCATTTCAAAATCTCATTTGGAACAAGAAAAAGGTAATTGTGGATAACAAATTATGATGGGCAATGATTGGGTAATGAAGGGCACAAAGTGGAAAAGGAGTTTCATTAAGCACAAAAAATGGCAAATACAGGTGAAAATGGAATACCACTAGAGTGAGAACAGTCATAAATATGTATGTAGTGGAGAAAGAGTACTGTGCTCTAATAAGAGAACCAGGAAAATCACCCAATAAATTCAATAAGCATTTATTAAGTACAAAATGTTAGGGTCTTCATATATTTGCTAATCTTAGACAATGTTTCCACTCAATTAACATCTCGATACCCTCTAGCCAAAACAATATTTCTGAAGAGGCAGCTTTCTGTTGCTAACAGGGCAGAACCTTTTCAGTTCAAAATCAGTGTGCTCCATGCATAACCTTTATCAAATCGCTTGCCTTCTCAATGAGTGAGGAGGGGAGGAAGGAAGTAAAAGAATTTGGAACTCAAAATTTTAAAAATAAATAAATGTCAAAAATTGTTTTTACATATAATTGGGGGAAAATAAAATATTAAATATATATTTTTAAAAAATGTGTTCTGTAAAAAGAAGAGAGTACCCCCACCCCAAAACCTTTAAGTATGGTTTGTAGTACTTGAGATAAAGAAGATATGATTTTTTTTCCCTCTTATGCTCAGGAAACATGTTACAGAGACTTTAATGAAAGAGAAGGCAAAATTATAGATAATTAAACTCAAGTAGTGGAAAGGGTATAGGGAAGATACAAATAAGATTTCCTGTTTCTTTTCAACATTGCCTCTTTCTAGCCTCTTTCTGGCAGAGACTATACCATTCATTCATTATCTCTGCCTTTTTTGTATGGCAGGAGGAGCTGCACCTTTCTTTCTCAGTGTAAAATGTCTTTCCTGTTGGGCAAAATAGCACCCAGACCCAATTCTTCCCTACCCACGTATCCCCTCCCCCCTCTCTCTGACTTCCTGACAATACCAACTCATTTTTTTTACTCTCTCAGCTACGTCATACCCTCTGATGTATTAGTGCCCATATCTCCATTTCTTTTAATTGATTTCCACTCTCTGCCTTCTTTTTATTCTCATACTTTGGGTTTGGATGTAGTAGCTTGCTTAGAAGAGTCTATAATACTATCAGTGGGAAATTTTACCAAAGATGACCACTTAGAGCTAGTTTAGCTATCTTCAGGATAACAATGACATAAGAAATGGACTCCCAACACACATAAACCTTTAGTGCTATAGGATTAAGAGTTACAAGAGACGTTAGAACTCATCTTGCTCAACTCTCTCATTGAAGAGATTTAGAAATTGAGAACCAGAAAAATTCACTCTTAGATTCCACCGGAAACTCACCAAATCAGCAAAGCCAACAAATGAGGAAAATGACAAACATGACAGGGGCTGGTGGAAAACAGTAATACTAATCCACTGTTGGTATTGCTGTGACTCAGTTCAGCTCTTCAGGAGAGAAATTTGAACCTATGCCGGAAAACTTAACACATTGTGCATATCTTTTGACCCAGCTATATTACTATTAGATATACACCACAAAGAAATAAAAAACAATAAAGCGGAAAAGGACTCATCTGTACAAAACAAATTATTCTTTTTTTGTGCTGAAAAAGGACTGGAAACTAAGGGGTACCCATCAATTTGGGAATGGTATAGGAATTTAATAGAATATTACTGTGCTGTAAGAAATAATGATGGGTACAGTTTCATAAAAACCTGGGAAAACTTGTGTGAATCAATAGAATGAAGTGAGCAGAATAAGAACAATTTATAATGATAATAATGGCAATAACTGTAAAGGCAAATAATTGATCAATACAATGGCCAACCAAGATTCCAGAAGACCCATAATGAAACATATTTTCCACCTCCTTAGAGAGAGGTAATGAATTCAGGGTACAGATTAAGACACATTTATTGGATGTGATCAGTGTAGGAATTGTTTGCTTCACCATGCATAATTGTTATGAGTCCTTAAAACCCTTTCCAAACCACTGTTCATAAGAGATAGTGGAGAATATGGCATGGTTTTTGATATTCCATCATATGCAGAATATTGTTAGAAATTATGTAAAAAGATAACATCCTTTTTTTTTACCCTAATGAATCTGCATTGTCTCATATATGTCTAAATATAGAATTGATATAATTTTTATCTGGTTTTTAAAAGTTGATCAGTGGAACAGATTACGGATATAAGATACAGAAGCATATATAGAATAATGAGTGTTCAATAAACCCAAGGATTCCAACTACTGGGATTAGGACTCACTACTTGGCAATACCTGCTGAAAAATCTAGAAAGCATTCTGGAAGAAGGTCTAGTACATCTCACCACTATATACCAAATAAGAGCCAAATGGAAACATGGCCTAGAGATATAAAAGGTCATACCTTTAACAAATTAGAAGAGTAGGGTAGGAGATAGCTGTCACAATCATATTTTAGGAAAAGTTGTTGACCAAACAAGGATAGAGAGACATGACTGTCTCCTACGTCTAGAATGCTGTACTTTATCTCTTACCTACTGGCTTCTTTGACTTCTTTTAAGGCCTAAATAAAATCCCATCTTCTACAGGAAGCCTTTCCCAACTCCTTTAAATTCTAGTGCCTTCCCTCTGTTAATTATTTTCTTTTTATCTTATATATAGTTTGTGCATATTTGTTTGCTTGCTGCTTCTCTCATTAGATTGTGGGTTCCTTGAGGGAAGGGACTGTTTTTGCCTCTTTTTGTATCCCCCATGTTTAACAGTGCCTGGCCTATAGTAGGCATTTAATATTTATTGACTGACTGAAAAGAGACAGTCATAAGACAGAAGATAGTCAATTTTAATTACATAAAATTTAAACATTTATGAATAAACAATACAGCCAGAAATAAAAGGAAAATAGTTAACTGGGAGGGGGGAAACATTGCAACCAAGTTCTCTGATAAAGCTCTGATATCCAAGATAAATAGGGAATTGATACAAATACATAAGAATAAGAGCCATTCCCCAAGAGATAAGTGGTCAAAGGATTTGAATAGGCAGTTCTCAAAAGAAAAAAGGCAAACTATCATAAGCCATACAGAAACACTGAAAGCCACTAATAATAAGGAAAATGTGAAGTAAAATAACTTTGAGTTTCTACCTAACACCCATCAGATTGCCAAAGATGACAAAAAAGGAAAATGACAGTTATTTGCAAACACCCTAATGCACTGTTGTTGGATCTGTGAAAGGATCAAACCATTCTGGAAAACTATTTGAAACTACTTCCCCAAAGTCACTAAACTACATAGCCTTTGACTCAGTAACATCACTACCAGGATTATACTTCCCAGACAGTAAAGAAAGAAGGAAGTGATTCTTACATGCAAAAGTATTTATAGTAGCACTTTTTGTTATAGCAAAAAACCAGAACAAAACTGGAAATAAAGTAGATTTCCATCAGTTGGGGATGGTTGAACAATTATATTATATTAATATCGTTATGAAGGAAATGGCAAAGGAATGGATTCAAAAAAAAAATAGAGAAGACCTGCATGTAATAGTGTAGATTAAAGTGAGCAAAACCAGGAGAAAAATTATGCAATGATTACAATATTGTAAAGGGAAAAAAAAGTGAAAGACTTAAAATCTATGTTTAATGCAAGGACCAATTATGGCTCCAGAATACCAACAATGAAACATGCTCCTCATTTCTTGGCAGAGAGGGGAGTGGATTAGAGATATAGAATAAGACACACATTTTTGAACATAGCCAATATTTGGACTTCTTTTTCATAGCTATACTTATTTGTTACAAGGGGCAACTTTCTTTTTCTTTGTGGGAACGTTGGGGTGGTAATGATGGAGGTAGAGATAATACTAAAAATAGGAGAAAAGAATGAAAAGAGCAGTGATGAAACATTAAAAATAAACAGAAAAGCACAGAAAGAACTTCATAAGGTAGAATAGATAAGTAGCTCAGTGATGAAAATATCTTGTTAAGTTTTGAAAATGAGGTGGGGGAACCAAGTTGTACATAATGGAAATTCATGGCTCTTTTTCTGCTGACCTCTTTTTCTGCTCTTTGTATAGAGAAATAGTTACATTTTTTGATGTCTATCCTGGTCATTCTGATAAAAGAGAATTTTTGTAAAAAAACAAACAAACAAACAACTACACAGCTATTAAGAAGCATTCATTCTGTTTTCACTTGGGCATATACACTTTTTCCAGCCTTCTCATTTCTCTTCTCAAGACCTAATGTAAGAACAAAATAGATGAATATGAAAGTAATGACGGAGATACTGAGAAAAAGATGAAAAGAAACACTTACCTAACACAGACAATCTAGAAATTTCACAGTCATGGAGGGAGTCACTGAGGTGACAACTACAACTGGATACATTCTATGGCTAGTAATAATATTTGAAGTTAGAAGTGGAAGAAAAAGACAATCAAATTTCATACTTTCTCAAACGTAAGCTTATTTCTGGAATGGGTCAGAAGCGAATTTCCTTTACCTACAATAGAAGATGCTTAGCCTCCCCCTCACATCACAGTGAAGTTAATGTAGTACTTGATGCCAGGTATAGAGATTAGAGACTCCCACAAACACCAGGAATCGCTTGAGGTAAGGCACCAAATGCTATAGAACAACTGTTTGATCCTGGGCAGCTCACATTAAAACCCTGTCTGTGTTTGAATTGTTGTCAGTTATTTCTACATGTGCTAAGTCTCCCTCTGGCACTTTCAACATAACACTTTCAATGACTTTAATCTGAATTCTCATTAAAACCCATAAACAGGAAGCAATAACACATATAAACGCACACACCCCTTATGCTATAGAACAATGCAGATTTAATATGCTATCAGATTCGAAGAGGAGAAACTAACACATCTTCATTCCAGTTTAAGTACTGCTTGCTGTTCCCCAGATGTGACATTTCATCTCATTTATTCTGCTTTTATATAGGTAGTCCCCAACATCTATAAAGCTCTTCCTGATCACCTCTGCCTTGTAGAATCCTTAATTTCCTCCTCCCTTGTGCCCTAGGAGCCTCTCCATTCTGGAAGATCACTTCAGCACTGGAACTCAAGCATCTCATCATAGTACCCTGTGCTTTTGGGGACCTTATCTTTGGAGGAGGGAGAGCTCCTTCTACACCCTCCATCTATTTAATTGAAGGTGACCATGCTGGATATCTCTTCATTTCCATTGAGGATATAATCCTCTGAACTTCTCCATCACACTGGTACCCCCTTTTATACCCACAGATCAGCTTCATTCCCTGTGTTGACTTCTGCCAACCCTTAGAATGTAAGCTCTCGGAGTCAGGGACAGTCTTTTGCCTTTCTTTGTATCTCCAGCTGCTTAGCACTGTGCCTGGCATACAGTAGGTGCTTAATAAATGTTTATTGACTAACTAGAAGGACAGTTCAAGTGACAGATCCAAATAAAGACTTTCAAATAAGGAGTAATTTGATTACTCTACTCCTTAGAATTACTTTGTATTACTTCTTATCTGCCTACATATTGCATTCCTTAAGTAGGCTGTAAACTTCCTATGAGCAGGAATAGTTTTGTTTTGTCTTTGTTTCCTCAATGCTTTGGATATGTGGTTGTTATTTAGTCATTTCAGTCATTTCAACTGACTCTCCATGACCTCATTTGAGGATTTCTTGGCAAAGATACTGGAGTGGTTTGCCATTTCCTTCTCCAGGTCATTTTACAGATGAGGAAACTGAGGCAAGCAGGGTGAAGTGACTTGCCCTGGGACACAGCTACTAAGTCTCTGAAGCCAGATTTGAACTCTAATCTTCCTGACTCCAGGCCCAGTGCTCTATCCACTGGGCCACCTAGCTGCCCCTTGCTTTGGCTATAACAGGTCCTTAGGATTTTTTTAATTGAACTGAATCTTTCAAATTACTTGCTTTATAGCAGCCTTGCTCATGGTACAGGACTTCAACCCCACTAAAATAAGAAGGCACTGGGGAGATTCTAATCTCCTCTGCTACCCAGGAAAGTTAGCTCTCAGTAACTGCTGAAAGCTTCTTTTCCTGCAAACAGGGAGTTTGACCCTAGATATTTCCCTCAGCATGGTTCAGCAATAGTTCCAAACTCATGACTGACTCACCAGGTCCAGAACTGCCTCTGCCTGGTCCCAGTGCCTAGTGCTGCTTGACCCAGATAAGAACCCTTATAAAAACCCATTACACTTTACTAATTGGGAATGCCCAGCTTCAGCCAGGACTCCAGCTTGTTCCCTCCTCCTTGATGGCCCCTTCTTATTGGATTTCCCCTCACCAGAGCTCACTTGCTTTGTTTTCTATCTGCTAATTTGATGTTCTGTCTTATCCTTTCCTCTTTCTTCATACCGTACTTTCAAAATACCAAACCTCACTCAAACTGCATTAAGACAACACTACATTAACTTCAAGGTCTTTCACCTTGTAAATTCTTCCATCACATACCTGGAAACTCTCCAGCTCAGCCCAGCTCCTTCATAGCCTGTGTTATGTAAAAAGAGGCTCCAGAATTCACATTTCAATGAATTTTGAATTTTGATATGTCAATGACTGGGTAAACATTTTCTTTAAATCAAGAATATGTTCACACCATATATTTAACTGTAAATGGTCTTGAAAAATATTCACTGGATTGATTTTTTTTAAACAAGCACTGAAGTCAGCAGGAAAAGAAACAAATTTACCTGAAATTTCATACTGCCACCACTATCCTCTACAATTCAGATTTTTTTTTAACTGTTCTGGTCTCTGACATTTCATGGTAACTATTGTTCTCCTGAATACATTGATTTCCTTTTGATTCCGAAACAAAATGTAAAAAACAGCATAGGCTGAAAAAAAAGTTTTTGAAGGAGGAGGAGGAGGAAGAGGAGAAAAAGAAGGAGGAGAAGAAGGAGGAGAAGGAGAAGAAGAAGGAGAAGGAGGAGGAGGAGAAGGAGAAGGAGGAGAAGGAGAAGGAGAAGGAGAAGGAGAAGGAGAAGGAGAAGGAGAAGGAGAAGGAGAAGGAGAAGGAGAAGGAGAAGGAGAAGGAGAAGGAGAAGGAGAAGGAGAAGGAGAAGGAGAAGGAGAAGGAGGAGAAGGAGAAGGAGAAAGAGAAGAAGAAGGAGAAGATGATGATTCATGATTGAATAGTTATCTAAAAGGAGTGTTACTTGTGATTTTGCAAATGTTTAATTTCTCTCTTTCCTGAAGTACCTACATGGCCTGATGGCTACAGTGAGTACCTGGACTCAGGAAGTCCTGAGACCAAATTCAGTCTTAGACAAATTGTATAACCCTGACAAGTCAGAACATCTGTCTGCTTTTGTTCCCTCATACATAAAATGGGACTAATAATAGCACCACGTCTGTGCTGTTAAATGTTTAACAACAGGCTCCCTAGAAAAGGACACAGTTTTACATTTAGTCTGAATTATTAACATTTCCTTATGTCTATACAATCACAAAAACAATAACCAGGCTTCATTTGTAGTTTGAAACCAAATGCTGACCCTAAAAATTTATCAATCAGCTGGCTCTAGCACACCTTTGGATAACACCTTTGTTAGACTGTAGTAAGGATAAAATAAGATAATATGTGTAAAAAGCTTTGCACACCTTTAAGCACTAAATATATCTTATATATGGTAGCTATCATTATTATTATTGTTATTAAGTATTTCCTTTGACGATGTTAAAAGCATGCTGCTAAAAAATAATATAGCATGAATGAACATGAGTTTCATATTCCTTAATGCCTTAAATACATGTCATCACCATCATCATAAAAACTCAAGTTTTTATAGCCTTTTAAAGTAACAAAGCATTTTACACGCATTATCTTTTTTACTTGAACTTCAACATCAACATTGTGAGAAGGCAGCTACAAATAATACCCATATTACAGATGGGAAAACTGAGGTAAAAAGAGGTGCAGCAACTTGCCCAGAGTTACATAACTAGCAATTATTTGAAGTTTGAATTGATCTCATGACTTCTTGAATCCAGGTCCAGGCACCACATGCCATCTAGCTGTCTCAGGAAAGATAAATTAAACACTTGCAAAATCCCAAGTAGCATTCTTTTTAATGTTACTTCAAAAGGCCTTAGAGATAGATCTATATTCTAGTCCTACATACTCATTGTGGGACCCTGAGCCTGTTCTATCTCTAATGAACGTGAATATCCTTTTCCTAATCAAAAATGCATGGCATTATTATTTTAAAAGTCAATGCTTCATGATGATAGTTACTAAGGTACAGAATCATAGAAATCTATGACTTATCTGACTTTCTATAGTTGGTGACATTTTTTTTTACTGCTGACACCTAACAGCACATTCATTAAAAAAGAAAGTGACTTTTTAAGCAGAAACTTTACAAAAGAACATGGATTTTGGTCTATATAGACATCTCAACAGATAAAATGCACCCTCCCCTTCATTTCCCTTTAAAAACAAATATTTAATTTATCTCTTTATCCCTTTAAAGGGAAAGGAAGGGGAAAAGATCTTATCCTGAGACAGTAGTATTAGGGAAAAAAAGAGATTCCTTTATCTAGAACACTGCCAGGCAGAAAAATCAATCCTTTCAAGGAGCCATTTTTTGTATTTATGATAATTAAAATAGAAACGTTGTTAGGGAAAGATGGACTAGAAAAAATGAAAGGGAAGCATTATAGCCAAAAGACTAATGTATGTTACTGTATAAATGCAAAAACACAGATTTAAGCTCAAGCCGCCTTCATCTTTGATCATTCCAATTCTTCTACCTGGAATTTCTGTGGCTCAACCCACCTGTTGAAATTCTAACAATTGGTGACAGATGCTGCCCCCTCCATGAATTCTTCCTTAATTATCCCAAGCACCTGGTTTGTATCTTTCTTGTGCTACCTGTATTACACTTATATAGAAGTATTCTCTCCTGTAACACATTGTCTCTTTTATGGGAGCTCCCAGTATGAAGATACCTCTACTGGTGCATATCAACCGCTGCGCTGCAATTTTTAGACTTGCTTAGAGAATTGCCTAGAGGCACTGAGATATTAAGTAATTTGCCCAAAGAAACATAGCATGTCAGAGATGGCTTGAACCCATGTCTTGCTGATTTTGAAGCCAACTATCTGCTATGTGTAGCTAGGCGGTGCAGTGGATAGAGCACAGGGCCTGAAGTCTGGAAGACCTGAGTTCAAATCCAACCTCAGACACTTACTAGCTGTGGGCAACTCACTTAACCCTGTTTGCCTCAGTTTCCTCATTTGTAAAATGAGATATAGAAGGACATGGCAAACCACTCCAGTGTCTTTGCCAAGAAAACCCCAAATGGGGTCACAAAGAGTCAGACACAACTGAAAAATGATGTAACACTGCCTCTTAATATATTGTCTTATTTCCCTTAATTAACCCCTATGACTCTCTCAGCACAGATAGGATCCATGCTTTATCCATTTTTATCCATCCTTCACAAAGCCAAATTTAAGGCTTTTTATTTAAAAAAAAAAAAAAAAGGAAAAGACCATACTCAGAGCAGCAATCCTCAAAAATTATTTTGTCCCAAGTTCCAAAAAAGGACAATGTGACTGACAGAAAAGGGAATTGGGTTTCTGCCCTAAGGAAGAAACTGGATTTATTTCAATGAAACTCTATTTCTTATAGTAGGTTTATCATCTGTGAAAAATTAATCCATTTAGTCATGCTAAAGCCATTCCAAGCAGAAACAGGTTAATTGTGGTTGCACAAAGGTATATTATCCAAAAGTCTGAGTTTGCTCCAGCTCCTGAATAAGGAAAAAGACTTGGTTAACTGGGTAATGTCATTGAACAACAATGAAAGTTCTAGACTGGTACAAATCCATGGCAAATCTATGAAGACCTCCTGCATGGTGAGAGTTAAAAGGCTCTCTTTTCATATGATCACAAATCTAGACTGGTAAAGGAGCTCAGAGGCCATCTAATCCTATCCTTTCTTATAGCTGATGAGGAAATTAAGGCTGGGAGTGGGGGTGAGGGAAGGTATTGTAGTGGGCAAGTAACTTAGTTAGTAACTTGACTAAGTAACTTAAGTAAGTCCAAAGTCACACAGGAAATGAAAGATGGGATTTGAACTCAGGACCACTGAATACAGAATGAATGGTACTTCCAATATAATAAACTGCCTTGTCATAGAAAGAATTTCTTATGTACACATATAGACACAAAATGAATAACTAGATATTATCACTATAAATAGTGAACCTCATTTAACCAGTGAGAAAATCAGTAATAAAAAGTTGGGATACATCAAAAAATAAATTACTTTTCAATACAATTTATTCCCTTCTTTTTCTTTCTTCTTGTCCTTTTTCTCCTCATTTGTCAAAACTTGGTCTCTCTATCTTACTCACCCAGGCTTAAAGTATAGCAAGCACTCATGGGCCCAACCTCAATGCTGACTGGTTCAGAAGCTTTGACCTGCCCCTTTTTGCCCTGGGCCAGTTTGTCCATCCTTAGGCAGCCTGGAAGCCTCCCACTCCCAAGAGCCCACTATGTCGATGCCACACTTGCCTTTAGCCCTACTGTAGCTCAGAACTCCCAAACTCAAACCACCTACCAGACTCAGCACTAATCCCTAACTACAACCACCCTCCTCCCCAATTTGGCAGGAACTGCAGGTCTACACCACCACATCTGCCTCAATTCAATTTTCAAACAACAGGTCTAGGACAGATACATCAATTATGTGGTTTAAACTGATTAGATTGTTCCCTTGGATATGAAAGGGGATAGCAAGCTGACAGTCAGAGTGACTGATTTCAGAGGAATCCTACCTACTCTGTGCTTAGGCTTATATGACCAATATATGTTTGGAATATACAAAGACTGCTGGAATTTGCTAACCCTAGACTGGTGCATTCATCTCCTTCTGTCTACCATGGTAGTGCTCGACACCCATAGTCCATGCAGAATCAGATGGCTACTTGGACTGGGCTGATTGCCTAGAGCTCACTGAACCAAGACTCTCGAACCCTGGGACAGAAGTGAAGTTGAGGACACACAAGTCCAGTATACTTTTTGTATAAGTGTGCCCACTAAATCATTTGCATAATAGCAATAAATCTTGTAATTGGATCATAATGCTTACTTCTTTCTGTTCCTTGAATTCTCATCTGTTACAATAAATATACTAGACTTCCCAAAAAAAAAAATTTATGTAAGAAGGTACACACTTTTAATGAAGTTTTACAAAGCAAAATCCTTTATCAGACCATCTATCCCTGCCTTTAATATAAGCATTATAAGCATAGAAAATTGGCTTATAAATGGGACATACAGTCTATCAAACTATCTTTAAAATATTGTTGCCAAAATCAATTTAATCCTCACCATAAAAATAGTGTAATTAATGAGTCACATGAATAACATTTTTTCAACTATTTAAAATTTAGTCCAATGACTAAAATTCTTAAATGTAAAATATTTTCAATTCTTCTAAACTCTAATTCTGCAAATACGAAGCATAATATATTTAAGATACTGGCGTGCCCAAGTAAGATATAGATGCCTGCATGGGTTACCTAAATGTATAGACATGGATGACAGGTAACACAGATAGATATCTCTGGAATTTTGCCCACCTCTCTCCAAGGAAGGCTTGATTTCAACCTTGAGAACACAAAAACATCAACTGTTCCTTTCCTTATCTATCTCCAAGAAGGGCATCAAACTAGATTTCAATTATCTTTTCCCATATCTATTGCTGGTATGGAAGTGTGATATTTTGAGGGGAGGATGTTCAGAAGGAAAGGTAGGGAAGTTCTATAGGTTACCATATACCAGAAAATGTACAGGACTGAATTACTTCTTTGCTAGGTGGGAGATGAGATTTCAATTCAAAATAAGAGCAAGTCCCAGATCTCATCTAAAGGGAAAGGTTCTGGTGTCTCTAGGGAGCCAAGACAGAAATCAAGGATATATTGAAGAGCCAATTTTCTCTACATATTTGTAGCTTCCAAAGTCTGCCAAAGACTGGATGTGTCAAAGCCTACATGAAGAAATATCTTCCAAGAATCTCTGGTACCAACTCCATACCTTTCACAGGTAATCAGTATCATATCTCTCTCTGCCAATTAAGAATCAAAGTTCCTCAAGATGATTTCAGAAAAATCTAGAAAGACTTATGTGAACTGATGCAAAGTGAATAGAGCAGAACCAGGAGAACATCGTATGCAGTGACAGCAATTCTGTGTGATGATCAACTGTAAATGATTTATCTATCCTCAGCAATACAATGATCCAAAACAATTCCAAAGGACCTATTATGAAAAATGCTATCCACCTCCAGAGAAAGAATTTTGGAGTCTCACGGAGTCTGAGTGCAGATTGAAGCATGCTATTTTTCACTTTCTGTATTTTATTTTTGTCTTTTGTTTTTTTTCCCAGTGGGTCTGTGTCTTCCTTCACAACATGATTGAACTTGTGTAACCTATATCAAATTGCTTACCATCTTAGAGATAGGAAAGGTGAGAGAGGGAAAAAGAAAATTTGGAACCAATTTTTTTTTAATGAATGTTAAAAATTGCCTTTACACGTAACTAGGGAAAAACATTATTTAAAAAAAAAAGACTCATAGCTTTTTCTTTAAAAACAACCACATGCAAAACACCCCAGGCTTGGCTGGAAGTCCAGTTATAATTATGTTTACATGTCATGTAAAGCCTATATCATGAATTGCTTTTATATTCTAAGCAACCATTGCAATCACTCAGTCAATCACTGAATTTTCCTTGGGAGCATCTCTGTGTGGCAGAAAGGCATAGCGAATAGAAAGCCAGTTTTGAAACTTGATGGATCTTGGTTCAGGTTCTGTCTCTGATACATACTAGGTGTGTGTTTCTGGATCCAAAGACTAAATGCTTGTTAGAAAGAGGAAATCTGCATGGGTAGCAGTTTCTTTACTCAAGAGTTCTCATATCAGTAAAATCATAGGTTTAGTTCCTATCTCCTAACACTTCTTTGGGTGACCACAATTGTTTCCTGTTCTCAAGTAGCTTACAGTCTAGCTGGGGAGACATATACATGTGAAAGAATGGATTAACAGTCTTCCAAAGCAATGTATGACTAAATTTAAAAAATTAATTTCTCAACTTTCAGTCTGGTGGAATATAACTCTTAAATGTGAAATAGCCTCAGTTATTTTAAACTCAAATTCTGCCAAAGAAGTGAGAAAATACTCTGAATTATTCACATAATACCCAAATATTTCCTTGTGAGTTGCTTTTATGTACTGGGCAATCATTATCAGTTGATTAGTATGTCAATTAATAAGAAATAACTCCTAATCACCCAGAATTCAAATAAAAAAGAAAGTTGAACTAGAATTTTTTTACAAGTGCGTTATAATAAAAGCTAATGGCCCTGAAGATTGTGCTGCTTGAGTTATCCAATAAAAACTCAATTTTGTTCAATATAGTTTTAGCATTAAATATATTGTGTGAAGGGCTTATGATTTAATTAGCTTGGATATCCACAGGTGTGGTAAATCCCTCTACCAACACAGACTTGTGATCAGTCTAAATTTCAGTGCATAAATCCTAGAGAGTAGCCTGAGGTAAAATGAAGTTAAGTGACTTACCTAGGTTCACACCCATCACCCTATTCACTGTTCCATTTTTCACCTAATGATATTTTACTGTGTTCTAATTCTTTGGAAATTTGTTATCTATAGTGGTAATCCAACTGCATTAATGATTTACCCATTCTAAATAAAGGGAATTTTATGCCTTTAGTATAAATTGAGATCTTTAGTTCTTTGTTTGTCCTTTGTTCTTGAAGAAGACCACATTTGGAAGGTGACTTGCAAATGAATTGGATTGGATTTAAGCTGTGTAAAGCCACCAGTCTCACTCTCCTTCGGAGCTATCTGAGTCCAGTGACAAGATATAGATCAGGATGAGTGGAGATGGTCGGGATGAAGTAAGAGACCTTGGCCTTTTTAAGCTAAGGTCTTTCCCAGGTCTCAGTCTGAATTAGGCAATGCCCATTCAGCGATTAAGGTTAGGTAAGAAATGAGGTAAAGAATGCTCTCTTTTACCTAGTCAAAAAACAAAAGCAAAATCAATCTGCAAGGGGAAGACCCTCATGTTTTCTCACCAAAACAGAAATAATTGCTGTTTATACTCATTCTGAGCCCAACATAACCCAAACAATGCCCAAGTGAGGCCTGGACATGGTCCTCTTCCAGAATGAAGGACAAGCAAGCATCTATGAGTAGTAGTAGTAGTTGCCCCATTGGGCACCTAATTGAACCTTTCCAGCTGGGCGACACAGCTCCTTCTTTCCTTTCTTCCTTCTATCCCTCCTTCCGGCCTTCCTTCCTTCTCTCTTTCCTTTCCTCCCTCCTCTCCCTCTATCCACATAGGGAATCATGTCCTTACCTGCAGGTGCTCTGCCAAAAGGAATATAAATTTTGATTGCTGAAACCTCAGGAGACATCTTGGGGTTCACAGGCTAGATTTCCTTTATAAGGACCATGCCTTAAACCCAAATCACTCTGGCTCTCATTGATTGGCCAATAATAGGTCCCAGCTCAAGTCTCACTTGGGCATTGTTTGGGCTATGATGCCTCAGATGACTGTAAATAGCA
Source organism: Phascolarctos cinereus (assembly GCF_003287225.1). Lineage (NCBI taxonomy): Eukaryota > Metazoa > Chordata > Mammalia > Diprotodontia > Phascolarctidae > Phascolarctos > Phascolarctos cinereus. The sequence continues at coordinate 8,980,065 of NW_027556098.1, forward strand.
ATTGTTTCTCTTTTGGCCAGAAACCCTGAGGGTCTTCCCCTCCCACAATACAAACTGAGACATAAAGCTTAAAGAAGCAAAGAGCAGAGGTTTGATGAATGTGGTGGAGCCATTGCCTTTCTTGATGGCTTAAAAGACACTTTTTCAAAATGCCAGTCCTATCACAATCAGAAAAGCAAAATTACGAATTGGAGTTGAAATGATATGATTATAGCAGCTAGCCAAGGAAACCTCCATTAATAAACCTTCAGAATGTTTGACTAATTTTAAATATCAAAATGTTCCCTTTGGGGTACACAAATATATTAGGTCATTTCATTTTAACAAAAGAGAAGAAAAAACTATTGCTGTCAAAACCAATCTAATGTTAAGCATGAAAATGAAATGATTGATAATATGGCTGAAATGGGAAAGAATACGGAATAAGACTTTCCCCCCTAATTTTATATCCTATCATGAAAAAAATCTAACCTAGATATAAAATGAAGGAACTTCAATTTTAAGGCTCTGAAAACTATATAAAATGTTAAAGTTATCATGCCCTTCTGATGCGTATTTAGAGATATCTCCTAGGTTTGTTCTTGGTTGGGTCATAAAAATTACTATTAAAATTTATACATCTGAAACTTCCATTTTTGACATATGGTTTTAATATATTAAAAATCATTTCTTAACTTCCATTTATTCTTTAAAAAATTCTAAAAAGTTAACATAAAACTGAGAAATGGTAAGTCAAAACTAGCCAAAGAATTTTCCTTCAATGATTTTCTTAGTCATTTAATAACACATATGAGAACTTTTTAAAAATCTTTTTCTAATTTTTCATTCAAGAGTTGATCTTTTTTGTCTAGTCCTATAATATCATCATTGAATTTCAGAACTAGAAAGGAACATGAAGATCATCTAGAAGGCATCCTGAAGACCAATGTGTTATGGTGGAAAACACACTTGGATTAGAAGTCAGAGAAACTGGGGTTCTAATACTAGTTCTGTTCTTAGCTCTGTGACTTTAGGCAAATCACATGACTTCCATAACTCGTAGTTTTTTCAGTTTGGCTTCTTCTATCCTCTTACTTAGACTATTATCATGGACTCTTAATTGTTCTGTCTCCCTGTCTAAAATCTCTGCCCACATCAATCAATCCTCCATAAGGCTGCTGAAGTGATTATCATGACTCCCAATGCCATTCACTCTTAATTATCTCTAGGGAAAAAAAATTATTTCTCCGAAAGATTTTTAAAGACTTTCACAGCTTGGTTCTAACCTATCTTTCTAGTCCCATTATACATTACTCCCCTCCTTCAATTCTATCTTTGATCCTGGAAGAGGTGTGCCAGCTCTACCCACCAACCTGGTAAATTTCAAAACCAAAATATTCTTCCTGGCTACCACTTCCTTATATTTCTTGTCTGCTGTTACATAAATGTAAGCACCCTAAGATTCAGGGACAGTCTTCCCTTTTGTATTTGCATTCCTAGCACTTAGCACTTGATACATACACAGTAAATAGATATAAGTACATAGTAAGTACTTAATAAGTGTTCTTTATTCCCTTCCTCCATTCCTTCCTTCCTCCCTCCCTCCTTTTCTTCCTCCCCTTCCTTCCTTCCTTTCTTTCTTCCTTCCTTCCTTCCTTCCTTCCTTCCTTCCTTCCTTCCTTCCTTCCTTCCTTCCTTCCTTCTTTCCACATCTAAACTGGCCTTTCCTCATCCTCTATGTCTGAAATGTACTCCTTATTCATTTCTCCCTCAAGAGAATCCCTCTCTTTAGCTCAAGCAGCACCTTCAACGAGACTTTCCTGATGTCTCTTATTGCTGATACCTTCAATCTCTTGTATTTAACAACCTTTTAGCTGTTTGTTTGTCTGTTGTTTTTTTATTTTAATTCTGTATAAATATACATATGTACAGGTCATCTCTACCAGTGGAATGTATGTAAACTTCTTGAGAGCATAAGTTATTTCATTTTTTGTACATATGTCCTCAGATCCTAAACACTGCCTGGCACATAATAAGGGCTTGATAAATGTTCCTTGATTGACAATAAAATGGCGATGGTAATAATTACTGCTCCACCTACTTGATATCATTACTGTAAGGCTTAAATAACCATGAAGAAGATTTGAAAGCCATAAAACCTTGTAAAAATGAAGGGTAGCATGATGATTCTGTCTAACTCCATTTTACAGCAAAGGAAACTGAGGTAAAGACTTTCATAATATCTGTCTGCTGTATGAATCCCTATGATTATTTAAAATTTTAATAACAACTCTAGTTCATTGACTTTAAAAAAAATAGCATAGTCACATTTTTAGGACAATTTCAAATATGGTTTTGATGTTAGATAATCAGTGATGTGTTGCCAGCCTGCTTTCTGACCGTTATCAACTGTTAACCTTTATAACATATTGTAATTTCCTTTCCCAGTTACTTAGGGAAGAATCTGCCTGTGGATTTAATTTTTTATTTTGTGGTAGTTGTTGCTGTTTTTCCTCTCCTTCCTCTTTCTGTGCTCCTTTGTAATTTAAGGTCTCATGAAACTTTTTATTACAGTTTTGTCACTAAATTCTGTGGCTATTTTTAAAGAAGGTTTATATCCAAGCCTAGATCAATATGATGGCTACTCTAACACCGTTATGCTTTCAATTAAGCAAGGTCATTATAATCCCCATTTTCAATGTCAAAATATTATATTTGAACATCCATTGAAGCCTGCTATTGGTGTGAAAGATACCCTTAAATTCTTGAATGATTCTGGCTACTCCAACTAAATTAGAAATCCTTAGACTGTAGATAACCCTAGGATGGAGTATATATCTGTTGCCCATGAATCAGCCTTCAGAGAGCCACCTAGCTCAGCTCTGGTGCCATTTCCTTTATGAAATTTTTTCCTTATCTTTCCTAGTTGCTGGTACTCCCTGTCCCTCCTCAAATTTGCATGTGTTTACTTATCTGTTAAAATGTTTCCTCAAATGATTTTGTGTTTACTCATCTATCAGCATATTATATTTGTGGCACAGTGGATAGAGTACTGGACTTGGAATCAGGAAAATGTCTTCAGTAGTTCAAATCCATTCTCAGGCACTTACTACCTGTGAGGCCCTCTGCAAGTCACTTAACCCTGTTTGCCTCAATTTCCTCATCTGTAAAATGAGCTGGAGAAGAGAACAGCAAATCACTCTAGTATCTTTGCCATGAAAATCTCATATGGGATCATAAAGAGCTGGACACCACTGAAATGATTGAACATATGCCAGTATAATGTAATCTCTTTGAGGGGAGAAATTGCTTTTTGTTTTAGTCAATGTTTTCCTTTTACCCAGCATGGTATCTTGCACCACTGCACTGATGAGCTGCTGAGTAAGTCGTCTTTAAATTGAATTGTCATGCAAAATCAACATCACAAGGTTGGCTTCAGGGTGAGGAGATTTGGAGTCACAGAAACTCTTGAAGACCGTAGAGGGAGCTGTCATCTGCCACTATGGATCCACTGATAAATCAGAGATGCTTAAAGTTCCAAGAACTTCATGGAAAACATTTTTGACAATTCATGGAATTCTGCTTTTAGCTATTTCACACCTCTCATTCACAGGTCCTCAAAGCATTTTATTAATATCATGTGAAGGCAAGTATTCTCACCATCTTTTCCTTTTCCAGTTGAATCACAAAGGCGCAGAGGTTCAGTTCATTGCCCAAGTCCATGACAGTGGCAGAACCAGGAACATGTATTTCCTTAGCCCTACTAATTTCTATCCCTGCTATAATAATAGATTCACATAGTTTTTACTTCATCCTCTTATAATGCAATCTAAAATCAATTTTATTATAAAATTTAAGAAAAGAAAGTATCTTCTTCATTTTCTTTCTGGGATGATTCTTAAATGATAGATTTATGTTGTAGGTAAGTGGCATAATGCATAGAGCCCAGGGCCTGGAGTCAGGAAGAATCATGTTAATGAGTTCAAATCTGGCCTCAGACACTTGCTAGCTATGTGACTCTGGGCAAGTCACTTAATCCTATTTGCCTCAGTTTCCTCATCTGTAAAATGCTCTGGATAAGGAAATGGCAAACTATTCTAGTATCTTTGCCAAGAAAACCCCAAATGGTGTCCCAAAGAGTTGGTCATGACTGAAATGACTAAACATTTTCATCCCACAATCACTTCCCAACAACACCTCTAACAATCCCCCAACACGTATATACACACACGTATTTGTGTATACATGTGCATACATACACATATACATACATGTACATGTATTAGCCTACTGGCTCTATATACATATATGAATATGTACATGCATGTATATATTCATTCATGTATTCATTTATGTGCGTTCATATATTCATTTATTAAATATGTACTCATATATTATCATAATATTCAAATGATTAAAAATATTTGAGTATATATGCATCTACATGTATACACACAGTTAAGCAGAATTGCCTCATTTTATAATCCAGGCTGATAAAGTAACATTTCCATACCTGCCTTTCCCTCCTCCTACTCCCAACCTACTACCTCTTCATTATGTTCCAACTTCAGTCTACAGGAACCAATACTAGTCATCCCATTTGGTCTAAATTCTATTGGAAATAAAGAAATTACTAAAAGTCATTTTAATGCATATTATTTTTATGGTTCAGCTTTCATCACTATCAGTCCATATCCATTATTCTATATTTCCAAATTTTTCATATTTTTCATTCTTTGTGGAAGTACCAAATTGTTTCAATGTTTTTTGCTGTTGTTCAGTTGGTTGGTTACATCTGACTCTTTGTGACCCTGTGGGCCATACTGTCCATAAGGTTTTCTTGGCAAAGATACTTTCTTCTCCAGTGGATTAAAGCAAACAGAGGTTAAGAGACTTGCCCAGGGTCACAGAGCTACTAAGCATCTGAGGATGGATTTGATCTCAGGTCTTTCTGACTCTAGGCCCAGCCCTCTATCTACTGAGCCATCTAGCTTCCCCTTATTTCAGTGTTTATCAATACATAATATTATTTAAAAACTGGATATTTCCCCTATTTTCCCTCGAAATTACTGAACTTCTTTAATTATTTACTCCTCTAAAATGAATCATGCTATTACTATATTGATTTCTATAAAGTAACTCCTTGGTATTGCCTGGTATAGCACTAATTCTGTATATTAAATAGTACAATTTGTATTATATTAGTTCAGTATAGCCATCAGCGATGAATATCTCTCCATTTACTGCTCTTTGTTTCTGTAAACAGTGTTTTGTGGTTCTATTTATGAAAATTCTTTATATATCTTAATAGTTTAATTCTCAAATATTTTTATGCATTTTTTGTTATGTTGAGTGGAACTCCTCTATTATTTCCTTCTGGTTTTGTTAGTACTGGTGATTTTTATGGGCTTAATTTGTATACTGCTACTTTATTGAAGCTATTAATCATCTTGATAAGTCTCTTCATTGCTTCTCTGGGGTTTTCTAGATATGGTCACTTTTGAAAAGGGATAACTTTGCCTCCTCTTTCTCAATATTTATTCCTTTAATTTCTTTCTCTTTTCTTGCTGTTATAGTTATAGCATTTCTAGCACTCTGTCAAATAATAGTAGGGGAAGGAAATTTTTTTGCTTTACCTCCCAATTCACTTATGAGGTTTTCAGTTTTTCACCACTGAGAATGACATCTCTAGCTTATAAATATGTATATGTGTATACATATATTGATATTCTATATTATACATGTACAAATATATATACTATAGATATATAGATATGTATATGACTTATATTACACATACATTAGTCATATTAAATATTTGAATTCTTGCCACTTGTTAAGATTTTTAATATAAACGAGAGCTGCATTTTGTTGAAGACTTTTTGTGCATCTATTGAGATGTTTTTGTTGTTTATGATATTATGAAAATTGTTTCATAATGTTCAAAGTTCTTCTATTTCCCCAGTATAAACCTAATTTGATAATTCACATTTTTGATATGTTGCTGTAATCTTTTTGCTAAAGATATATAGAAAAATTCTAAAGCAACATCCACTAGTTATATTAGTCCATAATTTTCTTTCTCTGCTTTGTTCCTCCATCGTTTACCAACCAGAATCATCTTTGTCTCATCAAAAAAGTTTAATAGAGTGTCTTAATCTATAATTGAGAACAATTTTTATAGAATTTATGTTGTTGTTTAGTTATTTTTCAGTTGGAAACAATTTTGGTGTTTTCTTGGTAAGGAAGAAGAAGAGTGGTTTTCTATTATCTTTTCTAGCTCATTTTACATATGAGGAAACCGAGGCAAACAAGGTTAAGCGACTTGTCGAGGTTCACCAAGTTAGTAAGTTATCTGAGGCCAGATTTGAACTCATGAAGATCAGTCTTCCGCACAGTCTATCCACTGTGCCACCTAGTTGTCCTATCATTTAGCATTAATACTTGTGATATAGATACAGATAAGATACACAGATATAGCTATATATAGATATAGATGAGACAATTCTAAATCCACCTCCTAGTCTTCTTAACCTGGAGTCAGTAATTTTAAGATATATTTTGATAACTATTTCAATGTATTTTGTTTTCAATTCTGTTTTATTTTATACATTTTTAAACATTACTACGGGAAAGGAGCCAGTTGCTTCACCAGATGCCAAAGGGGACCATGAACAACAAAAAATCATTAAGAACGCATTATCTAAGAGGCAGCTAGGGCGCGCAGTGGAGGGAGCACCGGGTTGGAGTCAGGAGGACCTGAGTTCAAATCCAGCCTTAGACACCTTACTAGCTGTGTGACCCTGGGCAAGTCACTTAACCCCAACTGCGAAAAAAAATTTTTTTTTAATTTAAAAAAGAACACATTATCTAAACAAGAGTTACCTCCTTCTACCCATCCCCATCCTGGTTCCACTAATTCTCATTGGTAGTTTAATTATGGTTTCCTTGATTTCTCTTTTTGAGGTCATGTTAAAATTTCTATTTTCTTATTTTGTCAAGTTGAAAGTTTTATGTTTTTGTAAAAAATTACATATTTCTTATCAATTTTAATTTCATTTATGCTGGATTATGTTTGAATCTAGCAGTCACTAATAATTTTGTTAATTTCATCTGTAATCATTGTCAATTCACAATTTTTATTTTTTGGAGAAGTTTAAGACTTCTCTCTGTTTTTTAAAAGTTAGCTAAGCATATTCTTATCCTTATTATTTACATTTCAAAAATAGCCAAACTTCTACAAACCAGAAATTAATTTATTGTTTTGTTGATTTTCTAATCTTAATAAAGGGTTGGAGAAAATGTTAATAATGCAGACCAAAAAAAAAAAGCAAGCTTCAGAGTTAATAAAAATTGTTTTCTAGTAACCCTCCCCCCCAAAAAAAGTTAGCTAAGGGGTTATCAATGTTATTATTTTAACACAGCTTTTTATATTGTTTATAAATTTAAGTCATTTCATTTTCAATTTTCTATTTCACTCCTGATTTTCAAAATTTCCTTTTTTGTTGATTATTCATTTTAAAAAATTATTCAGATTAACAACTCTATCTTTTTACATGTTGTTAATACATTTTATATAAATAATTTTTCCTGTATTACCTTAGTGCCTTCCTATAATTTTTTTTTAAGGCAATTGGAATTAAATGACTTGCCCAGAGTCACACAGCTAGCAAGTGTTCTGTGTCTGAGACCAGATCTGAACTCAGGTCCTCCTGACCCCAGGGCCAATGCTCTATCCAATGCACCACCTAGCTGCCCCTCATAAATTTTAATATGTTGTCTCATTGTTCTTCCCTACAAAACAAATATTTATTTTTATTGCTTTCACTAAAGTTACCAATGATCTCTTAACTGACAAATCTTATGGCCTGGCCTCAATCCTCATTCTTCTTGACTTCTCCTTCCTCAATATTTTTCTCTAGGCTTCCCAAGAGTGATCTCTCTTGATTCTCTTCCTAGTCTTTGCTAGATCATCATGCAATCCTTATCCGTCATTGTAAGCCAAAGAGTCAGACAGGACTGAAAGGACTAAACAACAATAATAAGAAATGGCTGAATCTCTTGTCTTCTCTTTGCATCCTTTCATTTAGGGACCTAATGAGCCCCCATTGATTTAATTCTCTTCTTTATAAAGATCATTCCCATATCTAGCCTTCGTCTTTCTCCTGAGTTGCAGGCTAGCATGATAAACTGCCTATTAGATATTTCAAGTTAGATTTCTCAAGAACATTACAAACTCAATAAATTCTATAAAACAGAATTCCTTCTCCTTCCCCCAAAACCCACTTCTCTTGTGAGATGCACTAGTCTGCAGAGAGCACTGCACTTTGCTTTCTCTTGAGGCACATATCTAATTAGTTGAAAATCTCATCATTTCTATCACCACTGAATTTCTTGAGTTTGAGCCTTCCCTCTTTCACATGACTATTACCACCACTCCAACTCAGACCCTCATTCCCTCTTCTTTGGACTATTGCGATTGACCTCTTTGCTTCAGGTCTCTTTCCACTCAAATTCATCCTCCACATAGCATCACAGTGATTTTCTTAAAGTATAGGCCCACTCATGTCATACCCAAGAAACTCCAGTGGCTCTTTGTTAACTTTAGCTGTTGTTCAGTCATTTTTCAGTTGTGTCTAACTCTTCGTGACCCCATTTGGGGTTTTCTTGGCAAAGATACTGACTGTAGTGGTATGTCATTTCCTTTTCCAACTCATTTTACAGATGAAGAAACTGAGGCAAACAGTGTTAAGTGACTTACCCAGGATCATACAGCTAGTAAGTGTCTGAGGCCAGATTTGAACTCATTGAAGATGAATCCTCCTGATTCCAAGACCAGTGCTCTATCCACTGTGCCACCTAGCTGCCCTTTTGTTACTTTTAGGGTTAATTACAAACTCCACTGCTTCGTATTTTAAGCCCTTCTCAACCTAGTTCCCAATGTACTTTTCTTGCTTTACTGTATAGTACTCTTCTTCACACACTCTATATTCCAGTCAAAACAATCTTCTTGCTGTTCTTATGTATGACTTTGGACCCCCCACCCCATCTCCACATCGTTGTATAGACTTTCCCATTCCTAAAATGCTCCGTTCTCCCCTATGCCCACTAAAATGTCTAGTTTCCTTCAAAGTTTAACTCAAATGCCACCTTCTCCATGACATTATTCTATATCCCAATTGCTAATGGCTTTCTTCTCCTCAAAAAATTTGCCTTCGATATCCCTAGACTTTGGATACTGGTTCAGTGCCTTTGGGGCAGCTAAGTGATGCAGTGGACAAAGCACTGGGCCTGGAGTTAAGAAGATATGAGTTCAAATCTGTCCTCAGACACTTACTAGCTGTGTGACCCTGGGCAAGTCATTTAACCCTGCTCACCTCAGTTTCCTCATCTGTAAAATGAGCTGGAGAAGGAAGTGGCAAATTACTCCATATCTTTGCCAAGGAAACCAAATGAGATCATGAAGAAGTAGACAAGACTGAAACAACTGAACAAAATAAAAGATCAAACAACAGTACCTTTAATTAGATCACAGAAACTTTAGAAGACTTTCTCAGAAGGATAATGCTTAGGCTAGACCGTCTATGGACATTCTTAAGATACCTCCATTTGTTCAGGAGAGCTTAGTTGTCTGGGGGAGGGGAGGGAAGGAGTAGTTCTTATGGCCTTTCTGCCCAGTTTAAGGGTACCACATGCACATGAGGAGGAACACAAGGAAACCTGAAATGCATGAGAATGAGCCTATAGTCTAGAGAGACAGAAGAGAAGACAGGAAAATGGCAGAGCAGTGGACTGGATTTGGGATTTGGCTGAATCAAAACCTGAGGCCAGTAAGCAAGATGTCCACTCAGATCTTCTCCTTTCCGAGGGCACAAAAGTGGCTCTGATTATAAGACATATTGTACTTCTCTATATATTTTTTAAATGTTTATCTACGCTTGTTGCCTTATGCTGCTAAAAAAAAAATCATTTGTCTAAGCATGTAAGTTCATGTCTGAGATTGACAGAGGGTCGGTCCAGGGAGTGCTGAACTAGGAGTCAGGAAGACCTGAGTCAAATTCAACCTCAGACACTAGTTGCATGAGCCTGAGCAAGTCACTTAGTCTTTGTTTGCCTCAGTTTCCTCATCTGTAAAATGAGGATAATAATAGCACCTACCGTGTAGGATTGTTCTGAGGATAAAATGACATAGTAATCGTAAAGTGCTAAGCATAGTTCTGGCCCATAGTAAAGTGCTATATAAATATTAGCTTTGATGATGATGACGAACATGATAATGATGATAGAAGATATTTCTCTGGTTTATTCCGGGAGGGGGATGAGCGTTGAACCAATTAGCAAAAAAAAAAAAATGTAATTTGGATATTTTCTGACATAATTTCAGAGCCTGCCTACCAAAATTGCCTCCAAACCCTATGAAAGAAAACTCTTAAATAGACAAGTCAGTAGAAGAATGAATGTTTGCCTCTGCTTGAATCTGAGTTGGACTGTTCACAGACCAGCGTTATATACCCATACTCCAAGGTTCCTTCATAAGTACTTATTTTGTATATACTTACATATCATCCCTATCTTCTCCTAGATCAGGCAAACTCCTTGAGGTCAGTGAATTTTTCACTTCTGTCTTTTCATTCCCAGCTTCTGGCACATAGTAGATGCTTAATAGATGTTTATTGATTATTTAATCGCTTCAATGTTGTGCTCTTTTCCCACTATTTAGTATTCTGTTACATAGTCTTCATTTAGGTCTTGATCTTTTGTTCATATTTCCTTTATTGACTACTGTATTGTGTTATGGTCTGTTAAGGATATGTGCAATATTTTGGCCTTTTCCATCTATTTAATTTTTATTTATGCAGTAATGGCATCAATTTTTGTAAAGATGCCAGATGATACTGAGAACATCAATTCTTTAATATTCTCCTTCAAAAATCTGTGTAGTCCCAGTGGATGGAGCACTGGACCTGAAGTCAGGAGGACTTGAGTCCAAATCCTGCCTCAGACCAAACACTTGACACTTACTAGCTGTGTGACCTTGGGCAAGTCACTTAACCCCGATTCCCTAAAAAATAAAAAAAATAAAAATCTATGTAGTGTCTCAACCCTAATGATACCAACATCTTTTTGTGTTCTCTATTTTCCTTGTTTGCCTTTCTATTAGATTTATCCAGCTCTGGAAGAAGAATTCTTCAAATTCCCCTAATATAAATATAGGTAATTTGGTATATTTTAGCAATGAAATCGTTTGTTTTAAACTGAAGCAAATCTCTAATACTTAGAGACTGAAAAATATAATTCATTGGAACATAGATTTAAAGTCAGAAAGGCACTTAAAGTTTATATAGTCCAACACTCTTATTTAAAAGATGAAGAAACCAAGGCTGAGAGACGGACTTGTCTAAAGTCACATGGATAATAAGCAGCAGAGACAGATTCAAAGTCAGGTCCTTTGACATCTAATGCAAAACTCTTTCCACATTGATCTTCTGCAACCCACCAAATTTTAAAGCAGAAATAAAAATTTACCTGTGGGATAGGGCCAGCATTTTCTTGGCTCAGTGTCCCTGGGTTTCCTGAATCCCCTTCCTTCCTGGATTTCCTCCTTCTGTCCAACCTGATTGGTTCTTTCTTGAATGCAGCTTCCTTGCCTGAGGGCATAGAAGGGCCTGGCCAAGTGTAGTTGCAGGGGAGCAGGGCTCAGAGGTGGTTGCCTAAGATGGAGGAGTCACCATACTCTGATGACTTATTTACCCAGATGAGTTTCCAGATGGAGATGGGGGACGGGGTGGCATCCAGAAAAGCTAAGTGCCCTTGTTTCCCTGCTGTATATCTCTGTTGCTTTTGAACAAAGCAAACCTCCTTTGTTCAGTGACTCATGAGTGCCTCATTTTGTCCTAACATAGAACCTGAATTAAGAGAGGATGCTGGGTCTGAGCTCCTGCAACAACCTATTAGCCCTCATCTAAAGAAAGTATGCTTACGTGTACTGTGTTCTGAACTCCTGCCAACAGTCTGACAATTACAGATCACAGTAACTTTTCAGCCAACAAGACTAAAGAATTATCTTTGTAACAAAAGTGTTAAAAGAGATATACATAAATTCACTCCTTAATTATTCTTACATAGTATTTCTTCGATCCCAAATATTATGATGCATATTTAAATAGATTTCTAAAACAACTTCCCAGGCAGCAAACTCCCTCATACTGTTTCATTGCCAGGGGAAATGTGCACTTTGTTATCTAAGACTAAGGTTTAGATTTCATAGAGATAACCTAAACAGTTTGTGTACATAATGACCTAAATTGGTAAAATGCTTTTCTCTTCTAAGAATGAGAAGGTGTTGTAGATTTTCATTTCATTATAGTTTTCCAATTACAATATGAATTTTTTAGTGGATGAGAAGGGCAGGATAAATCCAATCCTCAAATGATACAGACTAACTCCATTTAGTTGATGTGTACACAACTAATCTATGAATCTAGATCCAAATAGTTTATAAACAGATTGGTGGAAATCACTCAACGTGGTGACCAGATGGCTAAAATGCACAGCCAAAGGGCCACATAACATTCCTCTCTTAATTTCTACTATTGGGTTCAAGGAACCTTGTTTGTTGAATTTGATTCAGTGTAGGGAACTCCCTGTGTGGAAAGTCCTTCCACTGGTGAAGACCAGCTCTTCACCATACAATCAGAAAGAGTTGCCTGGGGTAATGGAAATCTAACTTGCTTTTGGTCACACAGTATCTTATTCAATGATTTGAACCCAGGTCACCTCTATTTACTGTTCTATGTGGCCCCTCTGACTGGGATTACATATACAATTTTTATTTGCTACATGTCATCATCTGCATTAATTACTAATGCTGATTCTTCCTTCCCTAGAAAACTATGATGACTAAAGGTTTGTTAAAAGCATTCTCAGCAAACAGAAAGCAGCCTTCAAGTCCTTTAAACATACAGCCTTGGAAACGTATTAAATATAGCAATCACTCACATTGCTATAGCACCTTAAGTATCTTTATGTAATATTTTTTCTCAGGCTACTTTTTGAAGTAGCATAATGTTCAACTTTGATCATCCCCCCCATCGATGGAGAAGAAAACAGACTCCGTGAGATTAAAGTAATAATGTCTCACTTATACAATTGCTGAATGTTAGAATCAGGACTTGAAAGCAGGTTGTCTAGTGCCCCAATCTAGGACTCTTTCCAACATTGCTGCCTTTGGATGAGTCAACACCAAAGCTCAAAAACTGTACAGCTATCTAACAGCCCCCAATGAAAGAAGCAGTCTTCTCCTAAATAAATAAATAACCTGTTTTTAGGACAGAAGGATCATCTAGGAAAGCATCTACTAACATTTGATGGCATTAACCAGTTATATGCTATAGCCCTGACATAATTAATATTATGTTCATCTATCACAAATAGTGATGATGAACCACCACCATCATCATCATCATCATCATCACCATAATAGCTAGCACGTATATGGAGCAGTTAGATGACTCAGTGGATAGGGCACTGGGTCTGGAGTCAGGAAAACCTGAGTTTAAATCCAACCTTAAATACTTACTAGCTTTGTGACCTTGGGAAAGTCACTTAACCTCTGTTTGCCTTAATCCACTTGAGAAAGAAATGGTAAACTATTCCATTATCTTTGCCAAGAAAACTTCATGGACAGTATGGTCCAAGGGAGACTGGACTGAATGACTAGGCAGTAGCAGCAGCAGGTCTGCAAAGTGTTTTGCAAATTTTACCTCATTTTATCCACCAGAAAACTCTGGGAAGTAAGTGCTATTGTTATTCCCACTTTATAGATAAGGAAATTGAGGCTAAGAGGGAGATTAAGTGACTTTCCCAGAGTCATACAGCTAGTAAGTGTCTCAGGCAGAATTTGAGGTAGGTCTTCCTGATTCCAGGTCCAGAGCTCTATCCGCTGCCTTTGTATATCATATCCAAGATTTTCTGTTTGTCCTAGGATTATGTCTGGTCAATATCATGAGATGGTAGGACTGTTCAACTATTCATTAGGAGTGTGACTATCTAACAGCCCCTAAGGAGGGAAGCAGCATCTTACCTAACAGCCTGCTTGTAAGAAATATTAGCTGGGGGTGGGAATCTACTCACATTTGATGGACATTAACCAGTTATAAACTTTAGCCCTAACAGAAATGGGTATATACCTGTCATAGACGGTAATAACAATGTGTAACTAAATAAGAAAAAAACAAGCACATGTCAAGGTTTGCTATCTGTCCTATTATTAGTTTTACCATTTATACTATGACTGTTCCCTTAGGATTTCTAGGTTTTTCCGTCCTCTTACAGCTGAATTCTGAATGTATTGTCTCCTCCAATTAGAATGTGAGTATCTCACGTTTTGTATTTATATTCCCAGAGCTTAACTCTTTCCTGACATATAGTAAGTACTTAATAAATGCTAATTTCTTCATTGTTCAAGACTTTGACCATTTGTGATTTCACTGGTATAGACAATACATCTACTTCAACAAGTCAACAAGCATTTATTATGCACTATGTGCCAGGCACTGTGCATACAAATCATAACCCTTAGGTGAGCATGCTTTGACCAAAAAAAAAAAATCACCTGTTGACCAATCTTCCTATGATGAGTCTAAAGGGAGTTAGGCTAGGCTTCAAATGACAGTCCAATTGCCAGGAAGCCTTACCACTCGATAGGTCTTAACAGGAGACTGCATTTACTGTTCTAGCCTTCGAGAACCAAGAGCCACCATTCTCAGTCATACCATCACCATCACACCAACACTACCACCCCTATATCCAGAGGGTTTCACCTCCCCAAAAAAGAAAAGGAAACATAGAACTTAACAGTAGACTAAAGGACTCTCCAAGTAGCTAGGTGGTACAGTGGATAGAGAAACAGGCTTGGAGTCAGGACGATTTATCTTCATAAGTTCGAATCTGGCCTCAGACACTTAATAGTTGTGTCACCCTGGAGAAGTCATTTAACTCTGTTTGCCTCAGTGTCCTCATTTGTAGAATGAGCAGAAAAAGGAAATGGCATAACCTGAAATTGCAAACTCCTATTAGGTCATGCAAGTAAAAGACAAATTCAAAGGAAAGGGGGTGGGGGGGGAGAATTTTTAAAAAATGCCTGAGTGAGCCTCACTCTAATTGGCAACCTTGATAGAATTTCAATAGCACGAATCCAATTCAATCCCCAAAAATCAACCAATCAACCAAAAAGAGAAGAAAAAAAAAGCCCAACCCTTAATTAAAGGTCAATTATAGGCAAGACACAGGGAATCCAAGGACACAAAACAAAAACGAACAAAAAACTAGATCCTGCTCTAAAGGAGTTTATTATTAAGCAAAAGCCAAACTTGCCTCCTACCTAACTGTGTTACTGAGATGGTAAAGGAAAAGTTTCCTCCTCCTTCCTGAACTATGTCAACTCCAGGAATACTTGCAAAGAGCTGTGTTTACACAGTTGCAAAACTAGCCAATCCCAATGAAACTTCAGATCTATAGTCCCTCCATTCCAAAATTATTCTGGATATGTTATAAAGCTTCATCCAATATCTCCCTGTCCGGTAGCCATGCTCATTCATGTGCTTCAGAATCTGGAAGAAAGAATACAGGCAAAGCAGAAATTTTAACAAAATTCAAATCCACAGTCTGCTTCAACAGGGCTTTTTCAGGCTCCTAGTGCTCAAAAACATCAGAAGCATTGCTCCTGCTAAGTGAGGAAAGGTCAGAGACAGTTTTGTGGGCTGCAAGACCATGTTCTAGTGGGCCCTTTCCACAGTCCCTTCACCCCTTGAGAAATATTTATTTGTGCATATGGTACTTGATTCCTATCACTCCCTAATCTCTTAATGACTTCATTGCTAGATTGCCAAACAGAGTCAGGGCATCACAGAAAGGAGTCTAAGTAAATTATAAAAACATAATCCTTGCTATTATTCTGCTACCCACAGATTCTACCCATAGTGAAATGAATACATTTGATTACAACCTGAATCCTGTTCTCTATTCCAGTAAGTCACCACAAGCATAGGTAAAATAGAGTAGCACAAAGTAAAGCGAAAGATGTAACCTCATTCAGGAGTAAGAAGCAGTATTTCAGCAAAATATCATATTCTTAACAGGATAAAGAAAAGAAGTGAAGTCATATTCACACTAATCATGGGAAGCATCATTCAGTTTCATAAAAATCCTGATGACTTTAGGAATTTAAATGACTTCCCTTGGGCAAAATAGGGCATAATCATATGTTTTTCTACTGAGCCATATTCTTCGGTAAACATTAGAAATAATGCATCAGCTCATGTAAATGGCATGGCTCATACAATAAGTAGTAACAATAAAAAGACATGCTTATTTTTATAGGTATTACTTGGTTTATAAGCCTTGCATCTGTAATGCTCTCATCTACAAGGAGAAATGGAAAATGATATATAACTGTTGCCAAGGAAACAGTGAAGTAAAATCCTATGTAAACTACCAAGCAGTTTAATAATCTGAAAATTAGGAGGGCATGAGAAAAAAAATAGCCCCAGATAGATACATGACATATTGTACCACCCACAATGGATCCAGTCCAGGGTCACAGCTCAAACAGATGAGGCAAAGGGTTGAAACTTGGCAGATATTCTAACACTTGGTTTGTTTGGCAAACTGATGGTGAGGATGATAATGGGATGCCAGGGAGTGCTTGAGAAGCAATCTGAATTTTGTTCAATATTCAATATTCTATCTGGTACAAAATACTGAAAAGTATAAAGTATTTGTCACATGCAGATTGCTTTAATGTTATGTTCTAATTCTGTGGGATTATCCTTCACTTTACTCTCTGCCAGGACACATGAGAAAATCTCAAATGTGGCTTCTGCTCCAAACTTTTATGATTATTATTTTTTGTTTTCATTCAGATCTGTAAGTGAATAAGAAGTAGAGTGGTGGTTAAGGCCATTGGTAACTATAGCACACTCTCCACTAAGCCAGGAGAATTTTAAGTAGTCGTGTACCACTGGGATCTGAGTTAAATCCTTTAGTAAGATTATCCATTCTGATATCAGAAAAATTCTGCCATGTAAGTCACTTTTATACAGGATCTTTGAGTTATGCAGCAACTTTACTGTTCTAAAATGCCATTTAAAATACACACATGCACACAAAAATAAAACACCCACACGTACGGAAAAGCATGTTTTTTCAGTGGTTTGAGAGCCGTAACATCCAGGTTGCAAGCATGTATTTCTACAGGCTGATAACCATCTAGAGATATCCATCCCTGCTTGGGGAACATCACTGTATTCAGAGAAAGGGAAAAGATTTCCTTAGGATAACAGATTTCTTAATCAGCACTCTCGGTGTTCACAATAGCAGAACCATTACTCCTTAAAAGAAACAAGTGCTGGCAAAGATTAACAGCAGAAAATAACAATTAAAAAAACCCTGCTAAATCCCAAGCTTGTAAATACCCAGAACTACTGATAAATTCCATGAAGGTAACCCAACCTTTAAAAGGCCTATTCACTAACATTCAAGGAGTATAATCCTCTTCCATGTAGAAAAAAAGTTAACAAATTATATAAAGTGTTGGATATTTTAGTTTGGTTTTTAACATTTGAGAACTTAAGAAAAACTATTGTACTCTCTTTTTTACTATTTTTCAATTTCCATTTGCCTTCAAGAAGATATTAGTCCATCCCACAGAGAGCTCCACACTACCTTACAATCTGTAAACTGCTGCCAATAGCTGGTGTTCGCATAGATGGTAGGTTATCAGATAGCTGTTTATACACTAGCCACAGGCAAGAGCATAGAGAAAGTTAATATAACTGTGAACTATGTAAAAGCAAATCCTGATGATTTGGGGATCTGGGCAAGCAATTTCAAACATGATACTTACCCACAGCAATATTTCTGATCAGTAGGGCCAATACTAGTTTTTTGACAGCTCTAAGACAGATATATTATACCTCAAATCTAACTATAATAAAAGTTGCATTACAGCACTCTCCCTCTGGCCCCTGGAGAGTCTGCTTCTGACATTAGAGACTAAGGACTATCCACTTAAGTAGGCAGTAGAATGTGTAGTATACCACACATTGAGGAGGTGCACAGAAGAGCAAGGAAAGCAAGAAAGGAAAGTAAGCTCGTTTAGGAATGGATAAGGACAAGTGGCAAATCTGTATAGGAAAATGAAAGAAAATATTTTTTGAAAAAAATCCTCTAAATGTTAAGACTACTTGACAGACTGGAGGTGTTATGCTATTCACCACCAATTTTGGTCCCTGAGCACATTCTTAGGTTGCTCATCCTTGTCTCCTACAGTCACTGTGTATTCCTCACCCTGCCTACTCCTTCTAACTGCCACTGAGGAAAGATTTTTTTAAAAAGGAAATCTAGGTTTGCAGCTTTTGTGTTGAAAGCAGGGCTATGGGCTGCATCCTATCAAAACATCTCAAGGTTATGGATGACTAGAAGTTCAGTCACCCCTTTCCTCTCCCACTTCTTCAGGACCAGGTAATTAGTGAAAAGTGAGGAGGCAAATGTTTTCTGAAGGTCTGTGTTCTTTCCCTGTTGTAGCAAGACTGCAGAGAACAGTCCTCAGGGACTACAACTAAGCAATCTGAAATGTAGACTACCACTGAAGATCTCATACGGATTCCTCAAGCCAGGCAATGAAAGAAGAGAAGTTGCTACAGAAGCAGAAAAAAAAAAGTGGAAGTTTCTATCACTCTATGTTGCCATCTTGCCTGTTTCCTAAGAACAGTCACAGATTGGGCAGGACATGATTGATCTTGTTAATGCAAGCTTCACCAACATGGGCACTTTTGAATAAGATTTCCAAATCTTTCAAGGTACTGGAACTACTCTACAGGAAGAGAAGAGGCCTGTTCTAATCAAAGGATTCCCAGAGTCTCAGTGTCCCCCTTTCCTCCTCTTATACCAAATATTTGAACAAACTACCTCAGCTAACTCTCCATTTGACTTTTCAGGATGTGTGTGCATGGGGGGGGGGGCAGTTGAACAGGGTAATTGGTTTTACTGTTTTTTAAAGATTGTAACCTTAAGAGAGAGGTGGTATACAACCTACAACCAACCACTTCTGCCTCCTGTCAGAAGAAGAAACAGCAGTGATCCTTAGGACACATTCAGTTATACGTGTGAACGACCCCAAGAGCCGCCCACTGTTATGTTCCTAAGAGAAAATATTCTCTCATGTGCAAATGCATCTTTCTCTCCTCTCTCTCTCTCTCTCTCTCTCTCTCTCTCTCTCTCTCTCTCTCTCTCTCTCTCTCTCTCTCTTCCTCACTCCCTCCCTCATCTCTCTCTCCTCTGCTTCTCTGTCTCTTCTACTTCTTTCTTCTGTCTCTATCTCTCTCTGTCAGCACACACGCACAAACCACTCATCATCATTACCCTCACCACCACCAAGCCTGGACCTCCTGCCTATAGCAGGAGCCAGAAATAAGTTGTATACTGCAGCCTCTGGTCAGATTCCTCCAACCCCATCCTGATACTCACAGCATCTTCCACCCCATCCCCCGCAATCACCCCTTCCCACCTTTATCTTCCCTTTCCAAAAGAGAATCAAATTGCCCACAACACTGGCTGGATAGCATCAAAGCCGCACAGGAAATGGAAAAGGTGAAGAAGCCCCTACCTTGACAGCTTTGCAATCTTCACAAAGCTGAACACATCCATGCAGGCAGCAGTGACTGACTACTAAGGGATCCCTCGCTCCTTTTACTCCAGCAGCGACAGCGGCAGCAATAACCCCATTTCAGGGAGTTTAACGTGCCCGGGTCTCAAGTGACAGTGGTGGCAACAGCAGCAGCAGCAGCAGCAACAGCAGCCTCTAGGGAGAAAGCACCTGGAGGCAGAGGCTGCTACCCCCCTCCGGCCGACAGCTGAGTGTGCATCTCCAAGAAGAACCATTGATCTGTGTCCAGCCTCGGGAAAACTCAATGAAGAAGGAGGAGGAGGAGGAAGGGAAGAAGGAGGAGGAAGGGGAGAACGGGGAGGAGACGAAGAAGAAGGAAAAGAGGCTGAGTGGCACAGGGTGGCCAGAGCCAAGCAGCCCCTTCTTCAGGCCCCTGGCTCGCGTCCCCAAAGGCGGCAGCCCACTACACCCTGTCCCTGTCCGGATGCTCCCAGCAGTTTCCCGGGCGGGGAGGAGAGGAGGAGGGAGGGCAGAGCTGGAGGAGGGGGCTCGCGTCTTTTCGGGCTGGCTCTCTCCCCCACTCGGCTTCTGAATGCCTGGAGAAGCGCTGACTGACTTAGCGGGGAGGAGGCAGGCGGGAGCGACCGACGGTGGCAGCAGCAAGCCAGCCTTAACATACACGCACACCCCCCTCTCGGCACTGCAGCTGCCTTCTTTCCTTCATCTCCCCAAATTAAGCTGCTTTCCAATTACTTCTCTTCACGCACACGCACCCCACTCCCTTCTCTGGGTGAAGATTCTCCCTTATGCATGACAAATCTCCCCCCCATTTTAAAGGCTTTGTTTAATTTATAACTATGGGTGTGTGTGTGTGTGTGTGTGTGTGTGTGTGTGTGTGAGTGTGTGTATGCGCGTGTGCGTGTGCGCGCGCGTGTGTGTCCGTCCTATTATATACTGCAATCTGGAAGACTTTTTTTTTTAAATGACACCCCCCCAAAAAAAAACAAACATTGGTCAGTGCATCCAGAGGTGCCCAGACACTAAATATGCAGTGAGGGAAATAGTATGTAAGGATGGTTGTGAAAAGGTTGTTTTCAGACCTCTGGGATAGAGGGAGTAGGAAAACAGAGAACAGATGTTGTGTTTTGGTGTCGAAGAACTGCCAGGGCAAGAAGGAGAAAGACCAGTCTTGAGCTTATCTTAGATGCGTATTGGCCAGCTGTATGGGGGTAATCAGGAGAAATAAGAATGGGGAGGCTTAGGGATAAATAGCAATTTTGACACAGGGTCTAGAACAGGGAGTTATAAGAAGTTCAAAAGGCTTTTTAAGAGAAAAACAATTAATAAGGCTCAGAATGAGAGAAGAGAAACATAGGAAAAGGGGTAGTCATTCTACAAGAAAATGAGAAAATGGAGTATCTCAGTCAAACTTGCTTGCTTTTCCAAATTGGGGAGTGAGTCAAGGAGAAGAAAACCCTTGCCTGAAAAAAAAATCATATCAAATCATCTATAAAAGGAATAAACTCTAATTACTTCTCAGAATTCATTCCTCCTTTCACCACTACCATTTCTTCTCCCCATCCTCCTTCTCCTTTTAGTTTGATCATCCAAATAAATTACCTGTTTTGTCCTTCCTGGGACCTGTCTCTCTAACCAGTCTTTTTTTTTTCCTTTCCTGTAGGGCCTTTCTTTCAAAATCCTTTAAAAATCTCCTCTAAAATACTCTGAAGGTCAGCTGGTTATGGAAAGCCAGTGTCTCCCACCGGGCTACATTTATCTGAACACAAAGTACGCTCCAAATACAAAAACACCAACCCCCAAGACCTCCACAGACTTAACTATGGGGACTCACTTTCAGAGGTAGGGTTAATGTGAAAGGAAATATTTTTTTAAAGGTAACAGAGGATTACTGAGGCCTTTGCCTGCTATGCTTAAAGTATTCCATGCTCAAAGTATTGTATTTCCAAGTTTTTTTTTAACTAATCCTTTAAAAAATTAAACATCAAATAATTTTCAATGTGCAAAATCTAAATAAATCTCAGCACTAGAATGATTAATTTTAAAAAATAAATTGAATCGATTTTCCTCCTGCTTCCTGAAAATAGAATCACTTACTTTCAATAGCTCACCAAATGAGCATCAATACTGTTCATTAAGAAGAGGAAAAGAAAGCAGACTACTACATAAATTATTTTAATTTAGGGAGTAGGGATAGAGAATAGACCTGTGCTTTCATTGATATAACGACTTTCAATGAGGACACATCCTTTATCAATACTGTTTGGCACCTTCTCTTCAACTTATTGAAAGTTGCCTAACGCACTGAAGAGTTGAAATGACTCACCCAGGGTCACACAGTCAGTATGTGTCAGAGAGGAGACCTGAATCAGGTTTCCAACCTCCTAGGCCAGCTCTCAATAAACTATATCATGTTATCTCTTTTAATTTTTAGAAGGAATAATGTTACTTTTTAAAATTTTTTATTAATTAAAAAATTTTATTAAGTTATCCACAATCACTTCCATAAGCTTTTGAGTTTTAAATTTTTCTCTCCCTCCCTCTCCACTTCCCTCCCCAAGACAGCACGCAATCTGATATAGGCTATACATACACATTCCTATTAAACATATTTTCACATTAGTCATGTTGTAAGGAAGAATTAGAACCAACAGGAATAACCACAAGAAATAGGAAACAAAACAAAACTGAAGAAATAAAAAAAAAGCAAATAGTATGCTTCGATCTGCATTCAAACTCCATAGATTTTCTTTGGATGTGGATAGCATTTTCCATCATGAGAGTTTTGGAGATGTCTTAGATCCTTGCATTGCTGAGAAAGGCTAAGTCTGTCAAAGTTACTGGGTACAACATTTTCCTGGTTCTGCTCATTTCATTCAGCATCAGTTCATACAAGGAAAGAATAGTATTTCAGATTTGTGCATTATTTTGCACATTTCAAAAACTTCCATATACCTTTCATTTGATTCTTAGGACAGTACTGTGAAGTAAACAGGGCAGATTTGAAATATCACTTTCTTTTGTCAAGAGAACCCCTAAGTATGAGGAATACCTCCATGAACAGATTACAACTTATTTACCTTCATAGCTCTAAAGCTAGAAGGAACTTCAAAGACCATTTAGTCCAACCTGTTTATTATACTGGAAAATTAATTGATTTGTCCATAGTCACAGAAGGAGTCAGAGGCAGGATTTGAACCATGGCCCTCTGACTCAGGGGCGGCTAGGTGGCACAGTGGATAGAGTGCTGGGCCTGGAGTCAGGAAGACTTATCTTCCTGAGTTGAAACCTGGCCTCAAACACTATAAGTGTGCAATAGCAAACCACTCCAGTATCTTCACCAAGAAAACCCCAACATGGTCACAAAGAGTTAGACAGAACTGAAAAATGACTGAACAACAATGTCTAACTCAAGAGTCATTGCTTTTCCCATTGTACCATGCTGACTTAGTAGATAAATGCTCAGAGTGGACTGCGACATACAGGAACTAATGGACCTGCCCAAGGTCAGCGAGACAATTAGTACCAAAGATGGGATTTGAACCAGGTCTCCCTGACTCCTTTAGGAAGTCTTGCTCTGCCAAGCTGCATCTCAAAACAAATAAACAAGAACAATTCCCAAAAGAAAACAAAACAAAAGGACATTCATCTCTTAATGTTAACTTTACCACCCTCCCTCCCAACCAGAACTGTATATTGAGGCTAGTGCTCTGCAAAAATAATGAGAAAGATGATGATAATTATCATTCTTAGAGATAAGGGCTACGCCTAGATTTCATTGGCATAGAGACCTTCTACACCTCCTTTTCAACTTATAGTCTTAAAGAACTGTCTAGAGAAGAGAGTGACTTGCCCAGGGTCACACAGCCTGTATGTGTCAGAGTCAAGACTTTTATATGGTTGGAGACCACCACAATTGCTGTTGGTAGTGGTGATGATGGTGATGCTGGTGTTGCTGGTAATGGTAGTGGTGGTGGTGGTGGTGATGGTGGTGGTGTGGTGGTGGTACAAATGCTTCAAAAAGCCAATAAATTCATCATCTCACCACTTTTGTGTTAATTAATATTCCACATGAACCTGAGTGATAAGGATGATAACAGCAGTCCACAACTATGTTGTGCATTAAAGTTCTTCTATCTTGATAAATTTGAGCTATTCTTGACCTATTCTCTTATTGAATTTCTGGTACCACTGTTTCCATAACTTCAGTATACCTTCCATTTGCTGTCAATAATAGCCACCTATGTCTTTCTGTTCCTTTTAATAATTCCCCAAGCTCCATTCGTTTAAGCAACAGTGGAGATATCAAAGAAGACCAAGGTCAAGGTAGGGACTATGTCTGCTGAGCCCTTGTCCTGGCTCTACTCCAACAGAGAAATGCCTCAAGATCAAATACTGATTAGGAATGGATAACAGAATGGTGCCTCTGGAAAAAAGTGTTTTTAATAAAAGGTTTGTGGTTATTAAAAAGCAAAAAAGGTAGAAAAACTAAAGGATGGATTTTTAAAAAGTATTCTATTAAGTGAGGCTGCCAGTATCAAATAGCTCACCAACATTCAACAACACAAATGACAGGAAATAGACTTTATGTTTATTGATAGAAGATAGCGTCCATTCAAAACACCTGTGTCAATCCAGAACAAAATGACATTGGAATGGTTCTCCTGGCTAATCTAAAAGCAGCAGTTAATAATGGTAGAGTTTCTGCCACTCCAAAGCAAAACAGCCAACAGGGGAGAAATGGTTGTCTAACCATTGATTCTCTTCTGACCCATATTTTATATAGTAAATTTACTAATGGAACAGCATCTTTTTTTTAGAAGATATTCTGCGTATTTTGTTTCTCATTAAAGTAGCAAAGGAAGAAGGACCTACTATGACAGCATTCTAGCACATCCAGTTTAAACTTTACAGGGATTAAAGTAGATGGTATCTCAGCTCTATTACCTTTCTTTAGCAGACTGTGGAGCAGAGATTTGGAAACATGCCTTTGGCTGACAGGAGATGGATCTGTTTTTTGAAATACAGATTCACCCAGAAAAGACCTGTATCTTGAGTCAATGTGTAAATTTCTGCAGTTACATAATTATTTATTTATAAAATTAAGAGTTTGGACAAGATGATCCCAAAGGTCCCTTCCAACTCTGAAATGCTTATAATACCATAACTGATAGCGACTTCAGACAACATTAGTTTATCATACTCTTTCTTCACCAGACTTGAGTTTGATCACACTCTTTCTTCACCATTCTTGGGCCCAAATAACGTTAGGCTGCATTAGAGAATCAAATCCACTTTCAAATATTTGAACTTTTGAAAGAATTGATGAAAGGATAAACATTTACCAACACTAAGAATATTAAAAAAAACCAATGTGCCACAGAATTTGAAAGCTATTCTAAAAGAAGAACTACAAAAATGTTTAGAGTAATGATGATGATGATGATGATGATGATGATGAGGATGATGATGATGATAAAATAATAACAATGTGTATAACCTAGAAAGGTGCCTACTTTGAGGAGGACAACAGTTATTTGAATGAATAAATTATAATGCATCTGTTGTAAATCAGTTTCATTACATTTATATTTCATATATGAATCCAGATTATGCAGAAATTTCCTCTCAACAGCTTTGTAATCCAATGAGGTAAGTTGCATAAATATTAAAATACTCACTTTATAGTTAAAGAAACTGAAGCTCAGAAAGTTTAATTATTAAGTGCCATAACCAAGACTCATAGTTTAAGCCCAGGGCTATTACTATACCATACACTCGCTATGCCACAATACCATCATGTTGACTCACTCTTGGGTAATCTGAGATGAATACCATTAACACAGGGCTTTCAGGTTTGCAAAGCACATTGCAAATACCTTATTTTACCCTCACAACAATCCAGTGTGATAGGTGCTATTATTATCTCTATTTTGTTGTTGTTTTTCCTTTGTTTTCAAAGATGACCAATGACATCACGGATGTGATGGGTGGTGTTTCGGCTGGTGTGTGATTTGGATTTAAGTGAGGCAGACTTGTGCTAAATCATTAGCCTCATCTCTCTTCCAGAGTCATCGAAGTCTAGCAGCAGGACAAAAGTGAAGATAACTAGTGATGGCCCGGGATACAGCGGATGCCCTGGGCATCTTCATTATTTGACCAAGCTCCAAGCACTCCACAGCGCCTGCTTCAGCCTCCTACGTGACCACTGGATCAAATTGTTCTCATTTGCCTATTCTTGCTGGGGAAGGTCATCACATGCTTGGGGTAGACATCCCCCTAATTCCCCAACTGGTTTGAGGCCTTCCAGTGCCCTCAGATGAGGAAATAGAGGCAGGCAGAGGTTAAGTAACTTTCCCAAGGTCACATAGCTAGGAAGAATCCCAGGCAGGACAGAGTGTTGGGTCCAATATTCTATCCATTGTATCACCTAGCCGTCTCATAGAACATCTATATCCCCAGAAAGGAAATGTAATTTATTGCTAATTATCAAGGCTTCATCTTAAGGGGATTTTTGAAAGCTATCACTGACCCAAATATTTGCCTACACTTCATCAACTGAACTAGTCTACTATAAAAAATATAGTAAATTTGATTTATCCCAAGGTCCAATTTCTAGAATCTAGAAATAATTTAGAATCAGGAAATGAACAAAATAAGGCCTCTCAACAATAAAGATGACGCAGGAGAGGTATTACACTATTTTAGATTTGGAATAGAATATAAATGTCCCTATGGGCAGCTAGGTGGTGCAGTGGATAGAGTGCTGGGCTTGGAGTCAGGAAGGATCCCTCTTCCAGAGTTAAAATATGGCCTCAGACACTTACTGTGTCTGTGTGACCCTGGACAAGTCACTTAAACTTGTTGGCCTCAGTTTCTTTATATGTGAAATGAGCTAGAGAAGGACATGGCAAACCACTCCAGTATCTTTGCCAAGAAAACCCTAAAGAGGGTCATGAAGAGTTCGATGCGACTGAAAAATAACTGAACAGCAGTAACAAATAAATGTTCCTGGGCAGTGTTCATGGAATCATTGAGCTAGAGAAAGCCCTTGAGATTATTTATCCCAATGCATTTATTTTATAGAAGACGCAGAGCAATCCAGTGATGTGCTCAGGGTCACAGATCTCGCTGTTGTCAGAACTCATACTAAAATAGAGGACTTTTGGTCCAGTACCATTTCAAACCACAACAGCTCCCTCCGTTATGTTCTGATTTGTGATGAACAACAGTTGAGGGTGAAGGAAAGAGATAGAAAAAAGAGGAACTCCTAGAAACAGAACTCCTTGAAAAGTGTAACAGCTTGTTGGAAGGGAAGAGATGGCTAACGCAAAACCTATAAAAACATTCTTACCAGGGCCCTTTAGAGGAGGGGTAAACAAGGTTATCTATCACACTAAATATGTCCAGAAGGCATCACAATAAATAAACACTATTGAGGTTCACAATGAATACCCTAAGTTGTAAAAAAAGAAGAAGAAATGATATTCAATGTACTACATTCTACTTAACATAAGGAAATTGCATAATATAAATAATTTTATATTTTAATATAATATAATTAATCAAGTTATAAAGGGGCAAATGATGACACAGTAAATAGAACATGGGGCCTGGAGTCAGGAAGACTTGAATTCAAATCTAGCCTCAGATACTAGCTGTGTGACCCTGGGCAAGTCATTTAACCCTGTTTGCCACAGTTTCCTCATCTGTAAAATGAACTGGAAAAGGAAACAGCAGACCACTCCAGTATCTTTGCCAAGAAAACCCCAAATGGAGTCATGAAGAGACAGGAAAAAATGAAATGACTGAATGAAAAAAATCAGTTTATAAAATTGATAATGGTGGAGAGAAGAAGGAAAAAGGGGGAGGGGGGAAGTTGCATGATAACTTCATTATATATTTAAAAGGAATAGCAAGTTGTACATAATAGATTTGCAGTTTTACATACAATCATCTTTTTTTCCCCTATTCTACTATGTTATGGAAATACTTGTTTTATTTTTTAAGTTCAGAATAAAATGAAATATATTATTTTATATAAATAATAAAGTATAAATAATGATTAACAACTTATGTGTATTTAGCCCTTTAAAGTTATTTGTAAACATAAATAGTAAGTTTTACTTAACTTAAAAAGTGTCTTGTATACATTTTTTTTCATAGAGCTGGCTATTAAACATTTACCACCACATTCTTAATTAAGCACCTACTTTGTGCCAGGCACTTTTCCAAACACTGAGAAAACAAAGGAAGGCAAAAGACAGTGCCTGCTCTCAAGGGGCTTACAGTCTAATGGGTAGCCAACATACGAACAATATATATGGAGGATAAATTGAAGATAATCAGGGCACTAGACAGCACTAAGGGGGATTGGGAAAGAAGTCTTGTAGAAGATAAGATTTTAGCTGGAACTTGAAGGAAACCGGGATGTAGAGATGAAGAGGGATACCATTACAAGTGTAGAGGATAGTGAAAATGCCCAAAGTTGGGAGAAGTACGTAGTAGGTGCTTAACCAGCAGTGTGATAGTAAATGTTTAATAACTGTCTCGAAAAAAAAA
Source organism: Phascolarctos cinereus (assembly GCF_003287225.1). Lineage (NCBI taxonomy): Eukaryota > Metazoa > Chordata > Mammalia > Diprotodontia > Phascolarctidae > Phascolarctos > Phascolarctos cinereus. The sequence goes on from NW_027556098.1 coordinate 9,008,290, forward strand.
TGTATGCAGGACAGATTTTTAAGTTATTAAGCAAAACATTATTTGAGGTTTACAGATAACCTTAAATCTTGTGGGACAAACAAGTATGCCTGGATCACTGCATAGCAGACTATATGGTGAAATGTAATATGTAAAAAGACTCCCTGCATGAGCAGTAGTATGACCTCTGGGGATGGGCATATCATTCCAGAAAATTTTGATATTGTAAGTATTTCCTGGTTGTAAAGAGGAATTAGGTAGCTCAGATTAAGAGGGTTTAACTGTGAATAATGGAGCAAAATTAAAGAAAATGAAATCTGATTAATCTCTCACTAGAGGTTATGAAAGACCAATTATTTGGGATACTAACAACATTATTTCAAAATAGGAAGACTGTTTAATGTGATCTGTCTACAATGCCACCAGAGGATTTCAAAGCTAAAACAGGAACAGAACAGTATTTAGTCAGCAACTGGGCCTGTGGAAGAGGTCAACAAATGAAAAAGAGGGAAAGATGTTAGAGTCTGGAATCTTCAGCACTAGCACCTAGAATTATCTCTGATATGGACTTAGCATAAGGGGAAAATAGAGCATTTATAGAAAAAAAGTAAATAGAACTGTAATGATTATAATGCACATTTACATAGCATTTAGGTGTTTGAAAAATACTTTCTCTCTCTTCCCTTCTTTCCTCCCCCTTTCTATCTCTCTCACACCTTCTCTCTCCCTCATTTCTCACTCATTCTCTCTCTTCTTTTTCTCCTCTCTTTCTCTCTCCCTCTCTTTCTTCTTTCTGTTTTTCCTCCCTCTTTCTCTCCTCTTTCTCCTTTCTCCTCTCTTTCCATCTTTCTTTTCTTTTCTTTTCTTTTCTTTTTTCTTTATGTCTCTCTCCTTTCTTCTGTTTCTCTCTCTATCCCTCCCTCCCTCTCCTCTTCTTTCTTCTTTTTCCTGTCTCTCCTATTCTTCCCTTTCTCTGTCTCTGTCTGTCTCTCTCTATCTCTCTCCCTCTCTTTCTCTCTGTCTCCCTCCACTGATGTATGGGAAACTAGTGATGGAATTCTCTCTAACCAAGCTGTTTGGCAAAGGTTCTTCAATATATGGTTTTAGAGACTTGTCACATTTGTTTCATTGAGCATTTCAATGTCTTGTCTAGAATCACACTGTGAGTGTATCAGATGTGTGACTTGAACCAAGGTCTTCCAGACTTTTCAGCCAACTCTCTATCAGCTATCCCACATTGCCTCTCAGTACAAGTATTAGTCTCAGTTTTACACATGAGGAAACTGAAACTCTGAAGGTTAAGCATTTTGCCACAACCAGTTACAACTAGTAACTTTCTGAAATGAAATTCAAATCTAGGTCTCCTGACAAGTCTGACACTCTACTCTGTCTGATATACTACAGCATTTCTCAAAAGGACATTTGAAGGACCTGTGGGATGGTTATTTGTTGGGGGTATTTTTTGTACATATATTTTAGCCAGCTTTCCTGATACACAAATTGTAGCTGAGAAGTAAAATCATCTGGTTTTAAATGCTAGCATAATAAACAATTAAAAGTATAATATCACCTTATATTGGTATAGTGTTTTATGCTTCTTCACAGTGTTTTCACATATCTTGTCTCTTTTGATGGTCATAACAACCCTGTAAGTAGGCTGAATAGGCATTATTGTTCTCATTTTCTAAGATAAGCCACCTAAGGTTAGAAAGAGCTAAAAAGGGCAACTGTTTATTATTCATTATGGAAAATGTTAGGGGCTTAGACCTGTGATTTCACTGATAGAGGGAATTCCTGGATCACACCAGTTCAGGTTATCACATTTTCAGCAGTTTTTAGCTTTAGAGAGTTGCTCAGGGTAATGATCTCTAGACTTTTAAAATTATACACCCTTAGCTAAAATAATAGAAATAATAAAAAATAATAAAAATAAATTAAAAAATAGAAATACTTAAAATAATAATCTTGTACTCCAAATATGTGTATATTTACTTCATTATAAATGACATGTACATATTGCTATACTAATAATTATGTGAATTATAAACTTTATATGATAGTAAATATTTTAAAAGAATGAGATAAAAATGAAATAATATTTGATGCTGAGCCAAAAGGAAAGTGACTTGTCCCAGATCACCCAGAAAATATGAAGGAAAGACAGTACTTGAACTCAGGTCTTCCTGCCTCTGAGATGAGCTGACCAGCTACTAGGTCATGTTGACTCTTATTAAATATGACATTTTGAATTTATAAGAACCTAAGATGGCTGAATATAAATCTAGCACAAGAAATTATATTTCAAAATGTGTTGTGAACTGACAATGATTTAAATTCTACTAATGTAATCCAGGAAAAAATATTCCCCAAATGAGAGCATCTTAAAGGCAATTCAATACAAGTTATTAAACCTTTATCAAGTATGCACTAATGTATGCAATGTCCTCAACACTGGGTTTACAAAGATAAAAACAATATAGACCTTACCCTAAAGGAACTTAGAATCATGTAACCAAATACAGCATTCATATATGCTATAAGGTATGAAAAGTTCTTTATATATACTATCTCATTCAATGTAGCTATACATTACAGTTATATAATGCTAAAAACTGTAGCATGAGTAAGTAAATAATTGAGTGCATAGGAGAAGGCAAGAAAAACGGCATGGGAAACAAAGAAAAATTACTTCTATTAGCAGCGAGGAAAAAAGTCTTCATGTGGGAGGTAGTATCTGAGTTGGATTTTAAAAGAAAGGAAGGAATTCAACAGGTAGGGATGCTGGGGAAGGGAAAGAAATTCTGTTCAAAGGCATGGAGAATGGAAAACACACAGTCAGCGAGCAGGAAAGGACAGAACAAGATTTGGAATAGCTAGTAGAATTATTTTGCTGTAGCATATATTATAGTACATGAAAGGGAATTGTATGAAATAAGGTTAAATACATATATAGATGATAGCTAGCTAGCTATATGATAGATGGCAGAAGACAGATAAATTGATGGAGAGAACAATAGATAGACGGATGGATAGAAGGATAGACAGATAGGACAGACTGACTGATGGACAGAGAAAAGCAAAAAATAGATGTATAGGTAGATAAATGGATGAATGGAAGGATGGATAGAGAGACAGACAGATGGGAGAGATGGTTTCATTTTTGTCTTTGAAACCCCAGCATTATCACAGTACCTGGCACACAGATGAGTTCTAATGTGGGTAACCAAGGAAAATACAAAGCTAGATATGGCACAATCTTTGCTCTGAGGATCTTAAAGTCTATTTGGAGAAATAAGACAGGTCCATGAGTAACTATAAAACAAAATGGAACATAAGTGCATAAGAAAGTGACAGGCACTGAGAGTTCATAGGAAAGAAAGATCATCTCTTGCTGGGGCATCATAGAAGGTTTCATTAAGGAAGTAAATACTTGAGCTGTACAACTCTCAAAATACATATCTGCAATGAAATAGACATTGCCATAATATTTTGCATCCTTGTAAGACATCACACAATACTAAAAAATAATATCATAAAAGTCTAAATTTAACTTAGACATCTTCGTGTTAAGACTCTTAGATCAGTGTTCACATACGCATTGTCTCTCTGACACATTGTTTCTGCACCTTGGCCTCCAACAAGGAAAAACCCAATTAAATCATTCTGAAACACAGCACTTTTTCTTGAAGCATAAATTGCTTAAGTCTGAAGTCTATTGTGAGGGTGAAGAATTATGTCCTTAGGATAATAACTGTTGATTAGGGCCAAATGTCCAGATTCTTATTCATTAATTAATTTATTCATTGACTAGATTCATTAATTCATCCATTAATTAATTTATTCACCAAATACATTGTGTCCCAGGTATTCCACTAGTCACTCCATGGTTTGAGAGATCGGGGCATAGAAATGAGTAATACACATTCTCTACAAGATTTCCATCTTGTAGAAGAGACAAGTACACAAATAATTGTATTACAGATTCCAAGTCAAGCACTCCAGTGTACATAACATGCTGACTCTGTATAGCCAATTAGAAGCATCAGTGGAAGTTGTAAAGACAAGGTACAATTTGAATTGAGACTTTTAGAACAGATAAGATTTTGGCAGGCAGGAATGATAGCAAAAACATTCCAAGCAGAGGGTGTAATATGAGCAAAGAAGGGAGGGAAACAGGCTGTGTTCCTGTTTCACTGGAACTCAAGGCAAATATAAGTGAGGGAAAGTATGAATTAAGACTGGAAATGTAGGTCAGGGCCAGATTATGGAAGACCTTGAATGTCAGGATGAAGAGTTTGGGTTATATTTTTCAGGCAAAGGGGAACTACTGAAGCTTTGAGCAGGTTTCTGAAATGATCAGAGATAGCCTTTGGGAAGAGGAATTTGTTAATAACATGGACAATGGATTTGAGGGAGGAAAGAATAAAGACATGGAGGTGTTAAAAGGTTAGACACAGGTGAAAGGGAGAGACAGAGATGCACTGAACAAGGCTAGTGGAAGTGGGACTGAAATAGGATTTGAGAGACACTGTAGAGGTATAATTGACAGATTTTTTGGAAGGGTTTAGATATAGTGCAAATGTAAAGGATGATTTCCTTAAGCTGACAAGGAAATTATTCCTAGAATTACAGGAACATTAAAGTCTTGAGTTCTAAGGGACTTTTAAGGTCTTCTGGTAAAACTTCCAGTCCATAAGGGAATTCCTTCTATATCCTTGAACTGTGGTTTATTCAACCTCTTTTTTGGTGTTTTTGGTGAGGAGAAATACATTGTCTCACAAGGCAGTCTAGTCCATTTTTTTTGGACATTTTAAATTGTTAGAAATTTTGCCTTTGTATGGAGTCAAAGTGTTTCTCCCTTTAACTTTAGCCCAATGGCCCAAGTTCTACCTTCTAGAGATGGATAAAATAAGACTAGTAATGCTTTTTTCCATAATACAGACTTCAAAGCATTTGGAGACAACAATCATGTTCCTGATATGTCCTCTTCTGCAAACCCAACAACCCTGGTTTCTTCAATCGTTTTTCAAGTGACATGATTTCGAAATCATTCAGCATCATGCTTATCTTAGAGACACACTTCAGTTTAAGATATGGCACCCATAGTGAAAAACAATCCTCCAAATAGTGCATTATCCAAAACAAAGTAGGATAGTACTATTGCCTTCCTTCATCTGAATGGTAAGCTGGTATTTGTGTAGTCTAAATCACTGATGGGACTAGATCTGTGATTTCATTGGCATAGATAATTCCTGGATGAAAAAATTCCCTCTACCCATACTTACTTCACAACTTATACTCTTAGAGTTGCCTAGGCATTGAGAGAAGAAGTGACTTACCCAGGGTCATAGTCAATGTATTTCAGAGGTTAGCCTTGAACTGAAAGTTTCCTGGCTCTGAGGCCAGCTCTCTTTGCATAATACCACACTGATTATCCATTGTAATCTAAGATAACATTAGTTTGTTTGCTTGGTTTTGACATTCATCTTACAATGCTAATTCACTGAATTTGCAGCCAAATAAAATGCCTTTTTAAAGCCAGGCTAGTTTGACATGATTCATTCATAGGAAACCCATTGTGGATCCTAAGAATCACTTCATTCCTTATTTAAAAAAAAAAAAGGCAGGTAATGTGCTTAATAATACATTCTAGAATTTCACCAAGGGTAAGTATCAAGTTTACCATAATCCCTCTACCCTCCTCTCATTTTGCAAAAATGGAAATATTTCTCCACATCATGCATATTATCTTCTATTTTCTATTATTTCTCAGAAATTAGCACCATTGGAGTCATGATCACATCTACCAGTGCTTTCAATGTGATGGGAGGTAATCCACCTGGGTCAGAGAACTCCATCTTCATTAGAGTAGTTAGGCGCTATCTTATGGTTGCACCTATCATAGGTTTTTATTCCCTCTTTACCATATTTGTTCTGCCCTTTCTATTTTCAAGTTCATTCTTCTTGACAGAGAAGATGGAAGGAAACTAGTTCAGGAGTCTGTTTTTCTCTTCATCATCTGTTAACATTATACCATCTGCTCCTAGCAGAGAGCCTATCCCTTTTCTATTTTTCTTGTTCAAAATATACCTAGAAAAACACTTTTCATGGTCCTTAGCATTTTTCTCAATTATCAGGTCGTCTTAGTCTTTTGACACTATTCTGACAAGTCCACATCAAACCTTTTATTCATCCTGAGATTATACGTATTCATTCCAACCCTCTTCCCTGTTATTTTCTCCAGCGAATTACTGGGCACTTTCTCCACTGCTATTCGTTTTCTCTGGCATCCCTCCCCATAGAATCCTATTTTCTGGGTTTATCTGTGCATTTTTCTTCCTCCTCCTCAAATATCTGTTTAAAATCCTTTTGATAAGGTCAGTGAGTTTCCTGCCAAACGTTTTCCCCAGTCCTCATGAATCACAGAATCCCAGTGTTGGAAGGACATCAGTAGACATCTAGTCCAATCTATAAATACTTTAAAACATACCTGGCAAGTGGTTGCCCAACCTTTACATAAAGGTTTACCATCTCCTGAAGAAGCTTATTCTTCTTCTGGGTAGCTCTAATCATTGGAGGCTTTCCCCTCACATCAAACCCAAAGAGATGAGATGTACTCCACCCTGTGCCAGAAACCTATCATTTCTCATTCTTTCCAGAAAATAACTTATGCAGGTTTCAGTTTCCTTATCTTCCTTTCTCTTCTAGAGCTATGGCCTTCAAATGGAAAAAAAGAAATAGGAACACCACTTCTACATCCAAATCTCTTAGTCTTCAGTTCAAAATAGCAAAGTCCTTTCAAATATTTTCCAAATTTCTTCTGGCGATATTATTTATTCCCATGTGAATCAATAGAAGTGGGTTACAAGAGTAGATTTTATCATTCTTAGCAGAATTTCCTTCATGTCTTGACTACATACTCTAGAGTCTAATCATACCACACATATCCTAATTAGTTATGTCTGGTCTACATATAGTCAACTCAATAACGTTCAGCAATGAGTTCACCACCACTACCTGTCCCTTTATCCTGGAACCAGGAACAGGTTTTTTCATGCCTGATATGATCTATGAATCCTTACCATCTCATAGAGCCTAAGATACTACTTCTTCAGACGTTAGAAAAAGATCAAGAGGAGAAACTGGATTTGGAAGAAAGATTATGAACTTGCTAATTCTTGAGGACCCCATGGCAAAAAAATTAAACTGTCAAGTGCTATAGAAATCCTAGATATTATTATTACCATCATTAAGTTTGAATGTGATTAGTACATAGCAAAGAGAAAAAGCAAAAAAGATAGAAACAGAGACAGACTGAGAGAGACAGAGACAGAGGATCTGTTCCATTCCCACTACTATCACCCAAATTCATATTTTCATGTTATTACATTTGCATTCCTAGACAATTTTAGTATCTTCCTAACTGGTTTCCCTGACCCCAATCTTCCCTTCCAATCTATCTTTTATACCAGTGCCATAGCAATCTTCTTAAAGTTCAAGACTAATACATTATTCCTCTACCCTAAGACTTTTAGTGGTTCCCAATAGCCTACAGATTAAATTAAAATAATTGACTTCTTATTCTGTTGATCAAGACCTTGCTCCCAATCTTGCTTCAAGCTTTCTGACTTTATTTTACATTATTCTTCTTTGTCACACACACACACACACACACACACACACACACACACACACACATATATTCAAGTCAAATGGGATTGCCCCAGTCTTATTCTGCATGCTCATACCTTTGAAAAATTGCACGTCACCCTGAATACCAATAATAGACTCTTCCTGTATGTTTACCTCTTCAAATCCATTTTTTTTTGTCTTAAGACCTAGGTCATGTGCCTCCTTCTCCCTTATTCTGCCAAGGCAGTGAAATATAAGGTTCTCTGCAATGAGAATGCCAATGGATGACTCCACTTGGTAATTCTACATCATTGTGATATAGATAAGAAATTATTTAATCAAGTTCTAGGTTATGTTATAGAACTTAAAATAAAGCAGTGCTCTTTGAGTGCTAGGGTAAATTAAGATAGTTTCATGAAGTTGAAGCAGATCCTGAAAAATTTATAGAGACAGGAAAGATAGTATTCAATTTGGAGAATAAAAAGAACAAAGCATGATAGGTAGGGAAAAAACATGGTGTACAAAGGACAGTGAAGAAATGATTAGGTTCATGTTGGAGAGCAGTGGAAAATCAGGTTATATAGGTTAAATAATGTAGAACCAAATTTTGGGCAAACTTGATTACTAAGCTCATGACTTTGAGCTTTATCTGAAAATTAATTGGGAGCTATTGTAGGTTCTTAATAGTGAAATGGCATGATGAAAATATTTTTAAGGAAAATTAATCTGGCACAACCGTCAGGACAGATCAGAGGGGAAACAGACTGAGCCCAGAAAGAATGATTAGGAAGCTATTACTGGAATCCAGGTGTGAAATGAATGGTACCTGCTCTGTGTGATAACAGTGGAAATATAAAAGAAGGCATAAAAGTAAGTGACATCATGAATAAAGAATAAGAAGGACTTTGTGACTGACTAAATGAGATAGATGACTAAGTGCTTGAGACTGTGATCCTAGGAAAATGGTAGTAGCACCGATAGAGACAGGTAAGTTGGGAAGGACAAATTTGGATGGTGAAGTTAATTATTTATTCATTTTAAACAAATTGAGCTGTTACTATATAGAGTACATACAAGTGATATACATAGCTATTATAATGGATGAATTCTCAGGGGAAATAATTGTAGAGAGAGAAGGGCAGAAAGCAATGTGGTCCAGCAGAATAAACACTGGACCTCAGATGAGAGGACCTGAACCTATCACTACTAGCTAAGTCATCAAATTAAAAGATCATAAAATTATAGAATCTCATACTTTGTAAGTACCCTAGAGATCATTCTAGAGCAATGAGCACCTAAACAGGACACGGAGAAAGTTACTTATCCTCTCAAATCTTCAGTTTCCTCAGTTATAAAATGGGGATTATAATTATTGCATGATCTATCTCATGTGGAGAGTTATGTAGTGGTGTGAGTAGGCTACAAGATATTACCAAAAAAGATTACATAAGAAAAGATCAATAAAAATGCTGTTAGAGAGATGCATGAATAGAAAAGATGGTGAGTCGATCATGGGGTGAGAGTGAATGAAAACCAATGGACAGCCAGAGGGGTTCATTGCTATCCATGTAATGTCAAGTGATATAGACTAGCAGGGTTCTTAATCCAGAGTCCATGAAATTGCTTTTTTAATATTTTAATGGCTGCATTCAATTGAATTGGTTTCCTTTGTAATCCTATGTATTTATTTTTAGGCATTTTAAACATTATTATGAGAAGGGATCTATATGCTTCCCCAGCTTGTCAAAGGTTTCCATGACACAAAAAAGGTTAAGAATCTCATACTTAGAGGAAGACCACGATGATATAGACATACTCCCTTGTGGAAGATTTACAGAAAGATATGGGCAAGAATCACATAAGATATGAAGGCATGGAAGGTTTACAATCTGCCTCATTGGAAGAAATAGCCACATCTATAAGATTACAGATCTCTTGAAATGTGGAAGTACCTACCTGAATGTATTGTTGTGAGGAAAGAGCTTCCTATGCATTCCAAATATGTGAGTGATCATGGTGTGCCAGCAAAGAGCAAGCTCTTGGAAGGGCTATCAACCTGAGAGACTTCTAGCACCAACCTGGTACCACTCAAGAACCAGCCTTGCTAAGTTCAAAAAGTCTCATTAATAAAAGCTTGTTCACTGGATGAAGTTGTGTTGTGTTGTGTTGTATTGTGTTGCATTGTTTTTCATCCAGAGCAATTCATGAAGATGACTTGCTAAGGAATAATGAGATTAGGACCTGCCAAATAAGTGAGTATTCCCACATCTAAGAAATAAATCTTTGAAGCATCAAGTTTTGTGGTGGCATTATTATTACTATTAGTATAGTTATTATTATATTAAACATGAGCTATCTACATTTAGGTAGTAGAAAGAGGAAGAAGAACCAAGAAAAGATATAAATGGTCAGAAAAGTAAGGGGAAAACCTGGAGCATTAGGTATCGTAGAAGGTATGGAAGAGTTTCAATCAGAGGACAATCACCAGGTTCAATTATCCAACAGAAGCTAATAAGAAGAATGTACTGAACATGTATCCTAAAGTCATAAAGTATATTTATTTTTTTAAGCCTCCCTGAAATCCTGAGTTGAGTCAATTCACAAAAGAAAGGATTTTGCCTGTGTTACTGTTATTCATATCATATGCTATGGATGGAATAGATAGAATGAAAGGTTCTTCAGGACTGGGATGGCTTCTTTTTATCTTTGCATTCCTAGCACATAATACAGTGTCTGGCTCACAGTAAGTTAAGTCAATAAACATTTAGTAAGTGCTTAATCTATGCATGACGTTAAGTGCTGGGAATACAAATACAAGGCAAAACAAAACAAAAAACAAACAAACAAACAAAAAAACCTCTGTGCCTGTCTCCAAACAGCACATTTCTTAATGAAGGAAATCACCACAAAGCTGAAAAAACAGGGAAGAGGAGGGGATGATGAAGAAAGAAGTCCAGAGAGTTAGGAGAGAATGTAGACAGGAAAAAAGAGTTACTGAGTGACACATCTGACCAGAGTCTTAAAATGAAAGTTCTGTGAGAAACTGACCATCAAACAAGGGGACAGAGGAATCTTTCTAGGTGAGAAAGTTTCTGGTAAATCATGGAGAAAGAAGTATTGAGAGGAAGGAGTAGAACCTGGGAGCTTCATAAATGCTTGCTGATTGATCTAATATGAATAATAATGTTGAAATGAAGGTGTCTTTCCATTTTTATCTTTTCAACTGAAATCATGATTAATCTTTGAGCTACTGCAATATTATGAGACACAATGTAGAAGTGACGAGGTTTTCTGGTGAGCTTCTAAAATAGAGGCTATTCATTTGTTCGATTAGATTATCATGGATAAAAATCTCAATGTTAAGATACTATCGTATAAAAAAAAAGCAGTATACAGAATGCATTACAATGAACAAAGAAAATCACCTCACCCAGTAGAAGTGTTATTTCAATTACCAAAAAGATGAGAGGAGATGAAAATAGGGATAAGCCTGGCTGCCTTAGATAAAAAAAAAAAATGCAAAAATGCACTTCTGAGTCTTTCAGGAAATAAATTGATATACAGCTAACTATGCTGTTTACATAGATATGACAAAGAACAATGAAAAAAAGATTGTGGAAGAAAGATGTGCTTGTTCATTTTCATATGAAATGATTGTCTGCTTCAAAGAGAATTCATGCTTATTTGGTGTCACTCATGTGAAGTATCACAAAATTATTTTTAGAAAGAAGCATGGACCAGAGAAGACTATTTGTAACTCTGACCCAAAAACTCTGATTCAAAAACTGGTAGAAAAACTGAATTTGACAAATGAGGGGAAAACACAAAGCATTTCACTTTTAAGAAAAGCAAAGAATAGTGGGAAAATTAAGGATGACTGTTCATCATGAATGCTCTCTTAGGATGCCATGTCATGGGGTAGAGGTCTTCCTAATCACTATGCCAAGATAGCATGGGATCTGGGTAGGATCTACCCAGTGGAAGAGGCTTCATGTACAGTCCTAGGAGGGTAGTTAATATCTGTTGTCCAGGTATCAGCTTAGCTAAGTTTTTAGAGTCTCATCATGAGGGCTGACCACTAAGTGATTGATAGATAGATAGATAGATAGATAGATAGATAGATAGACAGATATATGGAATATAGATAACAATACATTTATGCACATCCATGTGTGTATATATATATATATACAGAGATACATATGTGTATATATGGATGCATTTATATTTTATCACCTATAAGTATATATATAACATATATATTATGTGATATATCATAAATTTAAGTCAAGTGTATGTATACATTCATAACACATATATAACACGCATACACACATACGTATGTGAGTGTGTATGTGTGTATATACATATATGTACATGTGTATACACATGTGTGTATATGTATAACATGATGTCCTAAAAGTCTTAGTGCCATTTTAAGCTATTAAACCTTAAAACTTGTATATATACACACATGCACATACATACAATAATAACAGTAATTATTGTTATTATAATCCTCCTCTCCTCCTCTTCCTCCTCCTTATCATTATTACAGACTGTATTCTAAAGTATGCAGGGATAGAAGAGGCACCCAGCCTAACGAATCCTTATGTAAGGGGTTTCTCTGTAGGACCAACTTGCTTGCACCTTGCTTTAGGGTCTCACTCATTGTGTGAGTTTTGGGAATCTATGCCCCAGCAGGCTCTAGACCTCTTATCCCACCCAGAAGGTTGCAAGTAGGATTGTCATCACAAGAGTTTGAAATGGAAATGCTGCAAGATGCCTCACAAGGGAAGCTAACAAGATGCCAAGCAAGCAGGGTTCAGCAAATGTTTATCAATCAAGTTCTTGCTAAGAGTTAGTCACTATGCTAAGTGCTAGGGATACAAAGGAAAAAAATGTCCTTACTCTTAAAGGTAAGGGTAAGTCTTTAAATGGAAGGAGCTTATGTTCTAATGGGGGAGATGACGTACAAATTATGAGATAAGTAGAAGATATGTGCAGTGTTAATAAAAGCCACTCCTAGAAGAAAAGGACTAACATCCTGGGGGACTAGGAAAAGCTCCCTGAAGATGGTACAATCGGAGTTGTCTCAATGGAATCCAGGGAAGCTAGGAGTCAAAATGAGAAACAAGAACATTCCAGGTCTGGAGGACAGCCAGTGTAAATGCACAGAAAGGGTAGATGGTTAGGGGAGATAGAATGTAGTGTAGGAGGGATACCCAGTAGGCCAAAGGAGCTAGATTGTAAAGTAGATGGAAGGAGACCAAGACTAAGGAAACTAGAAAGATAGGAAGTGGCTAGATTGTAAAGGTTGAGTGAAAAAAAAAGTCAGAGAGAGAAGGATGAATACAGGGCCAGAAGAAGGCCCCATAGGTGCAGTTGCTATTGCTGACAGGCTATCTCCCTTCCAATCATGCCAGTGTTGTATTTCAGAGGTACTTAATTCTTGTCATAACTTACAAATGGATCCCATCCCTGCTCATATGAATGTCAGACTTTCAGATGTGGATATAGCAGCACTTTGAAGATACTGAGGTTTCCTCAGTCCATAGTTGAGAAATTGAATTAGGTAGGCATCAAGACTTTAGCATCTATCTACTGGGTGAGTCATTATACCCAATCAATTTCCTTGCTCAAAGCACTATTCTTCTGAGCCAGAGAGTTGGGGTAGAGGTGAATGGACTTGCATTCTTCCTGGTGCAAGGATGCAGCATTAGGGAATGGTTGATGAGAGTACTTCTGTATTGAATTCTTTGTTGTTTACCTTGTATTCTATTTTTAGCAAATGTGCTTGGGCCTTATTATGATGTCCCATCATTAATTCTAACTGGTCAGGACGTGAAGAAAAAATGGGGGCTTCTGAACAGTGATTTTGAATAGATGGTGAATGCAAACATTAGTTTCACAGAATCTAAATGTGACTCAGAATACAACATTTGAAGGCATAAAGAATGAATGTTCTCAAATTCAACTGAGTGGTAGAGGAAGAAAATGAAAGTGTTTAGCTGAGAAAGCAATTGAAGAAGGCACTTTAACCATTACTGTTGGCTAGAATAAACCAAACATTTTAAAGTTAAGATTGGGAGAGAAATATGTGAGAGATGATTCCTAATAGCATGGAACAAGTGATAAAAATGTTTTTCAAAAGATAGAACAATAAAAGAAGTGGTAAATATGGGGGCTGCTTAGGAAGTTACATGTCCAAGTTTAAATTTTCTGCATAACTCTTTTTTTTCAAAAGAAAAGAGGGTTTTGTAAATCTGAAAAATGTCATGCCACATTCATTCCTTTTCACTTTATATAGTTTGTCCATATTCTCCCATGGAACCTGCTTAGATCCTCCTCTGGCTCTTTTGTTATTTTATGGATGTCAGCACAGTCTGTATATTTAACTGTATATTTGTCATTTTTCACTTCTACCTGACCTTTTCCAATCATACTTGTCCTTGATGATTTTTATATTAATTCGTATATTTGCATAACTCATCATTTTTAATATGCTATAACATACTTATATCTATTATGATTTCCATTTTCTTTTAGGCCACCTGCAATTTCATTTTTCTAGTATAGTGTTGTTCCATGATTCACAATGATATTCTATCACTGGAACATGGTTGCTGGTAAAAAGAAGGGCTTTTTGTGGCAGGCACTACTATGAAAATATTCATTGATAGGGGTTATTGCAACCATATTCATATATCAAGCCTATGCATTCAGAAAATTGTTCCAATGTGTAAATATTTCCCCATACATATAGTGGTTCTGAACGCATTTCAGGGTCTATTAATGATTTTGATTTGTAATGTTTACATGCTCTATAAATGTCCTCTTCTGATGACTCATGATAACTTGGCTCTTGAAAAATATGCTGGTGGAGCACAAAATCTGGCAGATTCTACAAATTTGGAAAAGTTTCTAGTAAAGTCTGAGAAATAGACTGCTTTTGCTGTCCAAAGACTATGTTTGTTAAATATGCAGAGGCTCATGGGCAGCTAGGTGGCACAGTGGATAGAGTGCCAGGCCTGAAGTCAGGAAGACTCATATTCCTAAGTTCAAATCCAGCCTCAGCCACTTACTAGCTGTGGGACCCTAGGCAAGCCACTTAAATCTGTTTGCCTCAGTTCTTTACCTGTAAAATGAGCTAAAATGAGCCAGAGAAGAAAATGGCAAACCACTCCTTGCCAAGAAAACCCCAAATGAAGTCATGAAGAATAAGACATGACTGAAATGAATTAAAAACAGCAACATAGCCAGTAGGTTGGAAACTCATGCAATGATTAAATCTTGGGTCATGAGGAAACATGAAATCAACACAAAGCAATGAGTTTTCTAAGGACTCCTTCCGCTTCCACACCAACAAGGGCAAACAGCAGAAAAGAGAGCAGAGGATAAGGATCACACAGTTCTTAGTTCTCCTACAAGCACTAATTTAGCTATTTGTCTTCTAAATGTTCATTCTTTCTTCAATGATCAGTAAGTTGGTATTATTTTAGAAGATCTGATTGGGATCCATATTAACATTCTTTATATAAATAAAGTCAGAAAGTCAGACAGCACCTGATTAGGATGATTCATAGGTTCTCCTTGGAATAAAAATAAATAAATAATAACAAAATCCATCTGGAAGAACAAAAGGTAAAGAATATCAAGGGATCAATAAAAAAATGTGATGGAAGGTTGACTAGCCATACCAGATCTGAAACTGTATTATAAAATAGTCTGTAGTAATAATATAATAATTATAAGGAGGAGGCAGAAACTAGGTACAGACCAACATCTCACACCATACATCAAGATAAGGTCAAAATGGGTACGTGATTTACACATGAAGTTGACAATGTAAGGAAATTAGGACAGCATGCCAGATCTATGGAAAAGGGAAGAATTTAGGACCAAACAAAGAATTACAAAATGTAAAACTGATAATTTTTATTACGTAAAATTAAAGGTTTTTTGCACAACAAAACCAATTGAACCAAAATTAGGAGAGCAGAAAACTGGGTGAAAATTTTTGCAACAAGTATCTCTGATAAAGGCCTCATTTCTTACATATATAGAGAAATGAGTCAAATTTATAAGAATACAAGTCACTCTCCAATTGATAAATGGTCAAAGGATATGAATAGGCAGTTTTCAGAAAAGAAATCAAAGCTATCTATAGTCATATGAAAAAACTCTCTAAATCACTATTGATTAGAGACATACAAACTAAAACAACTCTGAGGTACCACCTCACAGCTATCAGATTAGCTAATATGATAAAAAAGGAAAATGATAAATGTTGGGGGGGGATGTGGGAAAACTGGGACATTAATATACTGTTGGTGGAGTTGTTAACTGATCTAACCATTCTGGAGAGCAACTTGGAACTATGTCCAAAGGACTATAAAACTGGGCACATCCTTTGATCTAGCAATACCACTGCTAGGTCTGTATCCCAAAGAGATCTGAAAAAAGGAAAAGGACCCACATGTACAAAAATATTTATAGCAGCTCTTTTTGTGGTGGCTAAGAATTGGAAATTGAGGGGAAGCCCATCAATCGGGGAATGGCTGAACAAGTTGCGGTATATGATTGTGATGAACTATTATTGTGCTACAAGAAATTACAAGCAGGATGATTTCAAACAAACAAAAGACTTAAGTGAACTGATGCAGAGTAAAGTGAGCAGAACCAGGGGAACACTGTATGCAGTAATAATAATATTGTACAATGAAAAACTGTGAAAACTTAGCTATTCTCAGCAATACAATGATCTAAGACAATACCAAAGTACTCATGATGAAAAATGCTATCTCCAAAGAAAGAACTAATATTGTCTGAATACAGATTGAAGCATGCTATTTTTCACTCACTCACTTTATTTCTTTCTTTCCATCTAACTGGCCCAAAGTAAATAGAAGCTCTTGGTGAATTCAAGTCACCTAATGTTATTACTCTGTCACATTTAATAATATTTGAAAAATATGGGAAAGGTATCACAATCCTGGAGAAGGGTAAATATATTAATTTTCAGAAATCATTCTCCTGGGGAAGGGAATGCTAGGAAAACAGTAAACCAGATTAACATAAAATAGGTTTAGACCACCAACTTTTACCAGATACCATAAGTTCCAAATTCATCAGGAATTTAAATTTAAAAGGTAGCATTTTTTTTAATGGATACTGAACAAAGTTGTATCTTTCAGACCTAGAATTAGGGTATGAAATTATAATCAAATAAGAAATATAGGTAATGACAGAAGACAAACCAATTTTGATTGCATAAAATTGAAGAGTTTTTTTCCCATGAATTAAACCAATGTGTTCATAACAAGATAACTTGTGAAGTAAAAAAAAAAACTTTTTATCAGATCTCTCTGGTAAAATTCTGTATTCATTAGATATAGGGAATTGACAAATATGTGACTAAAATAGATAAATGCATCATAGAACATGAGTAGTTTTCAGAAGAAGAAATGTAAATTATCAACTATGATATGAGTAAAATATTTCAAAGCACTAATAATATGGAAAATAAAAATTAAAATAAGGCTAACGCATCACATCAACTCCATTAAGTTGGCAAAGACACTAATATGTTAAAAAAAAAAAAAAGGCCAGTGCTTGAGAAGCTATGTGAAGAAATAAATATACTATTGAAAGAAATATGAATTTTTCCAACTATTATGGGAAATAACTTGTAATTGTAAGAGAGGTCACCAAATTATGTATACTTTAAAAAGCAATTTCAATAATGTTAAAAATAAAAAGTGATATAAATGTCACAATTAGTCTGTAAGCTTCTCAAGGGTAGGGATTATGTTTTTGCCTCTCTTTGTGTGTCCAGTACTTAGAACAGTGCTTGGCACATAATAAGCATTCCATTAATGCTAATTAATTGACTGACTAAAATGTCCAGGCATTTTGACCCAGAGAGTGCACTGCTATGCATATACTCCAAGGAGGTCATAAACAGAAAGAAAGTTTGCATGTACTCCAGAATATTCGTAGTTGCACTTTCAGTGGTAGCTAAGAACAGGAAGAATGTAGATTATAGATGCCCTTTGACTGGGGAATTGCTAAACAAACTGTAGCATGTGAGTATAATGAATTTCTATGCTATGAAGAATGATGAATATGAGTAACCAAGAGAAGCATAGGAAGACAGACGTGAACTGATATAAAATGAAGTAAGCAGAATAAGGAAAACAATACGTATGCACAGTGACCATAGCAATGAAAATGTATGGAAGAACAATTGAAATTAAAGACAAATCAGCATGCTGGTAAGCTGCATAATTTCATAAGAGGTTCTGGAGAAAAGTTAAGAAAATGTATATCCTTTCCTTTGTCTGGGTAAAGATGTATGGGTATAGAGTGTTTCATTTGCTGTCATATTTATTTGATCTATGGGTTGGTTTTGCTAAATTGTCTTTTTTCCCCTCTTTCTTTTTTTGTACATGACATGCTTCACTGGATAGGAGACAGGGAAGGGACAGAGTCAGAAATAAAGGTGATGTAAAAAAGAAAGATATCAATAAAATGTTTTTTTTCCAGAAATGAAACAACAAATTGTAGCATTAAAAATTCTCCTCAAAAAGGGGTCTTTGACATATATAGTCACAGCGAATTTTTATGATCCTGAGTATCAGTATCATTAGGCATAAAAAGAGAGACACATAGACATGTGAAATGTTTTTTTTCTTCACAGAATCCTAATAGAATGATTTCCTATGGATGCAAACCAAGCCCTGAAACATTCAAAAGCTTCCCAGTTAAATCTATAGTTATTCAGAAAGACCTAACCATCAAACAATTGAACAGATTGAACAAATAGCTTATTGGGTTATCATCTCTCTCTCTCTCTCTCTCTCTCTCTCTCTCTCTCTCTCTCTCTCTCTCTCTCTCTCTCTCTCTCCTTGCTGTATCTATACATACTTCCTGGTCACCTCTGCCTCTTAAAATCCCTAATTTCCTTCAGGGCGCAGCTCATGTGCTAACTGCTATACAAACATTTTCTTGATATGTCTATATTTATAATATCCACATGGTTATATCAGAAACAAAATGCTACAGATGGAAAAGGAACTGGAATCAAAATGGAAAAGGACTTGAGATTGAATGATATTTGGAAAACTGCCTGATGTTCTCCGTGACCCTAAGCTGTCCACTGCTGCAAAACCTTTGACTTTGCTGTTCTCCCATTACTGTTCTATGCCTGTAAATCATAGAATGTTTTTTTTTAAATTTGAGGAGAATATAGTCTAAGTCAACAAGCATTTTATTGTGCACCTACAAGTTGTAAGGCGTTATGTAAGTGCTGGGAATGCAAATACTAAATGAAAAACAGACCTTTTCCTCCAGAAACATGATTTATACTGAGGGATACATATATATGGGTAAATTTGTATGATCATTTCAGGCAGAAGAGGGCAATAAGAAGTAAGACATAAGGAAATATTTCTTGTAGGAAGTAGCATATGAGCTGAGTTTTGAGTTTTGAAGCTGAGGTTTTGAAGGAAGCTAGGGATTCTAAGATGTAGGGCTAAGGAAAGGTATAAATTCAAGGAATGGGAGATAGCCCATGGAAAAGTAGATTAGAGTCAGCCCACAAAAGAATTTAAATGTCAATATGAAAACTATATTTTTAATAGGGATTCACTAAAGCTTCCTGAGTAGAGAAGTGACAGTCAGATTGGTTCTTTAGGAAGATTATTCTGGCAGCTGCATGGAAGAATAATTGGATATAGGAAGAAACTAAAGTCCAGAGATCATTACAAATATTTAAATGATAGGTGATGTGGACCTGAACTACAGTCATATCCAAGTCAACAGAAGAAGATGAATGGGAGATATGTTGTGAAAGTAGAACTGCCAAGACTTAGCACTGATTGGATATGGGGTTGAAGGAGATGGAAGACTCAAAGGTGACTCTGTGAACCTGGGTGCCAGGGAGGAAGGTGGTGTATACTACAGAAATTGAGAAAAAATAGAAAAGAAAAATAGTTTAGGGTGGGCAGGGGAATGAGTTCTCTTTAGGATACTTTGAGGTTGAGATGTCATTTATTTGGTGATGCAGACATGTCATTCTGGATAAGATGAGGGTTAGGTTATAGCCTTGAGAGTTATCTGCATAAAGATAATATTTATTCCCATTGGAGCTACTGAGATGAGAGAGAGAAAGTGAGAGTAGGTTTAAGACAGATCCACAGATTACCCAAGGGGTAATAGATGGTTGAATGCATCCTGTTACCAATGATGATGTACATATAAAAAGTGGCATAAGGATTTGCATTTTTACTATTTGTGTGTAGTCCCAAATGAAATTTCTCACATATAGATTACAAATTGGATATGCCAGAAGTGCACTTTATCATACACAGTCAAAATACCTTACTTCAGTTTCATTTTAGTCTTAAAACAACCTGGAGGGAACTATTTTAATAATGTCACTTAACTACGTTATTCGGTAAAAGTTTTTGAGTTCATAGTAGCTAGAATACAGTTCCATGAAGTGGCCACATGTATAGAATGTTATTTCACTAACTACCAGTTGGTACTTAATGCCATTGTAGTTTGTCATAAACTTAATCTTTAGTTGATACTAAAATAAATGTACAATCATGATATCGTAGATTTCAAGCAAAAAGGACCAGCAAGCCCAACTCTCTACTCTATACATGAAGAGATTGAGGTACAGGAATCTTAAGCAATTTGCTTGGGGTTAGCAAGTAGACAAGGAAGGATTTGAACTCATGTCTTCAAGAGTCCAATTCCTATGCCTTCTCCACTTCATCCCATTGCTTTTTCCATGTCCAGAAAAGGAAGCAGGCCAGGTATATGATGTGAGATAACAAGTGGACTATTACCACTGAAAAATGACAAAGTGACTAACCACTGGAATAAATTTACGCTTCCTCTATGGGAGATTTATAGAAAGACACACAGAAAAAAAAAATAAACAGAGTAAGATGTGAATAAGTTGCCATCTAAAAGGGCAGAGAGAGGGCTATCACAGGTGAGAGCATGGATCCATCAAAGTATGAAGCAGCTAGGTGTCATAATGGATAGAGTATGGGACTTGGAGTCAGGAAGACCTGAGTTTCAACTAGCTGTGTAACTCTGGATGAACCATATAATCTCTCTGTGCCTCAATTTCCTGAGCTGTAAAACAGATAATTTCACCTGCTTCCCAGGGTTGTTCCTGGGATCAAATAAGTAATTATATAAAGTATTTTTAAAACCTTAAAGCTCTATATAAATGCTAGCTATTATTACTAATATTCTATAAAAATAAGATGAATATAAAACTTTGGCAGAAAATTACAGAGTGTAATCTGGGCAATATTTTTTTTAATTTGAAATGTAATTTCTAAATCATAGCTTCAGCAAACATCACTTTTTTCTCAAAGCAGACATTAAAGAAGCTGCAAACATATGTGAGACAGTACTTGGAGGGATGTAAAGACTAGAGTTGGAGAATTCAGAATAGCTATTCGATGACAGGAGCTGATAACAGAAAATCATGTATTTTTTTTTAAAGTTAGCTTCCTCCTTCATCTTGAGGGTCCTCCCCTTGTACTAGCTCCTTCTCTGCCTCTAAGAGATACTATGATGCCAAAAGAGAAATTAATTATCATTTTCTTTTTTAATGGGGTGAGATAGAGATGGAGTAGGAAATGAGTGGAAGATGGTGTCTTGTAAGTGATGACTAGAAGATGATGTGTCAGAAAAGGAGGGTGGGACCATCAGCCCTCAGAGGTTTTCAGACTAAAAACAAATTTGAGATTCATTTACCTAGGCACTGGCTTAATTTTTAAAGCTAGGTTAGAGAAGCTTTAGTTTGGATTCAAAATGAATAGAAAGTGACTGACTTTGATGGATACCTAGGAAGATATGAATAATAATAAAGAGCTTTGACTTATTTTAAGGACAAATACATTCTGAAGACTGTGTTATTATGTCTCTTTCTCTCTCTCTCTGCCTACCAGCTGTCTATCATGCTTACCCACTTGCTGCTTTTCAGTTTGTTAACCTTCCAGCAATGTAAAAATGTAAAGCTATTTTCTCTTCATTCTAATTGTATATTTTTATATAATTAAATATCAACTACTGACTTTCATTACCTTCAGATTTTACTTGAGTGTATATCAAAGGCCTGGATATGAATGGGAGGAAAATTGGTAAGAGAAATATGTAATATGCACAATTGATCAAAGAGGTGCAAAAACAAATTAAAAACAAAGAAAAAATGTGTAGCTATAGATACATATATGTATACCCTCATAGACACAGAAAAATCTATCTATACACTTCTCTAGATAGGAGTCAAGATAACACAAACTTCAAACTTCTAAAGAGAATGCAGATCTGATTGGCATCTACAAAAATGTCGTCCTCGGACTTAATGGCAGGATTAATAAACCAAAGCCCATGAATTATAGATGAGATCTCACACAGTATGGCTGGTATTTTTAGCATGACAGGGTAGAACTATGCTGCAGGTGCTCTTTGTATTGACGCTAGAGCCAGAAGGGAGAAGGAGTGCCCATAAGAGCAGGCCCAGGAAGGTCTCATGAGAGAAAGCAAATGCAAAACTCACCCCTCTGCAAAAAGGAGACAGATTTTTCCTTGTGTGTGAAACAGAATGGCAAATGGAATGGAATGAAGCAAGTTACAGTAGGGTAGTTACTTGCTCAGCATACTAAGTAACCAATCTTGATGGCGGCCTCTGGAATGACTACTCCAAGCATTTCAGATTACTTTAGTGATCAAGGGCAAAGTTAGTATAGAGCTGGGAGGTTTAACTTCTCCTGAACTACAGGCAATCATTGGAAGAAAAAAAGCCAACAATATAGTCAAGAAAGATAATAATAACAGGTGATGAAGTGATAGAATGGAGAGCATAACAAATGTAAGGAATAAGTCTTTATAATTGTTTTAATTGCTTTTAGAGGCAATTATAAAATGTTATTATTTGTGCAGGAGCCCAAATGAAGCTTTTCACATGTAGATTATAAAGTGGAGATATGCCAGAAATGTCCCTCATCACACTGGGCCAGATACTTTACTTTGATTTTATTTAAATCTTGAACAACCTAGAGGAATCTATTCCAACAATGACTCAGCTACATTATTCAATAAAAGTTGTGTCTTTCAGAGCAGTTAGAATAAAGATCCATGAAATGATCACACTTATAAAATGTTATTTCACTGACTACCAGTGTGGTACTTAATGCTATCATAGTTGGTCATGACCATATTCCCTTCACCAGGTACTAAAATAAATGTATGATACCGGATATTAACAATTGGAAAACACTTCAGAGATCATTTTGTTTAATCTACTCATTTTATAGATGAAGATACTGAAAGTCAGATATTCCTCAAATTACAAAGATAGTAAATGTCAGAGCTGAGATTTGAACCCAGGTCTTTTTATTCTAAAATCTAAAATTCTATTCCTCCACAATTAGTATTTTCCACTTCTCCAGATTTCATCTCAGAAAATTTTCCTTACATGTACTGTCACTGTAATTTCTACCTATTGATCTAACTTTAACTTTTTTGGGCCAGACAGAAGGAATCTAAAATCTAATCCCTTTTAAACACTTAAAAGGGATCACCAGTACCTTCCAAAGACATCTCTTCTCCAGAGTAAGCATTTCCAGTTCTTTAGTCAATTCTTGTATGACTTGTTTCCAGTTACCTCACTACACATACACACACACACACACACACACACACACACACACACACACACACACGTATATATGTATAGGTATATATATGCACAGGTGCATATATATGTATACATACATGCATATATGTATGTACATATATGAAAAGAGAGTGACCAGCATGGGGCGAGGTGACTGGAGGTGACTAGTGAGGTGGTATGTGTGTGTGTGTGTGTGTGTATTTATATATATATATATATATATATATATATATATATATATATATGTATATATATATGTATATATATATGTATATATATATACATTATATATGTATATATATATATAATACACATGTACACATGTTTTTATATATGTATTATATATATATATATATATGTATATATATATATATATATATATATATATATATATATATATATTAATTTAGGCAACTCTAACCTTCTATCAACCCATTAATAAGTATTATTTTGGTTCAGTCATTCAACCAATTCTGAATCTATCTACTGTATTACCATCTAGCCCCCACAGCTCTTCATAATGGTCCACAAGGGTAGCATGAAAGAATTCTCAAATATTTGGCTGAAATCCAGGCATATCTTCTCTACAGAATTCTGCTGATCTACTAGTTTAAAAATCCTGTTTAAAAAAAAGAGAAGAAATGATGTTTACCATGACTCATCCTCATGGAACCACACTGGATCTCTACTTCCTTTCTAAATGTTCACAAACAATCCCTTCTGGAATTTTGTTAGGGATGTAAATCAAGCTCACTTGTTAGGACTGTGTCACCTTTGACAATTATACAATTATCAACCAGGACCTCGTTACCTTCTAACTACTTAGGATAGGGACTATGGGTGGCAGGAGGAGAAATCCACTTCACTATGCCCTATTTGATGCCATATAGCAGGGTTGCCAAGCTCCTAGCCCTCAGAAGCAGGAAAATCTCCAGTGTGGAACCTGAACCAGATTAAAATGTAATTGGGAAATGTATAACAAAATAATATAATACAATGTAGATAACATTAATGTATGGTTTTGAAATGTATAAAAAATAATATAATACAATGTAGATAATGTGTGATGTTCTAAGTCAATGTCCAGCCTGAAAAGATTGGTTTCTATTTGAGTTTGATGCCTATTTGGCACCATCACCATACAGGACAAATAGGTATTAGGAGTATGAGAAGCAATGTTATATAACTGTGTTAGGGCAGCCATTTTCTCTTGTTGGTATCATTAAACCAACTTGACTTGTCCCGTAAGAGTGAAACAAATGTCCCTTCTGGCCCACAGATCTGGCACAGATCTTCAGAGGGCAGAAAGTGTAATGCTTGCTCTGACCCATAGAGGGTGCTGAAAAAGTCAAGAAAATGCCCCGTAACAAGGAGGAAAATAACTATACAAGACCTAAAGTTGTGGTCGAAGCTGAATTTCTCCTCTCCTTCTCCCTGTATGTCTGTCTCTCTGTTCTTTCTATCAGGAATTAATCCTCTGTCTTCAATCATGCATTACGCTCCTTCTAATCGTCCCCTTTCCAGCATTTATAACAGGCAGAGAGAATTCTGTTCTTTTCTTCTTTGGCTCAACTCCAATAGTTACATGAGAGACCCAGCTGAGCCCAAGAGTGGTATCAACTAATAATCTAATTATATCTTATTTTCAGGAATGCATATGTGCCTGAGTTTATGGGGCTAGCATAAAGAGTTCTCACTTCAATTGACAAAAATCTTTTTTTTTCCCTGATGGATTTTTTATGTTTCTACTGAGCTAGAATCTTCCCTAGAAATAAAAGCACTTGCAAATCCTCATTTAATATGTCTCCTCTCTCAAGCAACATTTTCTGTTTATTGTAACTAGCATTCAGCCCAACACCCATTCTATTGTCCACTGCCTAGAGAGCTTGATTTACTTGCTGGAAAGGGTGAGGGTCAATTGTACCCCAGATCCTCTCTCTGAGCCGTAGATTAGACAAACTCTGTAGAACTCTGGCTTGCTTCCATGACAACATCACTTCAGAGAATCATCACATCTCAGAAGCCACGGAGTAACAACCTATCCCTGAACAAAAGTCGTTTCTGTCATACTGGCGAATGGTCATCCAGCCTTTGTTAGGTCTCCATTTCCTTTTGAGGCAACCCATTCCACTTTGGGGGATGGGAAAGGAAGAAGTATTTATAAAGTGCATACTATGTGCCAGGCCCTGGGCTCTCTTGGGGGGAAGGGAATGAACATTTATATAGTACCTACTATGCGTCAGATCTTTTTTACAATTATCATCTCATTTGATCTTCACAACAACTCTGAAAGATAGGTGCCTTTATTATTCCCATTTTACAAATGAGGAAACTTAGAAGTTACATGCCCAGGATTACCCAGCTAGTAAGTATCTTAGTCTGGATTTGAACTCAGGTCATCCTGCATCTAGTGCTGTATCCACCAGATTACATAAATACCTAGGGATTCGGGATGTTTCACCATGAAATACTCTGAAGTCATACTGTTTTGATCAAAATTCTGAAGTATTTAAATGTCATTTTCCTTTCTGTTTTTGTGGTCATCATGTAAATTTTTCATTTAGCCCTGCATGCTTTCATTTGTTTTAATTCAAACGTGTCTTCCCAAATTTTTCTGAATTCTTCATATTCATCGCTTCTTATGCCAAAATAAAATTATATTAATTACGTTTCTATTCATATGCCACAATTGGTTGAGCCATCGCCCAATTTAAGGGCACTTGCTTTCCTTCTGGTACTTTGCTATTTTGTTTTCTAAAGCTGTTATAGTTTTGAATAGGGATCTCTCCTATCTTTGATCTCTGTTGAGTATCTGCCTAGTTGTGGTATTGTTGGGTTGAAGGATATCTGCAATTAAATGACCTTTTTTTTTAGCATAATTTCACATTTTTTTCCACAGAAAGGTTAGCTCAATTGGCAGCTCCACTAACAGTGCATTAGTACAGTAATCCCCAAATCCTTCTAAAATGTATCAGCATTGCCAGTCTGATGGATATGAGGTAAAACTTCAGAGTATTTTTTAAATTTGAATTTATCTTTATTAGTAACTTCAATTAATCAGTCCACCAATCAAAAATCATTTGTGTACATTCTTTAGTTAAGAATATGCCCCTAGCCAGAGGTTTCAAAGCTACTTCTTTTCATTCTCTTCTAATTTTTTTTTTTGCATATGTGAGCTTTTATATTTAGGTCATATATCCATTTGGAACATATTGTGGTATACTATGTAAAATGCCCCAAGACTAATTTCTGCCCAACTACTTTTCAATTTTCTTAGTGTGTGTGTGTGTGTGTGTGTAGTTGTAATCTTTATACTGGTAATTGGTGCCTTTTGGTTTATCAAATACCATGCTACTATGTTCATTTTATTCTTGGTCTTTCTTGCCTAATCTTTCCCACTAATTAGTTTTTATAATTTTTAACCAACATCAAACGGTTTTGTTGATTACTACTTTATATTATAAAATGACATCTAGCAGTGCTGAGCTATCTTCATATCTGCTTTTTTTTTTCAATTATTTCCCATGAAATTGTTGACCTTCTCTTTCTGCAGGCAAATTTTGTCACTATTTTGCCTAGTTCAATAAAGTGAGATATTGATAGTTTGATTGGTATGGAACTAAATTTATAAATTAATTTAGGTAGCAAAATTATTTTATTATATTCACAATCATTTGTCTTACTTTATTTCTCTAGTGTTCTATCATGTATTTAAATGTTGCGAATGTGTCTTGCTACACAAATTTCTAAGTATCTTGTGTATTTTGTAATTATTTTGATGGAATTTATTTTTATCTCCTGCTGGGTCTTGTTACTAATGTAGAGAAGTGATGATGACGTTTGTGGGTTTATTTTATATTCTGCTATTTTGCTGAATTTAGCTATTATTTTGAATATTTTTTTATTGACTATCAGGATTCTGTAAGTAAACTAACATGTTGTCTCCAGATCGACACTGTTCTAGCTCTTTGTGTATACTTATTTCCTTGATTTTTTTTATTCCTGCTATAGTGAGTACTTCTAGAACCATATCATGTAAAAATAATGACAATAAATAAGCTAGCCCTTGATTGTACTTTTCCATTGCATATAATACTAGTTACTGTTTATACACATATATCATATTACTTTTCTTGTTTTTTAAAATGATTGAGTATTTTATCAAAGTTTTTCCTGAATCTGTTAATATAATTGTCATTTAATTATTTTATAATTAATAAGATTTACTGTATTTATAGGAAATATATATTACCTTCTTTAGGCAAATGGGAAATGGTTGAACAAGTTGTGACACATAAACATTCTGTTTCTGAACTAGAATTAAGTTTTCTACTGTTCTATTAATCTTTCTTCCCCTTCTCCTTCTTTCTCCTCCTCCTCCTCCTTTCTCCTCCTCCTCCTCCTCCTCATCATCATCATTGTTCTTGTTCTTCTCTCTGTCTCTATCTTTTTAAATTTTCCAACGCAAGATAAGCAGTCCCTAATCACCTTATGAATGGATCAACCATGACTAAGCTAGATAAATATGCACTTAGGTGTTGGTAAGAGGTATATTATTGATAAATACTTTGCTCTCATATTCACACAATCATAAGTAATTTTTTTTCTGTTCCTATCTATATGTCCCCTGCCTTTACTAGGGGGTGATGGGGTGGGGAGAACTCCATCTGGCCAAACTGTATCACGAGGAAAAACCTTTTATTTATACTTTCTCTAATTTAGATGAGAGCCAAAACAAAATTTTGAAGGAAGGGCTGTCAGCCAAAATCAATGTGAAAAGCTTAGCTTCAACTCAGACACTAATTATTTATGTGACTTAAGGCTTGCATGACTTAAGATAAGTCATTTCCCATCTTAGGACCTCAATTTCTTAATTTGTAAAATGAGGGGTTTTGTACTAGATGATATCTAAGGGCCGTTTCAGCTCTGACATTATCTAGGTAGTTAATTTAGTTCTCATTATGACTTTATTGATAGAATACTGGCATATTAATAGTATTTGAGATTTTCTCTCATCATAACTTCACATATTCATATATAAAGCTACGCTGATTTCTAGGTGGTACCAAACCTGGAAACATCTTATTGATATAGCACCAGATTTGGAAAATTAGTACATTCTATGACTGCATTCAGGGCTCAGCAATGACACATCCATAATTCAGTGGATCTGTCTGTCACATGCCCAATTCTGTGAGCAAATCAACTGGATTCACCAGGATTCTCTCCACAACATTACAATTCAAGATTTCTATTTGAAAAAATACATTTTCACTTTCCTCAAGGAAAATGAGAATCAGACATGCTGTGAAATTTAGCAAATAAATCATACTATTCGACTTGCCCCAAAAGGTCACTGTTGTATGCAAGGGGAAAAAAACCATACAAGCTAACATCTAAATGACAAAATTCTCCTGAAAAGTATGGGTATTGAGAAGGGACAAATACATAAAATGGAATAAAATATAGTACTGAGAAGTATTTATGTATTACTTGCAGCAAAAATGTCATAGTTCAAATGACTAAATTTGAATCAAAGATAATTGTAGTTTTTCATTTCATATAAATATTGTCCTGCCCTTTATATAAGTTATAGCTTACACACATGAATCAATCTTTTGGGAACAGATCATGTGTTGTCAGATCAATCACTTTTTTTTGTCTGTCTGAACCAACCGGTCCTTAATGGGACCCAATATGTTTTTTTTCCTTAGCAGCATGGCCTGTCCAATAGAGCTAATATGTTTGAATAACTTCTGAGGGTAACAGTCCTGTATTTTATTCTCTTTTTGGGGGTGCTGCAAAGCCACCGGACTATTAAAGATTATTGTAATTTGGTATCCATGTGAGGAGATTAATCAGGTGCATACAAGAAATTTGTGGCCTCAGGTACCCCAAGATAACCAGGAAGACACAAGAAAGAAATCACTTCTACATTTAAACAAAAAAAAAATCAATTGCAATCAATTTCTATAGATTAAATGAAAGCCCACAATTCCTCTAAAACATATGATGTGAATATTTTTTATTTTCAATTATTCTTCAAAACCATGAACTATATCCTTAAATGTAGAAGGCATGGAAACCTGAAATCAACATTTAGGAACAATAGTTTTTCATGGATCTGTGGTAAGTAATAACAAACCAGAGAAACCTGCTTTTACGTGATTTATAACAATGTTTAATTGCTGTTCTCTCCCAAATTCTCCCCTCCTTTGTTATCAGTTGTAATACCAACACTAATAATAGCCTTTTTTGTATATAGTGCTTCATTACTGCAAAGTGTTTTCACATATATCATGTCACCTAATCCTTATAAGAATACTGTAATAGGGAAGAAAAAGATCATTATCCCATTTCACAGAGGTGGAAATTAAGTCTTAGGGAGATTCCTTCTGAGGTCACACAGCTATCAAGTGGACCTAGACCTGGAATCCAAAGCTATAAGTAAGGTGACACAACCAGAACTTTGTTTCAGGACACTGAAATTTGGAGGGTGAAACAAATTTAACACATATACTCCCTTAGCAATGTACATACCCCCATTGAAATTAATTTGCCCTCCCACTCAAATGAATGCCTCTATTACTTCTCGTATTTTATTTTTATGTCATGAATTACAAAGTTGACTTGGGGGTGCATTTCCTCCTGCTTGCTCTGAGCATGTTTGATCCTGCTTACTCCAGCTGTTAAAATAGTCATTTAAGACTCTGCTTGAACCCAAGTCTTCTAACCGCCATCCAATGTTCTTTCTATTATACCAGTTTAGTTGGACAACTTACAATGCATTACAGAGCTGTCTTCGGCTACTAAACAGGTAGGAAGGAAGGAAGGAAGGAAGGAAGGAAGGAAGGGAGGGAGAGAGGGAAGAAGGAAGGAAGGAAATAGAAAAAGAGGTAAGAAAACAACAACGTCTTCACAAATTAAACCACAACCTTCAAGATCACAGACTGTTAAAGTTGTAAGAGACCTTAGAAACCGTCTAGTACAGGATTCTCACCCTTTTGTTGTGTCATGGCACAGAATACTCTTTTGCAGCCTGATAAATCCTAAAGATCTTTTGTGTAAATTTTATGAATTAAAATACATTTATTAATTGCCAAGCACTTTAATAAGTACTGGAGAAATAAACACGAAAGCAAGGGCAGTTTCTGCCTTCAAGGAGTCTATTTTTTTTTGGTGAGGTAATCGCGGTTAAGTGACTTGCCCAGGGTCACACAGCTAGTAAGTGTCATGTGTCTGAGGTCATATTTGAACTCAGGTCCTCCTGACTTCAGGGCTGGAGCACTATCCACTGCACCACCTAACTGACCCTGTTTCTTTTTTTAATGTAATATTTTATTTCCCCCCAATTATATGTAAAAACAAATTTTAACATTCTTTTTAAAAAAAATTTTGAGTTCCAAATACTCTCTCTTTTTCCTTTCCCTTTCTCCTCATTAAGAAGGGAAGCAATTTTATACAGGTTATACATGTGCAGTCATGCAAAATATATTTCCATGTTGGTCATGTTGTGAAAATAGTAATGTTTTTAAATGCATAAAATAAAATGCAAAGAATTACAAAGAAAACAAATTATGTTGAAAATGAAAATACTAAAAGAAAAGTTCAGACCCTAGATTAAGAACCTCTAATCTCACCAAAATCTCTCATCTTACACATTAGCAACCCAAGGGATGAAGTGACTTTTCTAAGGTTACAAAGGCAGTAAAATTGCAAGCTGGATTTAAATTCAGATTTTCAGTTTCAAATCCAGCATTCTTCTGATTACATCACACTCTATCAATTACATGGCAATCTATTTGCAGTTTGAACTTTCCTGTTTTTAGAAGCACAAAAAAACCTTCACTGTTCTTAAACCATTTTCAAGTTATTTAAGTAAAAGTGAAACCCAAGCACTCCTTTGTTATTAAAACATGTAGCCAGGACAATTCAAGTAATTTATTGTTATTATACAGAAAGTAAATATCCTTGACGATATCATATGTTATCCTTCAGAAAAGTCTTAAAGTGATAAGTGGAAATCATTTCCTATACTAGTTTCTTTTAAAAAATACACACAAAATAAATAGAAAGGTTTTGGAGAGGGAGGAGAATCTGTTAGACCATTATTTCATCTTCATAAAAGCAGGGTTACTCAGTCATGAAGTAGTACATTTGAGACACTGGATTAGGTATAGCAACCAAGACCTGATGCACTGATCCTGGCTCCCTGACAAAAGGAAACTGAGAACCTCTATTCATCACTGTAACTCAGGAACCTGGTTTTATATACTTTTCTGTGCTTCATCATTTAAGTTTTCCTATTTTTGTCTGATCTATTCAGTTCAGTTTTGCTTCCCTTGGGATCCTGCTCTGTGTAACTCAGTCTATTTGTAGTTTCTTCCTTTGCTTTTTTTCCTTTGATTTGACATTTTGGGGGTTCCAGGTACCTACGTTTAATGTTGGTCATTTCTACCCTATTCTGGCATTCTCCTAGAATGCTACTTTGGCCAAGACTACTGGCTGTTAAGCTCTTTACATCCCACCACTGCCTCTCAGACAATTTCATTTTCCTAACAGAGAGGGACTTAACCAATCAGTGCTTATTCAGAAGATCGAAAAAATCCATATGTCATATTATAGATTTATTAGCTGATTTTTGGAGACAAAACAAAACAGAAGATCTGTTTAGTGACTTTATATAATGCCTTTCATTTGTATACTGCCTTGTGATGTTCAAAGATGTGAAGGGTGGGGAGGGAAGAAAAAAGGGTGGAAATTACATGATAACTTTATTATATATTTTAAATTTTTTAATTAAATGTGAAAAAAACAGATGTGATCTGACAGATTTTTCTCACCATGGAGAAGGGAAACCCAGGTTGTCCAGCATAGAGGGATCAAACTTATGGTTATGGACTCTCTGTTGCCCAAATAAGATTAAAATGCAATTGGTAAATGTTTCAAAAAATGCAATACAACACAGATAATGTTAATCTGTAGTTTTCTAAATCATTATGTGACTCAAAGAGATCTGTTTCTATTTGAGTTGACATCACTGCCCTTCCAATTTCTACTTATGGTGGAGAAACTTTGAGGTTGCAAAAGACTACTGGATGTGACTTCCGTCCTCTTCCAATAAGTTACAGGGAAATGAATTAATGAGAAGCCAAGACAATACCTTGCTTTTCTGTCACTTATGTATCATGTACTGTAACAGTCCTAGGCATTCCTATAAATGAAGAGAGACAAGATTATCTACATATAAGGCTTAAAGATGACCAACAATCGAATGGAGATAGCCTTTTAAATGGAAATTTTAATCTCTTGACAGCTTTATAATCACTTATAACCCAGTATCTATCCAGTTTATACCTCATTCTGTGTATGCATTTTGGAAGGGTATTCTAGCAGCTTTGCAGGCATAGTACTTCATAAATCAGTGTTCTTTCCCTCTTGTTTCTTTGTCATTTTTCATTTCTTTTCCTACTATAAAATTTTAATTTGCAGTCACAATGTTTAAACAGTTAAATTATCCCCAGACTTCCACCATTTAAAATTTAATTAAATTCAGTAAGAACTTCAAATATTTTATAAAATGGGAGAATCTCACTTAAAATGTTATGTAAGCCTCAGGCAAAACTTTCTGAATTGGTATTGGAATTCTCATACCACCACTTTAAGCTCTGTCGATGCGTGGGGTTTTTTTTTTGGTTAAATATTTATTTATTTAATTTTAGTTTTTGATATTCACCTGTACAGGATTTTGAGTTTTAAATTTTTTCCCCCTCCTTTTTCCCCTCTCCAAGATAGTGTGCAATCTGATATAGGCTATACATATACAATCATATTAAACATATTTCCATATTAGTTATATTGTAAAGAAGAATTAGAACCAAAGGGGAAAACCATGAGAAAGAAACTCCATAGTCCTTTCTCTGGATGTGGATAGCATTTTCCGTCATAAGTTATTGGAATTATCTTAGATCATTGCATTGCCGAGAAGAGCGAAGTCTATCAAAGTTAATCATCGCACAATGTGGATGTTACTGTGTACAATGTTTTCACTTCATTCAGCATCAGTTCATGTAACTCTTTCCAGGTTTTTCTAAAGTCTTCCTGCTCATAATTTCTTATGATCAATGGAACAATAGTATTCCATTACATTCATATACCACAACTTTTTCAGCCATTCCCCAATTTGAAGGGCATTCCCTCAACTTCCAATTCTTGGCCACCACAGAAAGAGCTGCAATTGACTATCTGTTAACCAGGATTGAGGATAGTGGTTTAACACTTCCTTTGTACTGGATTAAATGATCATTATACTTTCCTCTAAATCCAATATTTGTTAAGATAAAATATTATAATTGTCTTTTTATTATTGATTTTATTGTTAGTAAATTTCATGTTCAATACCTCAAATGTTTAACCCTAGGAGATTGAGATATTTAGTGTTTAAAGATATGAGTAACTACTACTGAGAAATTTTGGCATTATTTCTTTTTTATTTATTTTAAAATCTATTTCTTTATTGGATAAAACAAGCGTTTCCATAATATAGTATAATAAAAAGATTACAAATGAAACTGCAAATCTGTTATGTACAATTTGTTATTCCTTTTAAATATATAATAAAGTTAGGAATTCCTCTCCCCTTTTTTTTTCTTCCCTCACTTATCCACTCCCTAGAGATGGCATTGTTTCTTAAATTAATGACATCTGATGAATTGTGGTTTGATTGATTGATAAGTATGTTGAAATATTAATAATTTATATTATATTATATATATATATTAGAAATATTAGCAATTTATAAAGAAATATCCAAACATACCCTAGAATTTAGGAATATGAGATTAAATAGCATAACAAGTCAAGTAACAGGATGAGGGGTGCCCTACAGATGAGGTTAATGACCACTGTAATTCTGTTACATTTGGGGTGGGGCATCCTAGTCACATTATTATTTCTGAATTAATTATAGAGAATTTATATTAAAGCTGCTGAATTCTTTCTCAGTTGCTGCCCTAATTATCAGAGAAATATTAACCAACTACATTTCTGTAGCACATAGGATGACAGAATTGGTACCCAAAAAGATGGGCTAGAATAATGAGTAGAGACTAACACTCAACCCAATGCCATGAGCATCAATTAAGCACTTACAATGTGTATAGTACTGTGCTAGGTGCTGGTGATACCAAATCAAAATGAAAACCAACTGATCCTGCATTCAAGAAGTTTCAATGCTATTAGGGCATATAAAATGGGAAAAGATTAATGTGTGTGTGTGTGTGTGTGTGTGATAAATTTAGAGAACACCAATCACAGGGGAATCAGCAGTTTTCTCATGGGACAAGGTACCTTAGCCAAAACTAGAAGAAAGTCAAGGATCAAAAAAGGAGAATGTGATGAAGGCACAGGGGATAAGTACATTTTTGATAGTGTCCCTCTTGAATTACAGGTTGATTTGAGACACTGTGAACTGGGACCTGGGGTGCTTAGTGGGCACTAGTAGGACATTGAGTGATGGTGAATTTTGGCATGGAAAGGGGAGAAAAAGGAGGAAACAATAAGGTATAGAGGGCAGCTAGTTGGCACAATGGGTAAAGCACCAATCAGATCCTGGAGTCAGGAGGACCTGAGTTCAAATCCAGCCTCAGACACTTATTTGCTGGGTGACCCTGGGCAAGCCACTTAACCCTGTTTGCCTCAGTTTCCTCATCTGTAAAATGAGCTGGAAAAGGAAATGGCAAACCACTCTAGCATCTGCCAAGAAAACCCCTAATGGAGTCATGAAGAGTTGGACATGACTAAAAAAAATCTGGTGAGGTAACCCTTAAGGGAGAGCATAATAGATGTCTTCAAATGTTTATCATGTGAAATGGAATAGACTTATACAGTGCTGCTTTTAAGGGCAGAAACAGGACCAATGAATGGCTATTAAAGGGAAGCAGATTTCAACTCTGTCTTATAGGATAGAACTTCATAATAAATGAAACTGACTAACGTTGAAATGTGTTGCCTGGAAAAGTGAACTTCCCATCTTTGGAGGTATTTATACAGAAATTAGATGATTGCCTATCAGAGATGTTGTAAAAAGAATCATAAATTTAGAGCTGAGAGTTCATTAATCATTGTCGCTGCCCAGTTGAGTTCAACTCTTTGTGATTAGGATTTTCCTGGCAAAGATACTGGAATGGTCTACTATTTCCTTCTCCAGCTCATTTTACAGATGAGAAAACTGAGAAGATAGGGTTAAGTGACTTGCCCAGGGTCACACAGCTAGTAAGGTCTGAGGCTGGATTTGAACTTAGATCCTCCTGACTCCAGGCCGTCTGTTCTATTCACTGTGGTGCCTAGCTGCCTTATTATAAAATAACAGACTATTAAAGCAAGAATGGATTTTATATGTCACTTAGTCCACTCCCTTTTCATATTAGCATGAAAATCTTTTATCAGACTAGTTAGCCATGATACACAGTTAAGACAAATAATGAAGATGTCCATCTTTGGATTATACAATATGGGTCATTACCGCCTGGGACTCTGAGTTCCCAGAGGGCAGCATCAGGACACCGAGTGTTGGAGCATTTGGGCATGGGAAGGAGAGAAAGGAGGAAAACAAACAAACATTGAGGTAGAGAGGTATGGAAGAAAAACTGCCTATTTCAAAATTTTGCCTAGGGCCAGTGCTGCTTTAATTCTTTTCTGGAAAAAATAAAAGGAGAATAATGATAATATCTACCAATCTAACCCAAGGGTGTTAAGTAAATTAATTAATGCTAATAAACATCTCTGAGGTCCTTCGGAGGAGGAAAAAGAAAAGGTCCGCTTTCAGGTACAACATGGAGGTTGATTTGTATTTATTGCTACATTTATTAAATTGCGGCCACAGTCATGGCCTTTGGGAGCCTTTATGAATAATCAGTAGAATGTTAATTATACTCTCATCCCATTCAATTCACCCTGAAAAAATCAGACTGAGTAGATATGTCTTGCACTACAAAATGAATGTTAAGAGAATGGCCAAAGCTGAAAATATAGGGGAGAGCCAAAGAAAAAGGCTCTCCTTTGAAATTTCCATCAGTTCCATATTGTTTGAACCCATAAAACCAATGCCTAGAGTCCCAGGCCTGATCTCAGCTTCATGCATCTTCTTTTAGAGTGACTGGGGTTCCAACTACACTTTTGACTTAAAAATTCTTGTTAAACTACATGTTTAACAATATTCAAATGTTATAGTCTCTGAACAATTCACATTCAAAATATGTAACCATATCACTATAGGCTAATTTCTAAAATTTTTCCAAAAATCACGCACATTTCTCTGCCTTAGTCTCCTCATTTCTCCTGAAATCCTTGTATCATTGCAGCAGTACGTTACAGTCAAGACCCAAAGGATTCCTCATTTGGTGTGTGAAGTTTCTTCTTAGAAGAGAAAGTGCAGTTTCCTCTACTGATTCCATTGTTAATAAGGGGTTAATAAGTTCTGTTGTGGTGAGAGAGGCTCAGCCTAGCTGAGGAATATGGGATCAACATCATTCTTAGCTGTTCCTGGCCCTTCCAATTGGCCTTTTAGCCCTTGCTTCCAGGTCAATTCTAATCATCTGTCTCCAGATACTACTTCATTGATTAATATAATTTTAACTCTATGTAATAAGCTCTAATTCTCTATTAGAGGCCTAGAAATCAGTTTCCAGTCACTTTCTGAAACTCCTGTTTTACCAGGAGTTTTAGAAGTATCCACATTTTCAGATAGCTTACAAAAATATAACCCACAACTCAAGGCATTTTGTCTTTCTCCTTTTGCCTAGTCTGTACTTCATATATTCCCATAGTGTCTATATCATCCTGTCTATATGCTGTTTTCAATATCACTATCTTTTAATTTATGAAGCATTCTTTTAACTACCCCCATGTGACTCTAGGTGCATTGCTAGGTACCCACATTCTAAGGATGCAACATCCGTTCTGCTCAGTTAAGCTTTCATATTTGCATGGATGCAGTGACATAATGGATATTAGTATTCGATCTCTAAATTATGCAAAAATTATCTCAGAGAAATTATCTCTGCCTGTCTCCCATGCCTGGAATACTCTCTCTCCTCAGCTCTGCCTATTGGCTTCCTAGATTCCTTAAGTCCCAACTAAAATTCCATCTTCTACTTGTAGCCTTCCCTACCTTCTCTTAATTCTAGTGCTTTCCCTCTATTTATTATTTCCTAATTATCCTTTGTATCCTTTTAGCTTGCTTTGTATATATCTATTTGCCTATTTACTGCTACGTTAGAATGAGATCTTTGAGGGCAGTGACTAACTTTTGCCTCTTTTTGATATTTCCAGCACTGAACATCATTGCCTAGCAATGATGGTGTTTAATCAATGTTTACTGATTGATTGATTGGTCTGACCTGAAAAGAGAAAACATATGGAAAATCATCTATCATATCAGAGTCTGAAAATAAAAGGAAAAATAATACTTTTCCCCCTAGTGGATAGATGTGATACTAAAGCATACAGGAAAATTCCCTGGTGGAGAATCTCTCTAGTTCATCTCTAAAAATGCATATGGTATCTAGATGTATCTCAGACAAAGCCTGTATAGTGTAATACTCCACCAAGGGCTAGCCCTTTGCTTTTACACTCCACTGGTTGCGAACTGATTTCACCAGGTGCCTACCACTCCCCAGGTTCAAAAGTGCTGTGTGAGATAAGGACCCTTTGGTTAGGTTCATACTCCTAAAATTGTAGATGAGCCCCCTATGAATGTACATACCTTTAATAATCAGTCAGTAGATACCATTATCAAAAAAGCAAATGGCATTTACTATGATGACAAGGTGAGCACAGTAGCTGTAAAACATTCTCCCCAGAAGCTTGGAAGAAACTTTATACATAAATGAAGAATACACAGGTAGTGTGCTGCACGCTCAGTGTGTGTGACTGAGGCAGCTTATACTTTTGGTATTGCAAGACCCTGCTATCCTTTCTCATTCCATGAGAAATGTACTGAGAATTGTGTCTCTGCTGTCAGGATCTCTGAGCTGGATTTCCTGGGTCTGCTCCTCTCCCCAGCTAAACTCTTGACTTTCAGGGATAATTCTCTCTTAAATCCCTACTTGCCTGTCTTCTCTGCTGCAAAGGCTCTCCACTGACGCTCCTGTTTCTTAGCCTGGCAAGCTGCCCTTCTAATTCCATCAAGGAAGAGTTTCTTCACATCTCATAAAGGAGTAACAAAGTGAAAGCCCTTTTTGTACTTTTGTTAACACATTAACACCTCATGGTCTCTGTTACTTGCCTGTCCTATGATTTCATTGACTGGAGTTGGGGGAATGTGAGTGGAATCAGTTGATGAGGGGCATCTTGACCAATTTCTCCCTACTAAAATCACCCCCAAACTAGTTAAATATGTTCTACCCTTAGCAAATAAAACGGGATGCTTTTGAAAGCACGTTTGTCCACAGTCTCAAATCTGAATAGTTCTATTTACTGACTTGGAGAGCCTCAGATATTGTCCTTTTAAATACTTTCCCCAGTGACTTGTACTAAAGAGTTTCAGCAAAGTCTGTTTGACAGTTATTATACAATTCAGAAATTATTATTCTTTCATGAATAGGCCCGGATCTGTGACAGGTTATAGGATTATACTAACCACCAAATACAGGGTGTCCCAAAAGTTTTAGTGCATTTTGAAGTTTCAACAGCTTAAGCCTTCACTAAGACTTTTGGGGTACCCTGTATGGTATTACCAATGATAGAGTCACATACAACAGCCAAATATATACACCACATGCAGAAAAACTGTTACATGCATTTGCCACAACGGAATATGAAAAACACTGTACATGAGAAGATATTAAAAAAACACATATTAGGGGCAGCTAGGTGGTGCAGTGGATAGAGCACCAGCCCTGGAGTCAGGAGGACCTGAGTTCAAATCCGGCCTCAGACACTTACTCTCTGTGTGACCCTAGACAAGTCACTTAACCCCAATTGCTCCACCAAAAAAACAGAAAAACAGAAGCACATATTAGTATAATTCAGCAGATCACATATCAACATGTATATCATCACTATAGTGACATTAATGGGGAATATGGCTTTGATGCCAAGAATGTGTGGCATTGTGAAACATGTAAGCCCACCAATGAGTTTTGTCTGGCTACATAAGTAACCACCTTCCTCATTTCTCCTGAGTTATCAAGAGTAGTTCTATTCAGTGGTCCGATAGTCTAGTCATGCTCTCCTGGGCTTATGGAATAAGCACATCCCTGCTACCATGTTGTTCCAATTCTGACCTTGTGGATGCCTCAGATTGGCTGTGACAGTCTCCTATGGGTAACCTCTCTTCTCCAGGAACTTCTGCACCTAGAGTATTGGAAGGGGCAAGAATTGACTTTGGGTTTTACCTTTCCCACTATCTGCATAAAGGTTTCTCTGTGATTGGAATGCATTTTATTAACGTTCTTAACTTGTTGGCAGTGACCAATAAAAACATTAGAAAGTATGGGATAAAGCCTTTGGCACCATTCCTGTATGCATGGATTAGAAATGTTACATGTTAGTCATGCTTAGAGTCCTGCTTTGGCCTCAGAGGTCCTATCATATTTAGTAGGATAGAAGTAAAATGGTCAGACATAGCGGCATAATGGCGTAATGAGGTTTTAGACTTTTTGATTTCTGCCCATGCCAAAAATCGCCTAAATTAGTTTGTCCTCCTTTTACAGATAAGGAAACTGAGGCCGCAAATTAAGTGGCATGCCCAACATCATGTAAAGCCACTTCCTGAACCAAGTGTTTTGGCTTCAGTTCCCAATTTCTTTAAGATTTTCATTGAGATCTAACATGCTAAGGTTCCATGGATTCCAAATGAATGCAGTGTCCATTGCCAATATACATCCAGCTAACAGTTCTTCTTATTGATTTAAAATGGTGACCAGAGAGGAGACAGAGAAGGATCTTAGATGAAACAAAGTACCGAAAAGCAGATTCCCCTATTTGTCAAGGATGATTGCATCCCATGGCAACAGAACATGTTATTAGCTGTGGAAGAGGCTCTGAACATTGTGACTAAGGCTACAATTCATTCCTTAAGTTGCCCATTAAATTGTAATGCCAGCTCTCCTGTTTAAAAGCTCCTGTAGAGTTTCCTTTCTGTTTTATCATTCAAACACCCTTTCCAGTCTCAGTCTCTGCCCAGAACACCCAAAGTGATCTGAAAGCAGAATTTTCTTTCTAGTGATCTGAAAGCAGAATTTTCTTTCCAGACAGTAAGGGCAGATTAAGCAAAAGAAATTCAGATGAAAAGGGAAAATGTTTGTTTTCACCAATGGAAGGACGAAGTTATTGCCAACAGTGAAGAAATAGACTTTGCCCATTACTTACTAAAGCAGAAAAAAAATGGGTTAATATCAGTTATTAATCCTGGGTTCTTATGCTAGCTGTATGACCCTCAGCAAATCACTTAACCTTTCAGTGCCTATGGAAACTTCTAAAGCTCTAAGGTGGAAGAATTGTTGCTGATCAGCCTTGATGGTGCAAGCTCCCTGAACCAGTGAAAACCCAAGTCTGGACCAGTGGTGACCTTCACTACCATCACCATTGTACAGAAAGAAAACTGAAGTTAATACAGTGGCTTACCAAACTTGAAGAAGTGGCAGAGCCACTGATCGATCCACCCCAGGTTTTCTGACACCAAAGCCAATAAACATTCCAAAATGGCATAGACCATGATACATCAAGACTTACTACATCAGTGCAGGTATTCACACCATCAACACAACCAATCAAGTGTTAATAAATATCTACTATATGCTGGCCCCTGGGGAAACAAATACAAAATTTAAACAGTACCTGCCTTCTTCAAAGTTCTCATAATCCATTGGGAAAACAGGACGTACGTATGCAAGTGGATATAAAATATAGACAAACTAACTATGGAGTTATTTTGGGAGGAAGGCATTAGTTTTGGGGTTTCCAGAAAAGTCTCAAGTAGATGGATCTTGAAC
Organism: Phascolarctos cinereus; assembly: GCF_003287225.1. Lineage (NCBI taxonomy): Eukaryota > Metazoa > Chordata > Mammalia > Diprotodontia > Phascolarctidae > Phascolarctos > Phascolarctos cinereus. The sequence goes on from NW_027556098.1 coordinate 9,049,609, forward strand.
CTCACTTAAAAGTGAGCTAGGTATTCTAGGTCCAGGTCAGGTGAGGAGGAAATGCATTATAGACATGGAGATAGTCTATACAAAAGCATTGACAGGAAATGAAACATACTGTGTGGAAGACAGCAAGTGGTCCAGGGTGGATAACCCATCCTGTGTGAGAAGGGGAGTAATATCTAATGTTAGGAAAAGTAGGTGGGAGCCAGATAGCTGAAGGACTTTAAATGCCAACAGAGAGTTTCTATTTGATTCTAATGGTAATAAAGAGTTGCTGCAAGTTCTTAAGAAGGGTAGTGACATGGCAAGCTTTATGAATATTACTTTGTAAGCTATTAGTGAAGAGGGAGAAGAGAAGGCGGAGGAAAAAAAGAGGGGGAGGGAAACAGGGAGGGAAGGAGAGAGAGGGGGATGGAAAGAGGGCAAGAAAGAGAGGAAGGATGTATAGAAAGGGAGGGAAGTTAAGTGAGAGAGAAGGAAGTGAAGAGAGAGGAAGGGATAGAGAGAGAAAGAGAGAAGAGGGAGTGAGAGGGAGAAAGAGAGGGAAAAGACAGAAAGGGAGGGAGAAAGGGAAGGGAAGAAGGGAGGAAGAGGGAGAGGGGGAAGGAGAAAGAAAGGGAGAAGACGAGGGAGAGGAAGAGAGAGACTAGAAGACCAATTAGGTCACTGAAATAGTCTAGGGGAGAACTGATGAGAGCCTAAATTGGTGTCATTTCTAGGGGAATGGAAAGAAGTGGATATTGTTCATCTACCATTGCTCATTTTTACTCTGTAAGTGGCTTACTTCCTTTTCCGAACAGAAATGTGCTCCAAGCTACTTATCATCATGCACCATCTCATTGCCCACTGGGTCATCCACAGCTCTGACTCCTTAGAGACTCTGGGATTCTAAGATTTACTACCAAACAGCAGCAGGGGTTGGACTAAATGGAACTTCTCCAATGATACAACCTTTGAAATATCAGGAGTTCACAGTCAGGCATTAAAGTAGGGTTTTTCCATGATAATATGATTTGAAAATTATTTTTTTAAATACTGAAGTACTATTACAAGGATTCTAAAGTGCTGTTTTTAGAAAAGTTTAAAACATTAAAGAGTTATTCATTTAGGCTCCAAACATAATTCTGATAATTCACTTTTTATAGCACTTTACATATGTTCTATACATCAATATGTAATAGGGATCTTGCACATGCCCAGGCCACCCAAGATGGTGTCACCCATAAAGAAGATGCTGGTGACCTGTTTCTGGGAGAATTGTGAGAATTAGAGTAGGGTGGGCATTCTCTATTAGATTACCATGTTATTGGGAGGAGCCATTTTCCATTGGCGGCATACCTAAAACTTTCAATGTCTTTAGAGGATCTTAGTCAACATTTACTAGCTGTGTGACCCTGGGAAGTTACTTAACCCTGTTTACCTCAGTTTCCTCATCTGTAAAATGATCTGGAGAAGGAAACAACAAACCAGTCAGGTATTTTGTTCCAACAAAACCCCAAATGAGGTCACAAAGAGCAGGACACAACTGAAACAACTGAACAACAACAAAAAGTCAGCACCAACAAGAACTTTGTTGAATCTAGGTGACTAAAGCCACGTGGCTATAAGAGACTGAGATTTAGGCCTTTTTGCTCATTCTGTTTCCTCTACAAGGTACAGGGAGTAATCTTCATTCTGGCCAGAAACTTGAGCCATGAGGATTAGGAAATCCCGAATTAAGAATGAGTGTTGCCCAGCAGTAATAATACCCTGAGAAGCAAGGGTCCTGGGACTCCAGCCCAACAGAAACTGGCAGCAATATCAGCTTTGCACTTGAAATTGGTGGGACTGTATGTAGAATGTAGAAACTGAGCTAAACTGCAAGCCTAATCCTCCTCTTTCTTCTTCCTCCCCAAGAGACCAAGGTGGTAAAGCGCAGATCGTTTCCCTGAGGTGTTGAGGGAAATACTTGTGTATTTGCCTTTGAAATAAATATTCCTTTGTAAAAGATTTTCAGTGTTAAGTGATTGAAGTACTAGCCAAAGGGCCATTAAAATGGAGGAACACGGCCTCAAACTGATTGAAGAGAAAAAAATATAATCTCAAAATGTTCAGTGCATGAAATCTGAGATATGGGGGAGAGTTGGGGTGCTGGGGCAAGGATGGGAAATGTAATAGCCCTGGCCTTGAGTGGGACTAGAGCAACTATATTACAAATAAAATATAACTTATTTAAGGCCCCAAATTCATTCATTCTTTCTTTCTTTGTATCTTTCTTTCATTCATTCTTTCTTTCTTTCTCTTTCTTCCTTCCTTCCTTCCTTCCTTCTTTCTTTCTTTGTTTTTCTTTCTTTCTTTCTTTCTTTCTTCTTCCTTCTTCCTTCCTTCCTTCTTTCCTTTCTTTCTTTCTTTCTTTCTTTCTTTCTATCTATCTTTCTTTCTTTCTTTCTTTCTTCTTCCTTCTTCCTTCCTTCCTTCTTCCTTTCTTTCTTTCTTTCTTTCTTCCTTTCTTTCTTTCTTCCTTTCTTTCTTTCTTCCTTCCTTTCTTTCTTCTTCTTTCTTTCTTTCTTTCTTTCTTTCTTTCTTCTTTCTTTCTTCTTTCTTTCTTTCTCTCTTTCTTTCTTTCTTTCTTTCTTTCTTTCTCTTTTTTCCCCCAGTGCCTAGCGCAGTGTTCCTGGCAGAAAATTGGAGCTGAATAAATGCTTGTTGATTGGGTGCTAATTATGCTATTTGTTCTTCACATCAAGCTCATGGGGTAGACAATATCATTATCTCCACATTATATCTGAGGAAACTGAGACTCAAGAAGTTCAGGTGATTTGCTAAGGGTCTCACAACTATCTAGTATCTGAAGCAGAATTTGAACCCAGTCTTCCTGACACCAATTATAATACACTACGTCACATAGTTTTCTAATAGTTCTTGATCTGTTGTAATCTATTCTATCTCAGTGAGAATATATAGACGTGTCTTTGGCAGTGTGACTGAACAAAAGACAAGGAGATGGTGAAGCTATGAATCAGTCATCACATCCAGACCATGTGAGAACTGGGGAGACCTCTCCCAAAGCTCACAGAAAGAGTTGGTGTACTACATGTGTCCTTTGTTGTTGTTCAGTCATTTCAGTTGTGTCCAACTCTTCATGACTTGGCAGACACCGTAGTAGCTTGCCATTTCTTTCTCTGATAAAGAACTGAGGCAAATAGGGTTAAGTGACTTGTCCAGGGTCATGCAGCTAATAAGTATCTGAGGTCAGATTTGAACTCAGGAAGATGAATCTCCCTGATTCCAAGCCCAGTGTTCTATCCACTGCTCCACCTAGCCACTCAGGCTTATCCTTGAGGCTCTTTAAAATAGTGGAAGAAAGTATTCAGAGCAGAGGGAAATCTCAGGACAAAACCTCTCACTCCAAATAAAATCAGAACATGAGGGGTATGAGGCTCCCAAGGATGAAATTCTTTTTTTTTTAAGGCAATTGGGGTTAAGTGACTTGCCCAGGGTCACACAGCTAGTAAGTGTCAAGCATTTGGTCTGAGGCCGAATTTGAACTCAGGTCCTCCTGACTTCAGGGCTGGTGCTCTATCCACTGCACTACCTAGCTGCCCCTCAAGGATGAAATTCTGGTCCCACAGTCACAGTTGATTCCAATGAGGAGGAAGAAAAGGAAGAGGTACCTAAAAAGCTAATGTTTCTACACAGATATTTCATAAACCAATCCTGACCACTCAACTGAAACTGTTCCTTCCAAGATGGCCAATGACTTTTTAACTGTCAACCCAGTAGCTTTTTTATCACCCCCGGGCCTTCTGCCATAGAGAGAACCGGCTACTGTTGTCTTTTTTCGAGGATCTCCTATTTTGATATACTCTCCTCCTTCAGAGTCCATGTTACTTCCTCCTCCTTGTTCTCTTCCTCTTGCTCCCTTCCTTCTTCATCAAGATTTAGTGATTACAGATCAGCATGGAGTGCATGGGGTATTCCAGGAGGACTACCACCTCTGGCGTGAGTGTTTGCTGAGTCCTTTTCAGGGCTGCTCATCTACCTTTCACTCAGCTCTGGCTCTAAGAAGCTGTAGCATGCACAGCAGTCACACCCTGATAAAACCATCTCAGCAGATGGTCTAACCCAGGTGGAGGGTAATGGACAGGCCTCAAACCCGCTGGTGACTTAGGGGAGTATCTATCCTGAGCATGTGAAGACTTCCCCTGGGGAATGGGCCAATGAGAATGATTTATTCCAATGGTAATGAAGACAGATGAAGCTTGGTTAGACACTGAAGATGCCAAGGTCATCCAATGCATCTTGAGCCATTGCCAGTCCATCTTGACTTTTGTCCTGCTGCTGGACTTCAGTGACTCTTGGAAGAGTGAGGCAGAACACTGGCCCTGGATTCAGGAGGACCTGAGTTCAAATCTGAACTCAAACACTTGACACTTACTAGCTGTGTGACTCTGGGCAAGTCACTTAACCCCAACTGCCTCATGCAAAAAAAAAAAAAAGAGTGAGGCTGATGACTGTGCAACTCTGCCTCATTTAAATCCAATCGTCATGGGACCTCTTCAAAAACAAAGGACAAACAACTGATTACAAATCCTCTTCTATCATCCTAGTGGTAAGCGTCCTTCAAAGTTCTGTCTTTAGTCTACTTTTTTTTCCTCTTTATATAATCTATCCCTCAATCTCATATAAATGTAAATGAATCCTAAATCTATATATCCAGTCCCCATTTTCTCCTAACCTTCAGGTTTTCTATGTTATTTTCCCCTTCTTCAATCTACTCTTTACTCATCCAACAAACTCATGTTTATCATGCACAGGTCTGATCATATGTCACTTTCATGCTCAAAACCCATCAGTGGTTGCCTATTGCCTCTAGGATAAAATGTAGAATCCTTATTTTGGCATTAGCTCTCCACAATCAGACTCCACCAAATATTTCTGTTTTTCTCCCATATTCCTTATCTTTGTATACTTTGTGTTTCAGTCAAAACAGATTTCCACATATTTCCTAATGTCATTGTCTACTTTTCTACTCAAATGATTCCAATGTACTCCCTCACCTCTGCCTGTTGAAATTCTTCAGGGTCTAGCTCTTCCATAGAACTTTCTCTGCTGTCTCCAGCTAAAAACTGATGTCTCTCTCTTCAATTTTTTCTAATGCTTTCTGTGATTTGCTTCAATTACAATCTAATTATTATAATATAATTGTCTCTATCACTTCTATTACCTTGCAAGTTTTTTGAAGGCAAGGATTCTTTTTTTTTTTTCCTTTTTGTATTTGCCAGGGTCTGGAATCCTACCTTACATAGCATAGGCTCTTACTGTAGAGAAGGAAATGGAAAACCACTACAGTATCTTTGCCAAGAAAACTCCAAATGAGGTCATGAAAAGCCAGACTTGGCTGAAAATGACTGAATATCAGTAAGGCATTTAATAAATGTTTCTTGAGGTGATAAGCTCATAGAGGAGACCCAGCCAGAGGCTTCCTCATCTTATTTTCAAATTCCTTTCCTCCATCCTATTTAATTCCTCTGGGTCTGACACTTGGGCAGATGTTTTTATCATTTAGGGGTCTATCCTAAATCAAACATTTAGTGACATCATAGTACCTTCCTCACCCCCAAATAGCAATCAATGATTACCAATCATTATGGACATGCTCCCACTACCTCCCAAATTTCTCTCTATTTTTTCCCTTTAGGCAGGTTTGAGAGTTCTACCTGGATAAGTACTTTGAGATCATTCCCACTAAGAGTTTCTCTTCTTTTGCATCATTTGGGATATGATAGAGTGGCTTCCTGTTGAGATGTGGGTTGGACCAGATGACTACAGAGATCTCATCTAATTCTAAAAGTTTGTATTCGATGTGATTCTTTCCTTTTCTTATAGGTCATTTAAAAGAAAGAAAAGTAAAAACATAATTCAAAATGGCAGCATAAGATATATGATAGAAAAATAGAATCGAGCAATAGATTTTAATATTAACTGAAACTAGTTTTTCTATACTTTTTCACTTTTTAAAGAATAAATAATTTTGTTATATATTTCTTACACTGAAACATCTTCAAGGAAGGAGTTTTCATATAACATAAATTAAACTTTTTTTATGTTTCAAATGGCATCTCACTTTATCTTCTCACTATTCTCTAACATGTCTGTGCTACTCTTAAACATAGTGTACCTTTGCACATACTTAATAAAAGTTTGTTGAATTGAACAGAATTAAATGGAAACATCTCATTCTAAACCTTTGTTCAAAGCACTTCGCCTACCTGGAAATGCTTTCCCTTCTTCTCAGTGTAACCCAAAGTCCTTCAGGGCTTAACTCAATTTCCTTCTAACTTTGTGATGCCTTCCCTAACAAGTTCAGTTTCCCTTGTCTGAATTCCAATAAGTTGTACTGTCTACACCATTCAATTTGGTGCTTAATCATCCACTGCCTTAGGTGGTGATTTGGTTTCAAATACTGTCTTTACTATTCACTATCCATGTAACTTTGGGCATATCACTTACCCTTTCTGACCCTCAGCTTTATCATCTGTAAAAATAGAGGGTTAGATTAGATCAGAGCTTCCTAACCTGGGGTTGATCAACTTTTTGACATTTTGATAATTATTTCAACATACTTGATTTCCTTTTTAGTATGTGAATTTAATTAATTCATTTTAAAACATTCTGAAAAAGGATCCATTAGATATACCAGAATGCCAGATGGATTCATTATAGAAAATCAGTTAAGAATCCCTGGACTAGATAAACTAAGGACTCTTCATGCTTTAAGTCTATGACTTAGTAAAATAAACTTTTCATTTCTTTGAAAACAACTTAGATGTATCAGTTTTTTATAAATGTGCATCATTGGCTTGGATGGGATGACCAAAAGGTGATGGTTAGATCAACCCAAGTTTTGGAAAGGTTCTATAGCTTGCCCTAAATACCCTTATTCAAGAACCCCCTTTTAATGTTCTTATAAATGCTTGCTTATATGAATGTTCCACTCTGCCCTGAAACTGGAGAAAATTTTGTTATATATGAAGCAATCACAAAGGTAAATCCCATTTAACCCCTAACACCCCACTACGCTCAGCAAAAGAAATATGTGAATTCTACCTATCAGACTGGCCAAGATGACAAAACAAGAAAATGATAAATGTTGGAGAAGATGTGGGGAAATTCAAAGACTAATGCATTATTGGTGGAGTTGTGAAATGATCCAACCATTTTGGAGAGCAATTTGAAACTGTGCCCAAAGGGCTACAAAAATGTTCATACCCTTTGACCCAGCAATAGTAGTTCTAGGGCTATATCCCAAAGAGATTATACAAATGGGAAAAGGACCCACATGGACAAAAATATTCATAGCAGCTCTTTCTGTGGTGGCAAAGAATTGGAAATTGAGAGTATGCCCATCAACTGGGGAATGGATGAGCAAGTTGTGGTATATGAATGTAATGAAATACTATTGTGCTATAAGAAATGATGAACAGGCTGACTTCAGAAAAACCTGGAAAGACTTGTATGGTCTGAGGCTGAGTGAAGTGAACAGAACCAAGAGAATGTTGTACACAATGACAGCCACGTTGTGCGATGACTAATGTTGATAAACTTAACCCTTCCCAGCAATGCAAGGATCTAAGACATCTCCAGAGGCCTCGTGATGGAAAGTAGTATCCATATCCAAAGAAAGAACTATGGAATTTGAAGGCAGATAGAAGCATACTATTTGCTATTGTTTTTTCTTCTGTTGTGTTTTGTTTCCTCTTTTTGTTGGTTCCTTCTATTGGTACTAATTCTTACTTACAACATCATTAATGTGAAAATATGTACAGCATATATTAGATTGTGCACTGTCTTGGGGAGGGTGGTGGGGAGGAAGAGGGAGAAAAATTTTAAACTCAAAAGCATATGGAAGTGATTGTTGATAAATCAAAATAAATTAAGAAAAAAAGAGAAAAAAAGAAATATGTGAATTCTAAGCTGTTAACCAGCTAGGACACATCCAGTGGAGTGGAGGAAGTTGAAGAAGGAAATCTAGAGGGATGATGACAATTCCTGTGTGTGTTTGAGATAGATTAAATAGATGTCATGGGAGTTGAAGAACTGGGAGGCCTGGGTATTTTGAAGGGGGCTGGTGGAGAAGACTGAGTTAGGTACAATTTAGTGAGAAGGAGTGAGGGTGACCTGGAGGTCTGTAAATGACAGTAATCATGTTCTGGACAGAATGGAAGTAACTTTAAATGTAGCAAAGATGGTGGCTGAGGATGGGAGGAGGACCTAAAGGTGATGTTGCATTGAAAGAAGTATGCTAACCTCTCTTCCTGGATTTATGTGCTAGGAGGATGAGAAAGGATTAGCCAGCCTTGGAGAGGGTGCCAAGAAAGGTGTGATTTTGGGAGAAAATTGAGTTTAGTAAGTACCCGAAGAGAGGATGAAGAAATCTAGGATGAAGAAGAGTCTGTTAATAATAGAGTAGGGTTTCTGGAGGCATAGTAGAGAAGGAGGACAGGCAGAGGAGAATAGATGCTGTGGAAGTTTAGAGATGAGTTTACTTGGGGAAAAGGGGAGGTGAGTAGCAACAATCAGCTTGATCTGCTTTCAAAAAAGATTCCATTGTTGATCTCATGTTAATGGCTTGGATCACCAGTCCAGGAGGCATATTGGGAGGCTGTTCACCCTGTTAGAAAGAGGAATCCAGGAAAGAGGCATTCTAGCTTGGAGGTGGCAGGCCTGGGGCTGAATAAGGGAATAGACTAGTCAAATGGCTAGCATTATGCTGGGGGTTAAAATATTTCTTCCCACCTCTCCAACCCCAGAAATATCCCCCCAATATGTGGTGCCCATGCTGGTTCTGTCTCTCTATGTACATCATTAAGTGAAGTACATGTAAAGCTTTTTCTTGTTTGGTATATTCCAGAAGGAGCTCAACCTCATAAGGGATGCTTCAAGGTTATTTAGGCCTTAGCTACAAGCCAGAAGACCACCCCCAGAAGTAAGCCCATGTCCAATTGAAAAATTAATACACCTTCAGGTGAAGTTGAGGAAATGGGAGATAAGATTCCACCTTGTCTCCTCACCAATGAAGATAAATGCTGAGGAGACCAAAGTGGAGAAAGATAAGTAGGGAACAAAGAAAATGTTGTGGAACTAAAAGGACTGGGGGTCACAATCTGGCAAACATGGAGGGGGCACAAAAGTACCAGCCATCTGAGTCACATGTCTTTGTGGTCACTGCCAAATAAAAATAAAACTAGGTACACAAATGTGCACATTGTGTTATTCCTGTGCTAAGGAGAGACCTCATGGAAGGCAGAGAGAGCAGTTCCTTATAGCCAGAGTGACTGGTTGCCCCGCTCACCTTGGGGCAATCTCTATAGTGTTTGCTGTTACCCAAATACTGTTATCTAGATTCTCCTCCCCCTAAAAATGGTAACCAGGCGATGGGAGGAGAGAATGGGGATTCCTCACAGCAAATCCCCCTACTGGGAGAAAAACAAAAACAAAACTAAACTGAAACAAGGCATGGTACATACTGCGAGAGACAGTACCAGTGGAGTGGTAAGACCCTTGGAAGTAGAAAAGAATTAACTTATATTTTTTTATTTGGGAAAACATATTTAAGTTAATTCTGGGCTTTTTTTTCAAAGAAACTTTATTTTGTTTCTCTTCTTCAGAATAAAAGATATGCTAGAAATGCATAAATCCTAAAAAAAAAAAGGTAAAAATATTTCATAACTAGATGAGGAAAAGCAAATAAACAAAAAAAGGAGTGTCTACAATTAATGCTATACCTGGAGAGTATAAACAATGCAAAAAATCAACAAACCTAGAAGGGGATCACCAAGCAAATATTGTTTGTGTAACATTCTCTTGATTTTGTTGGGGGACTATATGACTGAAGGGAGCCACACCAACAGGTTAGCCCCTCTATCCTGAGGGGGCAATCCAAAGCCAGTTGAGAGAGCAAGAGTGCTCTAGTTCCACTTTTAGGTCTATTTCCAAAGATGATTAGGGAAAAAGGAAAAGAATCTGTATGTTCTAAAATATTTATAACAGCTTTCTTTGTGATGGCAAGGAACTGCAAATTGCAAAGATGCCCCTCAGCAGGGGAATGACTGAACAAGTTGTGGTATATGATGGTAATGGAATAAGAAATGATGAGCTCAATGATCTTATGGCTTTTTTTTAACTTTTTAGGCATTTGGGGTTAAGTGACTTGCCCAGGGTCACACAGCTAGTACATATCAAGTGTTTGGTCTGAGGCCAGATTTGAACTCAGGTACTCCTGACTTCAGGGCCGGTGTTCTATCCACTGCTCCACCTCAGGGCCGGTGTTCTATCCACTGCTCCACCTAGCTGTCCCGAGCTCAATAATCTTAGAAAAACATGGATAGACTTGCATGAAATAATGAAAAGTGAAATGAACAGAATCAAGAGAACATTGTATACAGTAACAGCAATATTATTTTAAGAAAGACTTTGAATGAATAAGTCATTTTGACTATTACAAATTACCCAAATTAACTACAAAGGACATATGAAGAAAGATACTGTTTGTATCCAGAGAAAGAACTGATAAATGGACATGTGTATAGAATAATTTTACATATATATTTATATCTATCTGTCTATCTCCTATTCATGTCTAATGATAGTCATCTATAGGGTGGATGAGGTGGAGAAAAAAAAAGAAATTTACATGATAACTTTGTTGTATATTTAAAAGGAATAGCAAGTTGTACATAGTAGATTTGCAGTTTCATGTGCAATCATCTTTTTTATTGTACTATGTTATTGAAATGCTTGTTTTGTTCCATAAACAAAAATAAAATAAATTTCTAAAAAAGAGTGTGCTGGGAGCTGCACAGAATAGAAGCTACATGGGAGATGGAAAGGAGAAGCTGGCAGTGCCAGCCATGGGATTCTCAGGAGGGGGTGGGTGAGTCAATAGACCAGGAACTATATCAGGATGGATGTTGTGTCACTGAAACCTGCCCTGGACCACAGACCCAGTTGGTTATTTTTGCAATTTTACTCTTCCTCTTCACCTCTCTCTCTCTCCCAAGAGGGCCATGCCTGTCTCCTGAAAATCATATCTACTGATTGAAAGTTTATCTTTTTATGTACTTTGTCTTTAAATCTGAGAAACCTGGTTAACCATAGCATTGCCAATCTATGAATGCCCTTGTTCAAATGAGGTAAGAAGGGGGCTATGAGAAAGAGATGAAGTGAGAACAATATCTTTTTTTTTGAGAACAATATATTTTTTATAATTGCAATATATTTTCTTAGAGTGATTTTCTAACTGGGGACACAAAGCTGCAGAAAAAAGTTATCCCTGGAGCAAAGAGAAAAGAGAGACCTTCCTCTTTTGACAATGAATGAGCATTTTGGCATGGAGATATAAAGGAAGCTGTGGCTAATTGCCTTGCATTGGGAGGTAGGACCATTACTAGCTCTCTTCTTATTGTTTCTAGTAGGCTGATTGAAAGGAAAACCACTCATTCCTTCAGAGGGGAGGAGCTGAGGAAGTGACTGGAAAGGAGTAGTCCATTTCATGCAAAGTTGGGGGTTGCATTCATTGGCAAGATTAAGGGAAATCATTTCATTTGCAAATAATTGGGAAAGGACGTACTTTCAATATAAAAGTCAATTCAATCCAAAGGAATTATCACAGTCTTGCTTCTATGTGTATTATGGCAAATGGGACATTGGAGATGACCCTGGGATCTTGAAGACTGTGCCAGGAGAGCACAAGCTCTGTTGAATCCATATTGTCTTCAAGGATCTTTCCTAATTTTCCCAGCTGCTAATACTTCTTTCCTCCAAATTACCTTATTTTTCTTTGTATGTGTTTTGGATGGACTTAACACGAATAATGTGTTGTTTCCCCTGGTAGAGTGTAAATCCTCTGGGTGCAGTAACTGGCTTTTTTTTTTCTCCACTGAATAAGGTGCTGGTTTTACTGACGGTACAGAACATTGGTGTCAAACTCAAACAGAAACTGGGGCCACTAAACTGTACATAAGAATCCTTGCAGGCAGCCTATTGACTTAGAAAACACATCTTAACATTATCTATGTTCTATTTTTATTTATTTTGTCAAATATTGTTTAGCTACAAATATTTTGTCAAATATTAGTTCTGTGACATTTGAGAGTGTTGGGAAGCATGTTTGACACCTCTGGTCTAAAACAAGACTCTGTTTCTCTCTCCTAGTATAGAGGTGCCTTGGGACAGAGTCTATCTTGGGGAGTGTAAGATTCACAGATAGGTAAATAGATTTGGAATTAGCCCCCTCCTCCACCAGTGGTATAACTCCTCTTTTGGTAGGAGGTAAAGATTCATGGTTTTCTACTTTACTTCTTGGAGGACGTGTACACCATGAGGAAAGAGGGAAGAAGGGAACAAGCACGTTTTAAAAGCCTGGATGTGCCAGGCACTGTGCTAAGTCTTCTGACAAATATCTCATTTGATCATTATGACAACCCTGTGAAATAAGTACTACTAATATCTCTGTTTTATAGTTGAGGAAATTGAGGCAGACAGAAGTTTAATGACTTGCCCAGGGTCACACAACTAGTAAGTATCTGAGATCTTCTGGACTCCAGTCCAGAAACCTATTCATTATGTCCACTGGCTGACCTGAGGTCTACTGCGTGGTTGCTATTTGTTGTTGTTCAATCACTTTTCAGTCGTATCAGACTTCATGACCCCATTTGGGATTTTCTTGGCAAAGATCCTGGGGTGGTTGGCCATTTCCTTCTCCAGTTCATTATACAGATGAGGAAACTGAGGCAAACAGGTGTAAGTGATTTGTACAGAGTCACACAGCTAGAGTTTGAGGCCAGATTTGAACTCAAGAAGATGAGTCTTCCTGACTCAGGGCCTGACACTCTATATATTGCACCACCTAGATGACCTATAGTCATTGTCATATCAGGAAATGAGCTTGACAAATGGTCATTAAAGGCAATACCAGCACCAGCATCAAAGGTAGAAGAGGGAGCATCGCCGTTAAAGTCTTGTGGTACAACCTGGTCTTTGGTGTAGCTAAAGGTATCCTTTAAGGCCCTGTCTGATTCTTGCTTTATCCCTTCCTCGATTATCACCATATTTGGCAGGTTTCTCCAGATGGGAGGTTAGATCCACAAAAGATGCTTTGAAGCTAGGAATACAGAAGGCCATGTTTGTGAGCTCCCTATTTAATTCAGAGATGATCTTGCCCAGTCTTAGCAACACAATGATGATGATGATGATGATGATGATGATGATGACATGATGATGATAACGATGATGATGACAGTATGTTTCACCTAGTAGGTGCTATGCACTGTGATAAATGCTTTTTACAAACGTTTCATTTCATCTTCACAACAAACCTGCAAGGTAGGCAGTATTATTATCCTCATTTTACAATTGAGCAATTTAAGGCAAACAGAGGGTAAATGCCTTACCCAAGGTCATATAGCTAGTAAGTGTCTGAAGTTGGATTTGAACTCAGGCCTTCATATTTCATCAATTGAAGCAGAGATGATGCTTTTGGCAGCACCATTTCCATCGTGCCACAACTTTCCAGAACAGCCATCAATTGTCTTCTGGGTAGCAGCAATAGTATGGCTTGTCATGATGAGTGTCTCTATAATGACAATGTTGTCATCATGCACAACCTTGGCTGGGGGACCAAGCAGTTGGTTACTACCAAGGAGGCCTTGTTGACAATCTTAAGGAGATTATCATATTTTTCATGGTTTACTTCTATCATGAACACAGGGGTATTGGCAGAAGAGACAATGATGCACTTAGCTCTACCCTTCAAGTGAGCCTCATTTTTTCTCAAAGTGGTAAAGATGTCAGTGGAATCTACTATATACTAAACCCCAGCATTTTTCTATTTAATGTTGTTGAGATTATGCTCCTGGAAGTTTGTAATGTCATTTCCATTTATCATTAGCTTTTCATTCTTAGCCTTGACAGTGCCCTCAAGCATGCCATGACTGGAAACATATTAGAACATATAAACCATATAATTGAGGTCAATGAAGGGGATTACTGACGGCCATAACATCCATTCTGCCTGAGACAAATGCAGCTTTGGTCATCAAGTACCCCAAATAGCCAAATCCATTGACTCTGACATTTACTATTCTGTCTACAGCAGAGAATAATGGCACAAAGTTTGGGAAAAAAACTGAAAGCCAACTGCTTCATTTTCAGTGCCTGGCACATAGTAAATGATTAAAATACAATTGTTGATAGATTGAATGGCCAGTGGCAGACAATAAGACTGTTGTCTAAAGACCATCCTAAGTAAGTTCTGAAACTCATTATGAGGTTAATGGGTTGGCAAGAGTAGATGTAGAGAAGAAAACATCTTGGGAAGACCACCTTAGTAGATTGGCTTTAATCTGTCAAAGATACCTCAAGTATAAAATTTAAATGTCAGAAAAATAGAAGTCTTAAGTCTTCAAGGGCCATTCTCCCATTCTAAATATTCATGACCTGAAATCTTCCACGCCCTTAATTTTTCATTTCATTCAGCATTTTCTTTCTTCCTCTTTCTTTCTTTCTTCTTTCTTTCTTTCTTTCTTTCTTTCTTTCTTTCTTTCTTTCTTTCTTTCTTTCTTTCCTTCTTTCTCTTTTTTTTTCAGAAGACTATACTCAACAGGCTTTCATGAATTCTGGTAGATTTTCGTAACAGAATTTTTTGTTGGTTTGTTTTTAGAAAGCACTGCTCATATTGTTTGGTTCATATTTATAAAAAAAGATAAAGAAAATCCTACTACATATTGCTTGGGTTTTCCTAATAAAATAGATCTCAATGTTTTTTTAAAAAAACCATAAACACTAATTTACCTTAGTTTTCTTTTGATAAATAAAATTAAGGATTTTAATATCCATATTCAAATTTGCCCTAAGTCACTTTGCTCCAGATCATACAAATGATCTGAATATTTGATTTGCTTATTTGCTTATTTGATTTTGCAAGGTATGCCTTAGGATGGGGGGGGGGACCCAAACATACAATATCATTAAAATACTTAAATCTAGAATAAAATATTTAAATCAGCTCCAGTAACAACAAAACAACTGGGAAGAGGAATAAATCATAGATTCTCAAGTTATCTTTGCTCTAGTACCTCTATGCTTATGTTCTTCTCCCTGATTATATATATATATATATATATATATATATATATATATACTCCCCAAGGATGCATTTGGCCTTATCTTTAATACTTCTCAATCTAACCACATTTTCCCCTACACTAAAAAATCTCTATTACCACCTTAATGATTCTAGGATAAATTACAAATTCCTCATCTACAACCCTCATGATCTGGTCTCACCGACTTTTCTGAACATTTGCTATTGTTCCTTTTGGCATACTCTCTCTTCCAGTTATACTGGCTTGTTAACTCTTCTTTGTTGCAGGAGCAGTCCCCATGTCTAGAAGGTACTTCCAAGAATCCCTATTTTCCTTTGATATGCATCTCAGGTACTAATTCATACAAAATTCCTGATCTTGCATTCATCATCCCTCCACCATTATCAGCATTCTCCCATTCTTCAAATTATTTTGTGTACAAATGCATTTACACATGTAACAGGAATTTACTCAATGGAACACTGATAGAGTTGCCCTGCCTACTTGTGCTAGTTCTAAACTCAAGGCCTTAGGCACTTTGGGGTAACAAAGCTACATCAGTTTAAAAAAGGACAAACAACTTCTGGTCAACTCTTTTAGGTTTCTATCCTACTAGCAAGGCAAATGCTCCCATATGATAACGTCAGCAGGTGCTCAACTAGGCAGGGTGAACCTGGTCCTTGGGACCCATAGCTACCTTTTCTACTTTGTATTTCCTTCTCTGAGCGTAGGTGACTGAACTGTCATCACAAGATGGTTGTGTCTAACCTTAGAGAGAGCCTTATGACAGGTCTGAAGATTCTGAGTCTTCCAATCAAAGTTAACTGGTATTCTTCATTGGAGAGGTTAAGCACCAACAGAGTTCAACCCTGGACTATGCTTACCAGAAGATATAGACCTGGATGCAGATGTTTGAACAATGAAAAATTAAGGAGGAAAAATTATAACTTAGCAGTTCTGCAAACTGATTTATGTCTTCATTGTGTTAAGTCTCAAATTTCCAGGAATTATAAAAATAATTGTTAGTATATTTTATCTTGAGTTTATATTAATGCTTAGTTATAATTCTTTGCATACAGCAGTGTGCATGTATATGTGTATAAGTATTAAATAGCTGGCCCGTACCTGATTCATAATGTGTATTGAATGCTTTTCTACTAAACTTTAGGAGAGAATTTGAACAGGAGCCGAACATAAGTCTTAAACAATTTTCCCTAGCTCTCTGGAGTTGGGGAGAGGATGTCTAAAGAACCAAAGAGGAAGACAGAAAGAGCCTAATATCTCTTATTAGGGCTCAGGTTCTTCTAGGATTGAACCCGTCACTATATATGTGGGTGCAGAGGAGAAGGAATTCTTAGAGGAGAGGAAAGGGACATAATGCTCAGTCCCAGTTCTTATCATCACAATGATTTTTGATATCCATTCAATAGAACATTAACTGCATGATTCTGGGTAGCATTTTCTTTGTATCTTTGTGTCACTTATACCTATTATAGGGCTTTGAATACAGTGATACTAAATTAATATTTTCTTAAAATTTGATTAAATTATTTCATCTAGATGTCAGGATTTTTTTATTATCCTAAGAGTTAACTTGAGAGACCAGATTTCTACCTTGAGAGTCCTAAAAAAAAAGCAACAAAAAACAACCCACCAAAAAAAATAAAACAAAAACAAACAATTATCTGCCCTTGATTTTCCCAAAGAATAAGGAAAATTGTTAGGCACACTTAAGGTATATTTGAGTATAAGTCACCTATCTGAATAATTTAACAGCCAGAGAGATCAATGTTTATTGTACTACCTTCTTTGGGATCATAAACTTCACAGAACCTAAGAAATGTGTCTTGTATCTAGAGAAAAACACAGATGCTACTTTGTAAGATATGAATTGTGAATCTGTGTTACATTAAGGGGGTTTTCAATGTAATTAAAAAAAAAAAGAAAGGAAGACTTGCCTGTCAGTATCTGCAACCACATATTGCACTAAAACATATAAACTATGGCTACCTTACTCTACAAAAAGAAATAAGTAGAGCAGACATAAATATTCAAAGATATCACCCAAAGTATGTTAGTGGCATTTAAGACAGTTTAGAACAGTAGTTTTCAAAGTGTGGTCCCCAAGCCCCTAGGGGTCTCCAAGACCTGTTCAGGGGGTCCATAAGGTCAAAACCATTTTCATGATAATATAAGACATTATCAGCCTTTCAAAAGATTGCTCCCTTTTCCAATTACACAACTGTCTAAGGCCAGATTTTTTTTTTATGTACTTTAACCAAAACAATATACTACAACATATCAAATGCAGAATCTGACAGGAAAATCAAGTTGTCTCCTACTAAGCTAGACAATAAGGAGATTTGCCAAAATATGCAAAATAGTGCCATTCTTCTCAATATCTTTTTTAAACTACACCCTTATGAGACCACTAGCAATTAGCTTAGATGTTCTAGGCCTCAATGTCCTCATCTGTAAAATGGGACTAATAATATTGCAACTACTTAAGAGGAGAGACAGAATAGAAGAGGGGTAGTATAGTGGAAATACCACTGGATTTGGAGTCAGAGGAACTGGGTTCTTACCCCACCTCTGTACTTCAACTGGATATATGACATATATAAAAAGTTATATCATAAACAAATTAGAGGAGCCAGGAAGAAGTTAAGCTTCAGATCTGTGTTTTGAAGAAGAGATTTTAATCAAACAAGGAATAGAGATGATCATAGAAGATAAAATGGAGAGTTTTTAGTCACATAAAATTTAAAAGACTTTGTATGAACAAAACTAATGACACTAAAATTAGAAGATAAATAGCTGACTGGGAAAAAAAACCTTTCTAGAAAGTATCTCTGATGAAAGTCTAATTTCAGTATATCTAAGGAACTAACTAAAATTTATAAGAATAAGAGTCATTCTCCAATTGATAGAAAGTCAAAGAATATGAACATGCAGTTTTCAGATGAAGAAATCCCAGTTATCATATGAAAAAAGTCCAAATTAACTAATAATTAGAGAAATGCAAATTAAAGCAACTCAAGGTTCCATCTCACACCTCACATACATCAGATTGGCAAAACTGATAAAAAAAAAAAGGAAGGAAAGTGACAAAGTTGGAGAAACTGTGGGGAGACAGGCACATTAGTCTACTATTGGTGTAGCTGTGAATTGGTACATACATTTTGGGAAGCAATTTTGAATTATATCCTCTGAAATCACAAAACTGTGAATTTCCTTTGACTTATATATACCATTATTAGGTATACACTCCAAGTATATAAAAGAAGGAAGAGGATTTATGCATAAGAATATTTATGTCAGGATTATTTCTAGTAGCAAAGGACTGGAATCTAAGTCAGTATCCATATATTGGGATATAATTGAATAAATTAGGGTATATAAATGTAATGGATACTATTGTGCTATAAGTAAGACAAAAGGGGACAGTCTCAGAGAAACCTAGGAAGACTTGTATGAACTGATGCAGAGTAAAGTGGATGGAACCAGAATATTTCATATGTAGTAAAGAGGAACAATTTTGAAAGACTTAAGAACTCTGATCTGTGCAATGACTCATCATGATTCCAGAGGATTGATAAGGAAGCGTGCTACCAACCTCTTTCTGACAGAAAAGTGATGGACTCAATACCTTAATGAGGCATACATTTTTAGACATGGCCAATGCAGCAATTTTGTTTTCCTTAACCATGCATATTTGTTACAAGGGTTTGGTTTTACTGTCATTCCTTGCAACTCTCAGGTAGGAAGAGAAGAGGTGGACAAAGACTTGTTTATTGATTGAAAAAAAAAGTTTTAAAATAAACATAAAGTCCTGCCACTTCCTTAAAATTGAATTAAATGATCATCCCATTTAGATGTTAGGATTCTTATCTTGCCTTATGAGTTAACTATAAAGACCAAATGGAACTTATTTCCCCTAGTTTCCTCATCTGTAAAATCAAGGGATTAGAGTGGATGACCATTGAATACTTTCTAGTTCTAAATCTATTATCAGTAAGTAGTAGCTACAGGGCTAGCCTTGGATTCAGGGAGATTGATCCTGACTCTGGACATACTAGCTATGTGACTCCGGCCAAGTTATTTTATTTCTAATTGCTCCAGGCAACTCCAAGATTATAAATTGCAGAAAAGGTGCTGACAGGCATCAGTAGAATAAGTTTCCATACTGGGAGTTCCTTACAGAGATGAACTCATAGGCCCCAACCACAATTCCAAGGAGACTCATGATGACACATACTGGCCATATTAAAAAAAAAAAAGTGATAGACTCTGAGTGTAGATCAAGTTACTTTCTTGGACATAAGAATTTGTTTTATTTGGTTATACATGTTTATAATAGGGTTTTTTCCCCTTTCTTTCAGATCTAGATTTTTTTGGACATAAGAATTTGTTTTGCTTTGCTGTACATGCTTATATAGGCTCTTTTTTCTTTTTCATTGGGGAGGGGAGGTAGAGAGAAAAGGTGGGTCTCCATTTGAAAATAAAATAAAGTTTCATTTAAAAAAATTTTTTAATACTCTAATGCCATGGAACATAGATGGGACTCAATCAAAGTTGATAAATTCACTGCAATTTTAATAACAATAATGATGATGTTAATGATGGTGATGATGATAATGAAACTCACAAGCCCTTAAAAAAATAGAAAAGAAAAAATATCACACAGAATTGCCAAGAGAATCAAATGAGACAGTTATGAAAAAACTGTAAAAACCTTAACTTGCTATGTAAATGTCAACAATCATTAGGAAGTAGAATATGAACCTATGATGTTATTAATATGAGGAACTCTTTGGTGAAGAAAATCCCTCTATCAAGGCAGTGCTGCTTTTTTTTTCCCTCTGTAATTTATAGTCTCAGAGAGTTGCCTAGGGCACCAAAAGTTTGAGTGACTTGGCCAGGGTCACAAAGCTAGCACATATCAGATATGAAATTTGAAACTAGGGCTTCCTGGCTCTAGGACTGGTTCTCTTTCTCCTAAGGCACAATAATTATGATTATTACTATTAGTAACAACAAGAATCTTACACTCCTTTTAGGTTTGTTTATATAAGTATCATTATTCCCATTTAACATATGAGGAAAATAAGACCCAGAAAAGTCAATTGGCCTTTCCCTCCTAACTTCACAGAGCTCTTAAGTATCAGAGCCAATTTCTTCATCTATTAAACAAGGGTTTAGGACTAGATGATCTCTGTGGTCCCTTTTTTCCATCAAGATCTTTGCACATCCCCATGCCTGGGATGTCCTCTCTCCTCATCTTCATCTCTTAGAAGACCTGACTTCCTTCAATTCATCTCCATTGCCACCTTTTGTAGGAGGCCTTTCTCAATCTGCCCAGCTCCTAGTGCCTTCACTCCTAAGTTTACCTCATATGTACTAATATATGTACAGGTCATCTTCAGGGCAGAGGGCTTCCAGTGCAGAGTTCTAGTATCTAGTAAATGTATATTAAATTCTTATTGATTCATTGGTTGATTCTTGATCTAACATTTACAATTCTGGGCATCAATAAGCCAGTTGATTCAGGTCTTTTGACTTTATATCCCCCATACTTTGCAATCGACATAGCATTCTTCCTCTTGAAAGCTGCTTGAAGAAGGTAGTTACTGCTTAGATTCAAATAATCTGTAAACATATTGTGGCTCTTCTATTTCCTCTTTCTATAAGTGGCCCTTGAGAAAATTTTAAAATGAAAAAGACCCTATTAAACTAATAGAGAAGCAAATGTCATTGGTATTAACATAAAAGCCAGGCAGTACATTTATGTTATATCTTTCCATGTGTGAGGGATGTGGATCTGAAGGAAAGAGTTAGTGATGTTAATTCTAATTCTCTGTAAGGTACAAGCATAAAGAAAATAGGATTTCCAAGTGTTCAGACAGGCCACGGTAAATCAGAACAATTCAGTCTTTGAGTAGAGCTGAAGTCCACTGCACCCAAGGTGACTTAGCTTCAGAAAAGAGCCAGTGTGAGAAAGAAGAGAAATTTGCCAGGCTGAATTTCCCCATGCCTGACTTCAAACAAGCAGCCATTTAAATGGGGAAGAAGGCAAGTAAATTGGTAAATAATTCACAAGAGTTGGACATGACACCTTTTAAGAAAGTCATAAAATGTAATATTGATGATTTTGGAAAAGAATAATTCACTTCTTATATTGCTTAGCTGTACCCTTCAAGAAATCTACAATTATGCTGCAGTGGCTTTCTACAGCTTTCTAAAAAAGCGCCGTTAGTCATTTAATGATTGAGAGATGCTTATAAATTTCCTTTCACTTGGAGAGCCCAAATAATCTTTGGATAAATAGTATCTAGAAATCAAAATGCCTTTTCTTCTATTCTGTTTCTCTGAGCTTCCATCTTTCTCCTTTTCTGTGGTGGGGGAAAGAATAAGATCATGGAATTAGAACTGCAAAGTTCTGCAGAAAGATTGTAGTCCCACATTCATTTTATAGATTAAGAAACTGAACACGAGGTTATTTGCTCAAGGACACAGGGCAGTGAGTGGCAAAGTCAGGATGACTCTGGTGAATCCTGTTTCTCTCACTCCAAATCCAAGATGCCATTGTTTCCTAATGTTCTTGTGTTCTTTTTAAAAATCAAAAGTTATTTTTAAATTAAAAATTAATTTCCTAATCTAAGAAGGGAAAGGAAGGGAAGGGAAAGGAATTTTTTTAAACAAATATGCATAGTTAAGCTAAGCAAATTCCTGCACTGACCATGTCTGAAAATGTATGTCTCGTTTAGTATCTTGGGTCCATCACCTTTCTGACGGGAGGGGAGTACCATGTTTTATATTCAGCTCTCTGAACTGTGTTTTGTTCTTCTACTGACCAAAGTTCTCAAATCTTTCAAAGATGCTTTTCTTTATAATATAAATGATCCTACTCACCTTATGGCTATTCATATAGAACTTTCCAGTTTTCTCTGAAATCATCTATTTCATCATTTCTTATGAGACAAAAATATTCCATCATATTCATATGTCACAATTTGTTTAGCCTCCCCAATAGATATACCCCTCCCCTTAGTCTCCAGTTTCGTTTGGGTTTTTTTGCTATATGCAAAAGAACTAATTTTCTAATTGGACACAGCAGCATAAAACAGTAAATAAGAGGTCTATGCTCAATATCAGAAAGACATGAGTTCTAATCCTATTTCTGATACTTACTAGCGCTCTGATCCTGGCCAAGTCACTTATTCTTTCAGTCTCAATTTTCTCATTTGCAAAATGGGGATAAAAATTACAATTAACACACACACACACACAGAGTTGTTCTATGGATGAAATAATATATGGAAATTACTTTGCAAATCTTAAAGTATTTTATTATTATTATTATTATTATTATTATTATTATTATTATTATTATCTAGTTGTCCAAACTAGTGCTTAGAGCCTGATCTGTGGTGATAATAGATGTGTGTACAGAGAGGATAATAAGTTGTGAGCATATAGATTCAAACCTTCTTTATATCTACCCTCATAAAATACATCTACTCAAAATATGCCTTAGAAATGCTCTGAGAATACATTTTTCAGTTTTTCTCACCTTGCTATTGGGTTATTATCCCACAGCTTTAGTGTGAAGATCACTCCACAGTATTCTGGGCTTCCTATGAATTTAGAGCTACTGAGAGGTATCATAGAATCATAAATTTGTGATATCATGGATATTAGATATCACTCTTTCCATAACTAGAAAAAAAGTGAGCAGGACTCTGTCTGAGGGCACTGAAATTTAGAGTGTACACAAATCTAATATAATAATTTTTGAAGATTTGCAACTTAAAAATAATTAGCTATATTTACCATCCTGTCATCATTTTCATTCCTTTAGCAACCTAAAAATTAGTTATTAATAATAGTTAAAATAGGAGACTTCCATTTCTGGGAGCCAAGATGGCAGAGTAAAAGGTGAGTCTCTCTTACCCTCCCTTATTAATCCCTGAAAGCCCAGAAAATATCATCCCAGGAAAAACCCTGGAACAGTTGAACCAGAAGATAGATGGGATGCAGCAGTCCAGCAGCCCAGGTAGCTTAGGGATTAACTGCAAAGGCCCCTTTTACCCTGGTGGAAAGGGAACAATACAGAACAGGAGGTGTCCCAGCAAGCTAGCAGAAAGTCCCACCTCAGCATACCAGTAGGAGATCCTGAAGCCCAGGTGGTGGTGGAGCCGGCAAGCACCAACACCTGGACCCCCAAGTGCCTCATTGAGGGCAGGAGAACTGGTGAAAACCAGCTCAGAAAACCACCAGGTGCCTCGGCATTCTACAGCAACTGGCTCTCTCAGTGCCTCAGCAAAACTAAGGGAAGCAGCACTCCAAGGGGCCCCAGGTGGATAAACGTCCTACAACATCCATCTGAAAAGAGCTGAAGCAAAAAGAAGGAAAGGCCTGGGTGAGCAGGAAATCTCCAGGAGCCACACCACCCAATCCGACCCCTAGAGTTCTAGTTGCTGATTCCAGCCCAACACCAGGTAAGCTGCCAGAATCCTACAGCTTCCAACTGCCAACATTGGAGGCCCCAGCACACAAAGCAATTGACCAGGCCCTAGGCTCCCAATACAAGAAGCTTGGGTCAGTGCCCTCTGCTCCCCAGCAGGAGAGCCCAATCTCTTTAAAAGCCAGGAAATAAGCCAACACCATGAGAAAAAAGAAACATACGATAGATTCTTATTATGGGAAGAGAGAAGATCAAGGCAGAAATTCTGAAGAGGACAATATTGTCAACAAACTTATATCTGGAACCTCAAAAGGGAACATGAGCTGGTCTGAAGCCCAAAAAGCCTTCTTAGAAGAGCTCAAGAAGGATTTTAAAAGTCAAATGAGAGAGGTAGAAATAAAAAGGGGGAAAAGAAATGAGAGGTATGCAAGAGAGAGTCAAAAGTTTGGAAAAGAAAGGACAAAAATTAACTGTAGAAAACAAGTCCCTATAAAATACAATTGGCCAAATGGGGAAGGAGGTACAAAATATAATAGAAGAAAACAATTTGTTAAAAATTAGAATTGAGCAAATAGAAGCTAATGACTCTATGAGAGATCAAGAATCAGTCAAACAAAAACAAAAGAACGAAAAAATAAATGAAAGTGTAAAATATCTCATTGGTAAAACAACTGACCTGGAAAACCAATCCAGGAGAGACAATTTAAAAATTATTGGTCTACCTGAAAATCATGATGAAAAAAAAAAGAGCCTGGACAGTATCTTTCAGGAAATCATAAAGGAAAACTGCCCTAAGGTCCTAGAACCAGAGAGTAAAATAGCCATAGAAAGAATCCACTGATCACCTCCTGAAAGAAATTCCATATTGAAAACACCAAGGAATATAGTAGTCAAATTCCAAAATTATCAGGTCAAAGAGAAAATATTGCAAGCAGCCAGGATTGCACAGGACCTTGCAGCTTCTACATTAAAAGACTGTAGGGCATGGAGTATGATATTCCATAAGGCAAAGGAGCTTGGATTACAACCAAGGATTAACTACCCAGTGAAAATGAGCATGATCTTTCAGGGGAGGAGATGGATATTCAGTGAAATAGGGGACTTCCATACCTTCCAGATAAAAAGACCAGAGCTCAACAGAAAATTTGATCTTCAAATACGAGATTCAAGAGAGACATAAAAAGGCAAATGGGACAGAAAGAAACAACATGTTATTAATAAGGGCAAACTGTTTACATCCCTACATGGGAAGATGACAATTGTAACTCTTGTTAAAGAGGTATATATGTTAAAGGGGTATATATAAAGGGGGTGGGTATAAGTTGACTTTGATGTAATGATGAAAAAAATCTAATCAAATGGGTTAAATGGATCCAAGTAAGTGAATTAATCTGACCTAACTAAGAAAATGTACTGAGAGAAAAGGAAAGGAGGAGGCAGACAAGGGTAAATTAAATCACAGGAAAAGGCACAAAAACCTATTACAGCAGAGGGAAAGAAGGGAGGGAGATGAACATTGTTTGAACCTTACTCTCATCAGATTTGGCTCAAGAAGGGAATAACATACTCAGTTAGGTATAGAAATGAGTGAAAATGAGCAGAACCAGGAGAAGTTGTACACAATAACAGCCACATTGAGTGATGACTGATTTTGATAGACTTAACCCCTCTCACAGTACAAGGATCTAAGACATCTCCAAAAGCCTCATGATAGAAAATGCTATCTACCTCTAAAGAAATAACTATGGAGTTTGAATGCAGATCAAAGTATACTATTTGATATTTTTTTCTTCTGTTGTGTTTGTTTCCTGGTGGTTCCTCCTATTAGTTCTAATTCTTACTTACAACATCACTAATGTGAAAATATATTTAATAGGAATGTATATGTATAGCCTATATTAGATTGCACGCCGTCTTGGGGAGGTTGGTAGGGAGAGAGGGGGAGAAAAATTTAAAACTCAAAAGCTTATGGAAGTGAGTGTTGATAATTCAAAATAAAATAATAAAACATTTTGAAAAAAAATAGTTAAACTTGGAATCTACACTAGGAAGATTTATTTAAAGCCTAGGGATGCTTTTCCCCTATCCTCACCACCTGGTTGCATGTCAAGTGAGCTCCTCCTCGGACAACAGCCTCTCTAATACTTGCATCATGGTGTCCAATCTCTCCCCTCCAAAGGGCCACTGCCCTTGGATGTCTCTCTCCCTTCCACAGAGTGGAATCCCAATGTAGACCCCAGATGTACCTGTCTGGCTGTCTGTGTCTTTCTCACGGCTGCTGCTCTGAACCAGAAAGAGGTAGAGACCAAAGCTTTGCAAGTCACCATGTCTTTGCTTCCTGGAGCTTGATGTCTCTCTGTCTCTCTCTCTTCCAGAGATAAGAAGTCAATGCAAACAAGTTCCAAAGGTTTATTCATATTTATATTCTTCAATACAAAGCATGTTTGGGGGTGGGGCACACAAAAGGCAGAAGCCTCACATTTCTTTGGTAACTTTTACAACCATCTTATACAAGTGAAATCTATTGTTGTTTTTTCTTTTAACTATCTCTAGGGTACTTTCTTCAGTTATATGTACAAATTCATATAAATTTTTAATACTTTCGTGGTCATTGTGTAACATATATATGTAGCTGCTACTGATTCCTGATGCTATGTGTAGGGTCAGGGAGAATCTAATCTGCTCCAATTTTTGCCATTGTCTCAACAGTAAAGTTCTTTCAATATGCTAATGCTTGCATCCTTTGCCATCATCCCCTCACTTCTTAGTTTGTGTCATTTCACACAGTGCTTTTTCATCCATTTTCTGTTATCCATAGGGAACTGAGGGAAAGAAGGTTAGTTTAATGAAACAAGGTTCAAAAATGTGGCTGGAATGTAGTCTAGTGGAAGATGCAAACTGTCAGCCATACTGCCATCTTCTTGGAATCCAGTTCTCTGAATGTTACTATGTAGTCCTTCTATGGATAAAACCATAGCTTGGTATCACACCGTCTTAGGAACAAGGCATCCATACACATACATACAGGTATACAGACATCTTTCCTTGTAGATGGTGAATATTGAATTCAGTTGGCTAGTGCTGCTACCCATCTCTGGAAAACTTGGCACTGATTAAGAAGTCAAGTCAATAAATAGCATTAGGCATCTACTATGTGCTGCACACTGTACTGAGTGCTGGGGATACAAAAGAAAGGCATAACCTAAGTCAGTGGATTGTTGTCTGTCCTATACTTGCAACTTCATTCTACATACTTAGTTCTTGAATTTCTTAGCAACAGCTCATTTCGACACCTAGAACTCCAGCTTATGAGAAAGATAATCTCACGTCACTCAGGACCTTGCTAGCAAATGTAACTAGTTCCATGGGACCAGGAACACTCCAAAACCTTTCAGACTTTTATTTGTATGCAGGACAAATGATTTCTTACAGTCAACATAGACCAGTGATGGTGCATGTGTGAGACAACTGTTCAAGTCTTTGAAAGTTTATTCACATAAGTCTGTCCATCAGACTCCAAAACATTCTGTTTGTTTTTAAGACAACTTTTCCTTTTTTGATCTTTCTTTCTCTATGTCTCTTCAATCATATCTGCTTGAGTAAGGTCAATCAGTACCTTAGTAATAGCAGCATATGTGTGTGTGTGTGTGTCTATATACACACACATATATGTATGTGTGTATATATATATACACACATACATATACAAACACAGACATACATATATGTTTAAGAAATTTGCTATAACAACTGCTGTTTTTGTTGTGTCCTTATATATCTAAGGTTCTGTGAACAAGGCCAAATTAGGACTGCTTCCATTTTCTGAAGCAATACTTGTTGCAATACAGTATGATCCATGTATTTAGCAGAGATGCTATAAAACTAGCATTTATTAATGGATTGTTTCATGCCACTTATAGGAGTGGAGCACCTGTGGCCTCGAGATCACATGTGCCTTCTAGGTCCTCAAGAGCAGGATTTGTTCTGTGAAGTTTGGATTCAGTCAAATGGCCACACCTGAGGCCCTAGAGGGGCACATGTCACCTTGAGGCCATGGTACTCCACCTCTGCTAGCCAATCCAAAATGTTCATTAGTCTTTACTCAAGTTCTTATAAGGTTCTCCTAACACAATGATGTAATCATATATACCAGTACTTGTAGGTAATTCATGTCCCTGATTACTTTCTCCTTAAGTCTTTAGAAAGCAGCAAGTATCCCATGATACTTTGGGGGCATATTTTCAATCTAATAAAATCCAGCTTAACAAATGAAAGCAGTCTTTGCCCTGTCTTACTCCACCAGAGGAATCTAGTAATTGCGAATCTGCTAATCTGATACATTAAATTACCGCCTACCTAACAGATAATCTAGAGAAACTTGAACTTTTGCCATACTGTACTTGTTCACTTTTTTGTTTTTTTGTTCAAAACTTAGTAGAGAACACATATACATATATTTATTATTTTTTCTTCATATTGCCACTATGAGTAACACATATGGGTTTTTGGATTATGTTGTGATACTATTCACCAACATCTTGAGATGTTTTCAAAATGACCCATCACAAAGGAATTTTCCAGAACTTTTCTGGAATGGCTGAGAATCAATGAGCTATAGCATGTACTGTAAGTTGTTCCTTGGCCACATCATATATCCTACTCATGTGTGAGAACGCCCCTGTGCTAATGCTAAGTTTTTGTCTCAACCATTTCTCAAACTATTCTGGTACTGTGGAATACCAAAAGTAAAAATTTTCTAGTTTCAGAGTTTGAGGAGGCAAGATTCTTAAACTATTCACTGCTATCATTTGACTCTACTGTTCTGTATGCTTTAGCAAAAGCCTTGTGTACAGTTTTAGGATTATAAATACTGAGTCCTAGCTGGTTGTTTTGCTACAATTTGTCAGCATTCTGAATGGGCTGGAATTGGTCACAACTGTAGCTCACATTCCATTGACAAATTAGGATTTGGACATATTAGGGCCATAATGTCTAAGTGTTTTATTGATGTCAGCAATGTCCCTGAGAAGCTCCAGAGTCACTTCATTCATTATATCTAAAATATGGATAGTTTTTTCAATTCTCCAAGACCAAACCTACAAAAGGTATATTATCATACAAACATTTAATTTGATGTAACTCATTGAACAATTGAAACACAATGATCTCTTGTATTGTATATCTGGGACAGCAGTGCAGTATACGTTCTCAACGTTCATAGTTACCTCTATAAGAGATTTTATGAGTCCAGGTAGAAAAGATCTATTATGATTTATTGTAGAGGTCATGGTCATTACTTGCAAGGACTTAGGTGGCCTCCTTTTCTAGTCCTAATTCCTTTTCCTAAAGGTAGTCCTATCACTCTCAACTTCTGTAGTAATTATTATCATTAATTAATTAATTAATTAATTAATGTTAATTAAGTAAAATATTATTTTCTTGAATGTATATGTCCATTTATCCACAGTAGTAACAGAAGGCAACTCTATCTCTCTGGTTTTCTCCAGATACAAATCAGGGTTTTGTTGGTGTGGTTTGTTTTTGTAGATTCTATTCTCTTATTCCAGTACTCTTTTGATATGCCAGCAGTCTTTGCTGTCCACAGTACTTTTTCAAAAATTCACTTATAAATTTGTGGCTTGGACTTTGAATCCCTACTGTTCCTTTAGCTCATGCTCTAGAAGACATCTCCTAATCTCCACCTTCTCCATGTTCAATTGATCTACCTCTGTACAATCTATGGGGGCTGACACTATCCTTATGGTCATCTCCTCTATGAAATACTAATGATCTTCCCTATTGCCACATTATGGGCAGAGGCAACAAGCCTTGCTGAGGGTATATGGAGTCACCATCACCTCACTGGTATTGGTCTTGGTGTGACATTCTGTATAGGTGAAAACCTTACTGTATTAACAAATTTCTACCTCAACTGCTGTGTTGATTCATTATCTCTAATCATCAACATTGTAAGTTTATCACATAACTCTTCTAGCAGATGGGGGAATTTCACTCACGTGTTATCTTCAATCTGCATGATTTCTGAGATTTTTGAATTTTCAAATGGGTCTGGTGATTAACAGAGCATATCCATAGTGGGTTTTCTTGACCATGTTCTTTACATAACATTATATACTTTTCTACCATTCTACAGTGTTGTTATTCTAATCTTTAAGAACATTATAACATCATGATAAATTCCATATATCTGTAATTGCTTATGATTATTCGGCCCGATAAAGTTAATTTTGCAATTAAGATTTGAAAAGCAGTCAAAAAATTCTTCTAATGCTGTTACAATAAATATTTAAGC
Source organism: Phascolarctos cinereus (assembly GCF_003287225.1). Lineage (NCBI taxonomy): Eukaryota > Metazoa > Chordata > Mammalia > Diprotodontia > Phascolarctidae > Phascolarctos > Phascolarctos cinereus. The sequence continues at coordinate 9,079,508 of NW_027556098.1, forward strand.
AATAAAGAAAACGACAACAACAAACACGATAAACAATGGTGGCATGATAACAATATAAAATTCCCAGGCAGAGTAAAACTCTGAGAAAGAGAGAAAAAGATACATTCCGGAATGAGTTCCCACTTGCTTATTAGGTCCTTTCTTCTCAGGGGGTATGGTTTTAGGGAGTTTCTTCCTTCTATAGTTGCTGTAAGAGCACAGTTATTTGCCTCAGGCTTCATTTTATGCTCCTTACTCCAAGTGCCAAATTGCTAGCTACAGCTCTCCACAAATTGTGGGGTTGTCTTGGACCTCAAGTTGTCTTCTAGTTCACTCCACAACTATTCATAAAGTCAATTGCTAAAGCCCTTGTTTACTTAAAAAAAAGCCACCCAGAACTTCTTAATCCTGGTACTTTCCCCAATACCCCACACTCTAATCCCATTACTGAAATGCATATTCCTTCCTTCATTGATTAATATGACAGAAATATCGATTCATGTAAAAAGTTCTGGCAAAAGATTTCCTTCACATATTTTGTTTTCAATTCATGTTTCAAGCTATGGTCTGGTTAAAGAAAAAATAAGGAGAATCAACTTCGTTTAGTGGGCTCCAATCTTCTCCTTTTCGCTAATCATGTGAGAGGAAATGTGGCATAGGAGAAAAAATGATGGTTTTGAAGCCAAAGGACCTGGGTCCAAATCTGAGATTCACCACATGTGACTTTATTAAGTTAATTAACCTCTCTGGGCCTCAGATTCCTCAATGATAAATTAAGGGAGTTGGATTAAGTTTCTTCCATTTCTAAATCTATGATTCTATAATCCATGATTTTAAAGTCAAAGAGTTGAAAGTTAGAAGGAACCTTAGATATTATCTAATTATACTCCCTCAGCTATCAGATGGAGAAACTGAGGCCTTGAGAGTTAAACAACTTCAATTCAATGGACATCAATTAGTTTACTATGTTTTGGCTAATATGGAAATATGTTTTACATGGCTTTGCACATATGATTGATATCAAATTGCTTTCCTTTTCAAGGAGGGGAGATGGGCAGGAGAGAATGAGGAATTTGAAATTAAATTTTTTTAAAAATGAATGTTAAAATATTTTCACATAAAGTTGGGAAAGAGTTAATGAAATAAATTTTTTTTTAATTTACTATGTTCAAGGCACTATGTTCCAAAGATGAAAGAGAACACAGTCTTGACCTCAAAGAATGTACAATATACTAGGGTGGATAATAGATAAAAGGTTCATACTTTATGATCTCAGTCCTATAAATGTTCAGGAAACTAGATGTTAGCTTAGAACAATAAAATCTGATCTCACTTAAGTAGCATGGGCCTTAGTAAATGGCTGGTAAATATGACGAGCACAGACCGAACTATCCTCAAATACAACGCACTACAACAGAATGCCCATTTATTAAATGGCTATTGTGTACAGAGCACTGTAATCTGGATAGAAGAATTAGAATGTCCTAAGGAGAACGTAGGGTTCATGTGTAGGACAAAGAGAAAATAAATAGCTTTCGTAAGGCCAGGAATTAGGGAGACTCCAGGAAAAAAAAATGTTTGTGAAGTCAGTTCAGAGAAACAAACTTTGCAATCCATGTAGGAAATCACATTTCCTAGGTCCAGAAACCTAGAAAGAATTCAAAAGAATACAGAAGTGACTGATCAAATGTAGCAAATGTAACTGTAGATCTGATGGAAAAAAAAGAGGAATCTAAGGATTGCAGAAGAAAGAAGCTCACTCCAGAGATCCAGAGGACTAGCTCTCGGGGCTTGGTGCCATTGATAAAAGATTAGGACAAAAATGGACAGAACTAAATAATAGCTAAGGTTCATATTGGGTTTTTATGGTTTGCAAAGTGCTTTGCCTATGTGATCTCTTTTGATCTTCAGAAAAACCTTATGAAGGAGGTACTATTATCATAATACTCATTTTACAGATAATGAAATTGAGGCTTGGGTAGATTAAATAATTTCCCCAGGGTAACACAGATAATAAGTGACTGAGGTGGAATTTGAACTTAGATCTTCCTACTGCCAGGTTTAAAACTCTGTTCCCTCTGCTGCTGCATTACATCTCAAATGGGAGCTGTTGGCATGGACTAGGTCAGAATTATCCAGAGCTAAGAATCTAACATTAGTCATAATATATATATATATATATATATATAATCAGGAGAGTTCAGTGAAAACTAGATGCCTACTAAGTCAAGAGTGAAGGGAGAAAGAAGAGTATTATTCTGAAGGAATTCCCAGGAATTCTCCTTTGTAAACACAGACCTATCCCAGAGATAGTGAGACTTAGAGGAAACCCCATATGCAAATGCAGTGTAACTAGGGAGAGTCTCATCTTTTATGTCTCTGCAATTCTATATTTGTTTCTAAGAATCTTGTTGTAAAAGGACAAAAGGGGCAGTCCAGACAAGCAGCAGAACCAGGAAGAGAGAGCTTTCTGAAGAAGCTTTACGATCATAACTAATAAAAGGGCACTGGAGTTTGCCAAGGGGGGAAAGAAAAGAATGCTGGAAGTCAGCTGATACAGGGGCTGAGAAGACCCATGGTTATGCAATGGGTGATTGTGGCTTCACAAAATCACGTTAATTACTCTAATTGAATTAATTAAACTTATAGAGGGATCAATTATACCTAGATATAATCTAGTCAGCTAGGTAGTACAATGGATAGAGTGCTGGACATGGAATGAGAAAGACATAAATTCTAATTCTTCCTCATACATACCTAACTGTGTGACATTGGGCAAGTCACTTAACTTTTCAGCCTCCATTTCCTCATCTGTAAAATGGGCATAATAATAACACCTAGGGGCTGCAAGGATCAAATGAGATATTCATAAAGAGCTTAGTAAACATTGAAGTGTTATACAAATGCTAGCTATCATTGTCATCATTACTGCCATCTAAACTGCCTATAGCTGGGGGCCAAGAACATGGAGGCAGCTTAGTATAGTGGAGAGTGTGTTGTGCTTGTTGTTCGGTCATATCTGACTGTTTGTGCTCCCATTTGGGGTTTTCTTGAAAAGATAAGTGAGTGGTTTGCCATTTCCTTCTCCAGTTCATTTTACATATGAGGAAACTGAGGCAAACAGGGTTAAGGGACTTGCCCAGGGTCACACAGCTAATAAGTGTCTGGGGCTGGATTTGAACTCAGGTCTTCCTGACTCCAGGCCCAGTGCTCTATCCACTGTACCACCTAACTGCCCCAGTGGAGAGTGTACCAGCCTATGAAGTCATATGGCTGGGCTTAAGTTCTGGTCCTGATATTTACCTGCATAATGATAAGAAGTCTTTTCTAGCTATGAGACTGTGAGACACATATCTTGCTTGCTTTAAACATCAATTTTCTATAAAATGGGAATCATAAAATGAAGAGAGGCAGTATGGTATAGTGAGTGGATCAAGTGCCACCCCTTGACATTTGGAAGACATGATTTCAAGTACTATTTCTGCCATAGTGGTTATATCACCCTGGCCAAGTCACTCAACCCTATCAGTGCCTTCAGGCAGCTCTCTAAGAATGTAAGTTTTAGACAATGCTATTCTACATTAATGGTGGGAGTTTCCACAACAACTCCATGCATACATACATACATGCACACACATATATACATACAAATTCACCTTCCTGAGTTCAAATATGGGCTCAGACACTTACTAGCTGTGTGACCCTGGGCAAGTCACTTAACCCTGTTTGCCTCAGTTTCCTCATCTGTAAAATGAGCTGGAGAAGGAAATGGCAAAGCACTCCAGTATCTTTGCCAAGAAAACCTCAAATGGGGTCATGAAAAATCAGACATGAATAAAACAACTCAACAGCAAAATATAAATAAGAGCTATTATTATTTGTACTATTCTTGTTAAACAGATATTCATTCATTATTTCATTCATTACAACATTTACATATTGAACATCTACTATGTACAGAACACTGGCCTAGGCACTAGGAGAAGACACAAAGTTTAGATGATATAAGATCTCTATCCTCTTCAAGTTTACCATCTAATAAAGGGATGAGACATCAACATAGCAGCCATGGTGTAAGTGGAAAGGGGACCATGGTTCAAATACTTGCTCTGCTACTTGCTACCTCTGTGATTTTAACAAGTCACTTCACACATTTCTGAGATTCAGTTTCCTCTTGTGGGACCTGATGACTTCTAAGGTCTCTCTCAGCTCTCAATAAAACATGTGAGAAATGCATCAGAAAGTTTCAAAACAACTCCCTAATGGTTGCCTGTCTTCTAGTTGCTTAAATACATATTTTTCAAGTAATTTACAAAAATATTCTACCAACGATTTCCCAAATTTCAAAACCAACCATTCTTTAATGATTGAAATAGCATATTCTAGAGTAAGTAGCATCGTAGATCTTTGAGTTTAACTTTTAGTAAGCCCTCAGTTTCAAAAGATGTTCATGTTTCAAGCCAATTTATATTGTAATAGATTATTAACATGTCTTTTCTCTATTTTAAGACCTTGGTAGAAAAAATAAATCCCAATTAATGCTGCCAACTACAGAATTACATAAAGAGGTGGGCCCAAGATTGCAGATGTTTACAAAATAAATGATCTAATCAGGCTATGACTTTAGAACTGGCAGGTCTTAATACTGCTACCTCAGCCTGAACACTAAATATTACACAATAAAACAAAATAAATGGAAATAATCTTTCATGTGTGCCAATAATTTAGATTTACTGGGTAATCTATACATATTGCAATTTCTAATGGATTGCCAAAAACCTCATTTGGGGACTTTTATTTCCAGCCTTGTACATTTTATTATCATTTGAAGGTCTAGAAAATTGAAGTCTTAAATTAAAGACCTAAAATGGGAACATAAACAAACATTTGCAAAATGGATCATCTGGCCCGGAATCATTATGCAAAATACATCTTTCAAAAGAGTTTTTTATTAATGTTTAATTATGTAATTTGTGAATTTTTATCCTAGCTTCCTACTGTAAAGTGAACTGTTCTTTCCTTGAGGTTGCAAATGGTAAATACAGATATTTAAAATGCCATTCACATTGTGTAGACACATTAAAGGGACTTAAAGTACCTCACATTGCTTCCAAATCTAAAACACTGTTAGTGAAGGACCAGGGTTTATTTGGAATGCAATAGCTCAAGCATATACGTGACGGCGTGAGGGAAGCTCATTAAAATCACTAGGTAGCAGCGTAGTTCGCAATATTTCATTTGAGGAGGTCCAGAAACATTGCCGTTTCCTTTTTCCCTCTCCCTTCAATAGGAGATGTCAGCGCAAGAAGACATTTCTAAAATAAGAGATTAGCCAGTCCCCTATCTACGAATCTGAGATTGACATCCTCAGATCTAAAGTGAAGTCTTCCACATCACAGAGGCAGAAGCAGAGAAGACCCTAGAATCCCAGTCCTTTCCATTCCAGTAGAGACAAACTTCTTAGTTTCCTTCCAACATTCACATTCTGTGATTCTGCAACTTCAGTGTTCTCAGACTATGGCCTACTGCTCCAAGCAATTCCACTTCATTTTTTCTGCAGCGGGAAAGAGGAACAAATCATCCCACTTTCTTTTATCTGTCACTTCAAATATTTCATGTAAGGACTCTAATATTAGATTTATTTTGATAATGTCCTTTTGAATTTAGTTATTAATGTAAATTATCACTTCAAAATATTGGATTTCTACGTTCTTATCTGAGAGAGTCAGCAAGATGTAGTAGAGATTTGGCTTCAGAGTCAAGAAGATCTGAATTACTTCCTATCTTTAAGGAAAAATTGCTATAGTTCTCAATGTGAGGCAACCCTCTAAGTCTATAAATTATAGACAGTTGCCAGTCTGCAATGGTGAAGGGCAGCTAGGTGGTGCAGTGGAAAGAGTCCCTGAAGTCAAGAGGACCTGAGCTCAAATCATGCCTCAAACACTTCCTAGTTGCCGGATCCTAGGCAAGGCACTTAACCCTGTTTACCTCAGTTTTCTCATATGTGAAATAAGCCAGAAAAGGAAATGTCAAACCACTCCAGTATCTTTTCCAAGAAAACCCCAAATGGGGTCACAAAGAGTCAGGCATAACTAATTGACTAAATGACAACAAAAAAAAACCCCAACAGTTAAAGAAGTTTCAAAACCAGGACCTCTCCACAGTGATAAAAATCATAGGTCTAAATAGGAAAAAAAAATCTCCAAATTTTCTGTTTCACTTAAGCACACTTGCCATCCTTCCAGTAACCTAGAAACCCATTTTCGGAATCATCTTTGACTTTTTCTGGTCCTCCTGTTATCCCCTCCATATCAAACCCACTTAAACAGCATGGGATGCGTTGGGTTCAATATTGCTTCTTTCTACATATCTCAAAGCACTATAATCCTGGACTCCAAATTCGATAGTCAAATTCAGATGAGCAGGTACTTACTAAATTTCTGCTGTGTGACTCTGAAACTCATCAACGCTAAAATGATGAAAACTGATAAAAAGCAAATGTAAGTGATAATACCAGATCATTATTAGTTCTGATTGAAGAGAATGGGAAGGATATTGGAGGTAAACTGGGTACCTGAAAGCAGAAATGGTGACAACTGCCACCAATTGGAAAAAGGGACACAGGAAATGTTTCCTTTTACTTGGGTGGGCCTGGTGTACCTGCATCTGTTCAAAGGCAAACAAAATTTTCTGAAGAGGGTCTCTTAGTCAAAGACGGCAATACAGTTATACAATCTAATCTAAATGCTATGCTAACATTGCTTCCCATAATTTATGAAGCTCCTTTTCTTTCAAATATAGTCAACTATATCACAGAGGGACTTTGCTACCAGAAGACTTATTAATTGTGGCATCATAGTACTGTTAGCAGACAAAAGCCCTCCTATATTATGGAAGAAATATAATATATTTGTCCAAGACCAAAGAAATGAATTTCAGTAGAAAGTTTCTTTTCTTTTTTGCGTGTGCTTTTTTAGGCAATTGGGGTTAAGTGATTTGCTCAGGGTCACACAGCTAGTAAGTGTCAAGTGGTTGGTCTGATGCCCAATTTGAACTCAGGTCCTCCTGATTTCAGGGTCAGTGCTCTATCCATTGCGCCACCTAGCTGTCCCAGAAATATTCTTTTCAGTGACAAGAAAAAAAAATACTGATAACTAGTCAAGAAGTAAGTTTCCACTAAAACCCCATCATTCACATTGGGCATGTCATCTGACTGTTGATTCTCTTATCATCATCTGGAAAGTATAGATAATTGTTATTCTCTTGAAGGCACTATGTATATGAATAATTATTATCCTTAAGCAATACCATCAGATATAAAACAAAGCCCATCAAGGTATTTTCTGTTAAAGTAATTAATAATCAATGCTATTATTGGCTACCATAAAATCAGATGTTTGTTTGGAAAGCAAATTTCCAAGGAACTATAGGATTTACATTTCAAATAATATTGTTAACCGAATAGGAACTTATCTTCCATAATGCTATCCTATTAGATAAAGACGATAAATTTTGCAGCATATGTGTTTTCAAAAGTGCTCTTCTTCGCATAGGATAATCATACTACCGAGCCATCATATGTGGGGTGCACACTTTGAATTATATTTCTCTTTCTTTTTTAAAATTTTTTTTATTTAGGATTTTATTTTTCCCCAGTTACATGTAAAACAGTTTTTTATCATTCATTTTTTTAAATTTGAATTCCAAATTTTCTCCTTTCTTCCCTCCCCAACTCCCCTCAAAGAGAAGGCAAGCACTTTGATACAGGTTATACATATGTAGTCATGCAAATCATTTCCATAATAGTCATACTCTGGAAGAAAACATAGACCAAAAAAAAAAAACTCAAGAAAAATAAAGTTAAAAAGTATGTTTCCATCTATATTCAGATGCCATCAGTTCTTTCTCCTGGGGTGGATAGAATTTTTCATCATAAGTCCTTCAGAATTGTCTTGGATCATTGTATTGCTTAGAATATCTAAGTCATTCACAGCTGATCATCTTACAATATTGCTCTTACTTGTACAGAGTACATTTCACTTTGTGTCAGCTCATGCAAGTCTCTCCAGGCATTTCTGAGAGCATCCCACTCATCATTCCCCATAATACAATAGTATTCCATCACAATCCCATGCCACAACTTGTTCATCCATTTCCCTAGTTGATGGACATTCTCTCAATTTCCAATTCTTTGCCCCCAGAAAAGAGCTGCTATAAATACTTTTGTACATATAGGTCCTTTTCCTCTTTGTTTTTTTTATCTCTTTTGGGATATAGATATAATATATGTAATAGTGGTATTGCTAGGTCAAAGGATATGAATGGTTTTATAGCACTTTGGACATAGCTCCAAATTGCTCTACAGAATGACTGAATCAGTTCACAACAGTGCATCGATGTCTCATTTTCCCCCCATCCTCTCCATCATTTGTCATTCTCCATTTCTGTCCCATTAGCCAATCTAATAGTATGAGGTAGTACCTCAAGACTGTTTAAATTTGAATTTTTCCAATCAATAGTGAGCTAGAACTTTTTTTCACATGGCTATAGATTGTTTTGATTACTTCATCTGAAAACTGTTCATATCTTTTGATCATTTATCAACTGGGCAATGGCTATTATTTTTAGAAATTTGACTCAGTTCTCTATATGTTTGAGAAATGATGCCTTTATCAGAGAAACGTGCTTCAGAAATTTTTTTGACCATTATTATTGCTAACTGTATTTGTCTTCATCCTATGACCCCCTCTATTTATTCTATTCTCTCCTTTCACCCTGTCCCTCCTCAAAAGTGTGTTGCTTCTGACTACTCCCTCCTCCAATCTGTCCTCCCCTCTATCACCTCCCCTTTTTTTTAGTCCCTTCTTCTTCTACTTTCCTGTAGGGTAAGACAGATTTGTGCATCCAATTGAATATGTATATTATTCCCTCTTTGAACTAATTCTAATGAGAGTAAAGTATATTCAGTCCCCCTCAAATTCCCCCTCTTCCCCTCCACTGTAAAAGCTTTTTCTTGCCTCTTTTATATGAGACAATTTACCCCATTCTGCCTCTCCTTTTCATTTTCTCCCAGTACAGTCTTCTATTATCCCTTAATTTTATTTTTAAGATAACATCCCTTCATATTCAACTCACACCTGTGTTCTCTCTATAGATAGATAGATGATAGATAGATAGATATAGATAGATAGATATAGATAGATAGATATACACATACTTCTTCTATCTGCCCTAATAATAAGAAAGCTCTTATGAGTTACAAGTATTATCTTCCCATGTAGGAATGTAAATGGTTTGACCTTATTAAGTCCTTTATGATTTCCCTTTCTTGTTTACCTTTTTATGTTTCTCTTGAGTCTTGTATTTGAAAGTCAAATTTTCTATTCAGCTTTGAACTTTTCTTTATTTCTTTTTTTCCCCCAGCTCTAGTCGTTTCATCAAGAATGCTTGAAAGTCCTTTTTTTCATTGAATATCCATTCCCCCCCCCAAAGGATTATACTCAGTTTTTCTGGGTAAATGATTCTTGGTTGTAATCTAGTTCATTTAACCTCCAGAACGTCACATTCCAAGCCCTTCAATCCTTTAATGTAGAAGCTGCTAAATCTTGCATTATCCTGACTGTGGCTCCACAATACTTACATTGTTTCTTTCTGGCTGCTTGCCACACTTTCTCCTTGATCTGGGAACTCTGGAATTTGTATATAATATTCCTGGGAGTTTTAAATTTGGGACCTCTTCAGGAGGTGATTGGTAGATTCTTTCCATTTCTATTTTGCCCTCTGGCTCTAGAACATCAGGGCAGTTTTCCTCAATAATTTCTTCAAAGATGATGTCTAGGCTCTTTTTTTTTTTTTGATCATGGCTTTCAGGTAGTCCAATAATTCTTAAATTATCTCTCCTGACCTATCTTCCAGGTCAGTTATTTTTCCAATGAGATATTTCACATTGTCTTCTACTTCTTCATTCTTTTGGTTTGATTTCTCATAAGGTCATTAGCTTCCATTTACTCCATTACAATTTTTTAGGAAGTATTTTCTTCAGTGAGCTCTTGGACTTCCTTTTCCATTTGGCCAATTCTACTTTTTAAGGCATTCTTCTCCTCATTGGCTTTTTGGACCTCTTTTACCATTTGGCCTAGTCTGTTTTTTAAGGTGTTATTTTCTTCAGAATTTTTTTGTGTCTCCTTTACCAAATAATTGATTCCTTTTTCATGATTTTCTTGCATCACTCTCATTTCTCTTCCCAATTTAACCCCTACCTTTCTTACTTGATTTTCAAAATCCTTTTAGAGCTCTTCCATGGCCTCAGACCATTTCATATTTTTCTTGAAGGCTTTCGATGTAGGAGTTTTGACTTTGTTATCATTCATCTTCAGTGATCCATCTATATACTTCAGTCTAGGAAACTATGGTGTGATAGGAAGAGTTTGCACTTGGAGTCTGATGACTTGGTTTTGAACCTAGGATATGACATGTCCCAACTTTGTAATTTCAGTGAAATAATTTAGCCTCGCTGAGTCTCAGTTTGCTCATCTATGAAATGGGAATAATAATGTGAAACTCAGCTTCCTCAACTGTAAAATGAGAATCATTCTTATACCACCCACCACAATGAAAGGAGTTTTGTGAAGTATTTTTAATAAATCTTATGTTATTATTACTTACCTCATGGAGTTGTTCTGGGGCAAATGCTTTGTAAATATTAAGATACTAATAAATATGAACCATTATTATCTTCCCTTCAGTATGCATGTTCTGACTGGGGTCATAGGGGCAGTCTATGACCACAAAACTGTTTTTATCTGTATGAGGCACAGTCTTATATCAGGAAGGAACCTAAGCCCTTGACTTTATTAACATCATTATCTAAGCCAAGCTGTCCAGATAATATAATAACTGTCATATATAATGCTGTGTTTTAGGAGAGTGGGACTATAAATTTGTAGTATTTAATGTGTCTGCTAACATTATTTGGACAACTTTTTTAAAGTCTCTCTTTAACCTAGATTTTTATTTTACACTTGGGAAAACAAAGAGGGAGATTCTTCAGGTGACAATGATTATCTAATCCAAATAGAATTTTTTACATTCATCATTCACAGAGGTGTGGGAAGCTAAGTTGGATTATGTTTTAATCATCTGAGTGACAACTTTCAAACTCCAATGTTTTGGCAGAACTTTAGAAGTCTCAAAGAAATTATTAAAATGCACACACACATAACAGCAGCAGCAACAGCAGCAGCAAGTGGCCTAGTGCTTGGTTTGAATACCTGATTGATGGAATGATGGGTGCATTAATGTCACACAAATCTAACCCTGGCTGCCTGACACAGCCCCTGGGGGTTTTTACAGCCTGATATGGAGTGCAGTTATAGTGAAAAAAATGTCAGCTTCTCATGTGAGAAAAGTTTAAGTGAGGATAAACCTAAACACAGTCAAGATGAAATCCTACTTGATTGTGAAAATCATCCAGACAAGTATATTAATTTATTGTGAAAGGCAAGTATAGAAGTAGGGGAGTGGTTAGAAAGGCAAGAATCAGAAAAGATATGCTTTTGTCAACAAGCAAGTTCACATCAGGTATTTTTATCTAATTGATTATCCCAGTCCCTTGGTTCAATGAGAATGTTAGCAACAAATGACATTTTTTCTTAGTGAAATTGAAAGGGATACTTTTCCAAATGAATGAATGAATAAATTAAAAAGCATGTATTTAGCACTTGCTATATTCCAGGCAATGTGCTAAGTGCAGGAGATACAAATTTAAGAAGTGATCTCTTCCCTTAAGGAACTTACATTCTAATGGGGATTTTAAACACACACACACACACACACACACACACACACACACATACGGAAATAGTAGTCAAGGTAGTCACAAGGATAGTGAGTTATATAGGGCAGTCAGTTGCTTTCTAAAAGCAATGGTACTATTGATTTAATTATTTGTCCTAGAGCAAGAGGCAGAAATGAGGGAGAGTGGGATACATGGACACAGGGCAGATGACATGCAAGCAGGGTGAATGCCTAGTCAGTCAGCTGGATGGGATATGGAAAATTATAAAATACAAAGTCCTGAATTTTCAGTCTATTTCCCATTGCCTAATATAATGTTCTATATATAGGAGGTGCTAAATAAATGTTAATTCCTTGGTAGTACCCCCATCAAAGTAGGTATTGCTGCCTTATCATTCTGCTCTTATATGCACGAAGAGAACATGAGAAAACATAGATTTTAAATTGGAAGGGATTCTATAGCTAGAGCTAGAAAAGACCTTAGGAGTTAATTCCTTTATTTTACAGATAAGAAACTGAGGCTTACAGATGTTGAATCATTTGACCGGGATAGAATAGATAATAAATAGAAGAACCAAGGTTTGAACTCAGGTCCTCTGATTCCATAGCTAGTAATTTTTCCATGATATCACACTGCTTTAACGGTGCTTAGCAGTACCATTAAGGGATAGCAGTTGGTAGCATTCTTTGAAAGAAGTAGAGTCCTTTATTTAAATGAATAAAGAATTCCAGATATTTGGAGGCAATTGTTTGGTGATATGTTTGTATGTATGTATGTATGTATGTATGTATGTATATGTCTTAAGAACAAAACCAAAGAGATTAGCCAAAAAAGTAGTTATTTTCTATAATAGAACTTGAGTTGACATTGAATTGAGACAACATCTATGTTAACATTTGGGTATATGACACATTAATGTCAGACTCCAATCAATTAAATGGGTTTAGTTGCAGAAATAAAGAATTGATCTACTGTTTTGCTTTGGGGATTTTGAGGAGGCAGGGGTAAAGTTAGAAATGAGCTTATAATTTATTTCTATGCATGCAGCTTTGCATCTGTTCTGAAACTTATAGTTTAAGGGAGTTGCCTGGGATACTAAATGTTTAAGTGACTTATTCAGGATCACAGAGTCAGTATGTATCAGAAATGGGACTTGAATCCCATCATTCCTGATTTGGAAGAAAGCCTTCTATCCATCCTATCTTTCTCATAATAAAGAGGCTTTAGTTATGTGGCAATCTAATGACACAGATCCTAAGAATGATTGGGTTCTTTTGATTGAAAAAAAAATAGGAATTTTCATCAAAGACTCTGAGCTTCTTTTTTTTTAAAAATGGTGTCTTTTATTTTCACATAACCAGCGTTTTCAGATATATTTCTTCCCCATTCCCTCTTGAAAAACTATTCCTTATAACAAAAAATAAAATAAGGAATAAAAAATAGTTCAGCAAGACTAACAAACATCACAACATTATATGTAGTGTTTTATAACTATACCCTCCCATCTCTGCAAAGAAGGGAGAGAGGTGAATTATTATTTTTCTTTCTCTGGGACAAGCTTGTCATTGTAATTTCACATTTTTCACTTTCACTAATTTCATTGTTCTCCCCATTTATATTGTCAGAGCCATTTGTATAGATTGTTTTCTTGGTTCTGCTAGCTTCACTCTGTATTAGTTCATGTAAGTCTTTTCATGATGCTCTATATTAATCCTATTCACCATTTCTTATAATTATATATATATATTATATATATTATTATAATTATAATTATATTCACTGTAATTTCTAAAGTCTGGACTTTTTTCACTTTTTTCTTTCCTTTTTTTCTCCTTTTGGAGAGTTCAAGAATTTAGCAGGTAAGCTCCTCCCAAGAGCCATTAATGCCTATCTTGAAAGATAAGCATGTGGGACCTATATATATTTACCCAAATCCAAACAGATCGAGAGGAAAATTTCTAGCTGGATTTTGCCTTTCTGTCTCCCTTTCTGAGCACATATGAGAAAGGAGAAATCTGAGGATGTGTTTTCTTGGTCCTTGAGATGACAGCATTGAAAGTATTGGTAGAAGTGATCCTCTATGAAGGACATATGAAGGAAGGCTATCCAGAGAAACAACTAATAAATAGAATTATGTAAAGAGTGATTTTACATAGACATACACACACACTTATGTCTAATGGTAGCCATCTTGGGGAGAGCAAGAAAAAAACAAAAAAAGAAATTTACGTGATAAGTTTATTATATATTTAAAAGGAATAGGAAGTTGTATATAATAGATCTGCAGTTTCATGCTCAATCATTTTTTAAAATTATACTGTATTATGGAAATGCCTGTTGTATTCCACAAATTAAAATTTTAATAATAAAGTTTTAAAGCAAAAAAAGAAACTATTGGTAGAATAATCTGAAGAAGTACATAGGAACGATATGTATTCATCTGTATGATAAGATAGGGAAGTTCATGAGTGGGGGATTTTCTAGTCATTGAGAACCCAAAATCCAACCTTTTAGCCAGACAGGGAAATGTGTCTAATTTGAGGGTTTCTTGATAAATTTATCTCAAGTTCAAGAGTTATATCAAGAAAAAAAGTATTTATTGAGCAATATTCCTTTTTGAAAGGGAAGAAGGTTGTTCACATAAGAGCCAACGTGGCAAGGGACTCCAATGCAGACACAGGGACAAAGAATCTTGACTTTGCACCCCTCTACCACTTTCAATTATGCATAGTGCATAGCTGATGGCAAAGAGATTGCCTTTCCTATATTAAAGTCCTATGGTCTCTTCTGGGGGAACCCAAGTCATCAGAGGGTCACTGTGGCATATAAAATACAGGACTTATAGTGAAAAGGGAGAATGTGATTTCCTTGATGTGTTTTCTACATTTATTTATGGGTCTGTTTCATGGTTTGTTTGCTTATTTGTTTGTTTCTGTAGAATGAAATTAAGGTAATTCTTTACCAAGAAAAATAAATGATTCCAGTTTCCTTCTATGTAAAATGGAAAAAGTACTATAAATTAAGCATTAGTCAGAGATTAAAGAGTTGGTCTCTTTTTTTTCTCTTTAGACAATCACAACCAGAATCATGTCCAAGAGCTGAATTCATTGGGGTGGTAAAATTGCTTTGGCCTATCCAGAGAATCCCTTGGGAGCTTAAGGCCCGGGACAAATAACAAGGTATGATTGATCGCCTGTATTCTGGCCCTGTCTTACTCCCACACACATCATAATATTTTATACGGATGAAATCTCATTTACAATAAACATTCAAGCTACACATAGACCCCCAAGGATATCAAAGAAAAACAGAAGACTCCATATGTACCAAATACTTAGAACACTGCCATTGTGTGCATGGCTAAACAAGGTGTGTTGCATGTATACAATGGAGTATCACTCTGCTACAGTAAATGAACACTATAGAGATTCATTGGAAGACATATAAACTGATGCAAAATGAAGTAAGCAGAACTAGGAAAACAATATGCACAATGACTATGGCAGCATAAATGAGAGAATAGCACAACAAGAGACCTAGGCTTTGCGTAATAATAAAGTTGTGCCTTTCCTCCCTCCAAAAAAAGGGGAGGGGCAGTTAGGTAGCACAGTGGATAGAGCACTGGCCCTGGAGTAAGGAGGACCTGAGTTCAAATCTGGCCTCAGATCAGACACTTGACACGAACTAGCTGTGTGATCCTGGGCAAGTCACTTAACCCTAATTGCCACACAAAACAAACAAACAAACAACAACAACAACAACAAAAAATGATGAGAAAATGTACCTCCCACCCTCTTTTGCAAAGGAGGGTTATGTTATAGATGCAGTCAGATTTAGCTGATAAGTTTTCATGCATTGATTTTTTTCCTCTTTTTTGTTCTTAGTGAAATGGGATAGTTCTCTGGATGAGTGGAAAAATATATTCAGAAATAAAGATGGTATAAAAATAAAAATTTAAATAATCAAAAAATAACATTAATGCAAAATAATAAAATCTCACATTTATGTAGTCAATTACATGCATTATCTCTTTTGAGAATTACCCTTTTAAGAGAGCCCCTCACATTTTTTTAAAGCAACAGCTATCCACAGTATAACCTACTCATCCTGTTGCTGGATGCTGCTTCAAGTAATAGCAATAGCTCATAATTTAAGGTTTCTAATATATATTATATTCATGATTTTATTTGGTCCTCAACGTGATCTTTGGCAGTAAGCAGAGATATAGAGATGAAGAAACTAAGGGTCAGAGAAGTGGCATGCCCAGGGTCTAAAAGATAGTGAACAATGTGGCTAGGATGCCAAACCCAGGCCTCCTGACTCCAAATCAGGGCTCTTTGCAAGACATCCCAACTGAGTTACTGTACAATTCTGGCTTGGTTGTATGGTTCCCATAGCACCTTGGACAGACTTGTATCTGGCTACCTACATTTGATATCCAAAGAGTCATCCTTGGGACAAAGGAACAATTTTGAGCTCTCAGAAATCAGACAGAAGGTTGTATGTGAGGCTTGGAGCTTATTTAACTTATATAAAATCTCCAGACTTTTAAGCCACGAAGTCTCATGTTGAGCAAAACAAAATGATTTCTACTCAGTTGGCTGACATTAGGTCAAGTTTAAGTGTGCAAATAGGAAATGTGTTTTGGGGGATTGAAAAGAGTCCTAATTACCCTGTCTTCCCATAGGAAAAAAAAATTACAAGAATCTTCATTTAGTGTGTGGAAGTCACTCATTAATTGGGTCCATGAAGACTAAAAAACAAATGCTGGGTTTTTTTTACTTTTTTTCCTCCTCTTTGTTTTTCCAAATAAGAAGAATTCAATTTAGATTACTTCTTCCTACTTGTTCATTTTTTCCAGACTGAGGATTTTTAGGGGGTTCTGTTAAACTAATAACAAAGGGCTGCAATCCAACCCACTGAGATGAATGCATTTCCATTGCTTTGCAGCTGAATTTATTATATCAGGGCTGGAAGAAATTTTCTCCCAGGATATATTATTTGGAGACCCTGGAACTTTTTCCATCTTCTCTCCAAAGCACAGAATGGAGATCATTTAATAAGGTGGGTGATGGATTTCTTGCCAGTGCACTGATTAACCTTAAACTTCCTCATCTTTCATTTCTATGGGGCTGACCTTGACTACTGTAACAATTCCAGAGAGCACTGTTCTGGAGTCAGCACACGTGGATTTAGGGCACTTGAAGTCATGCATCTTAAGAAAATAGACACATGACTAGGATAATGCATGCCTCAGACATATTTCTTGGCCAGATTTTGTCCAGGCTTGGATTAGGCCCCAAAGCTTCTGAAATAAAGGGCCCTATCTGAAGCTGGGCTAGTTCTAAATTGAAGAATCACAAAGCTAAGAAAATGGACCAGTTTGGTCCACATTCCATAATATCCCCTCCCACTTCTGCAAAAGAGTCATTTCTGGGCCCTTCAAAGTCACCTCTCCATCTACTTTTCTGAAGCTCAATCAGCTGCCAAATCTCTACAATATTCACATTCAATCCCTTCATTCTACTTACTTAGCCACTCATCACCTCTCACTCGACACCTAAATGATCCCCTTGCCTGAGTCTGTATCCACTCCAATCCATCTTCTACACAGCTACCAAAGTGATTTATCTTAAATGTAGCTCTGATGATGTTATTTCTCTACTCAGAAACTCCAGTGGTTCCCTATTGTCTTTTTTAAAATATATACTTATTTTTAATTTATGAAATAAAACAAGCACTTCCATAACATAGTAGAATAAAAAAAGATGATTGTACATGAAACTGCAAATCTATTATGCAAATAATATTAAACTGCAAATGAAACGGCAAATCTATTATCTTACTATTCCTTTTAAATATACGATGTCATCATGTAAATTTCTTTTTTCTCTCTTTTTTCCCTCCCCCCTTCACCCTAAAGATTGCTACCATTAGACACAAATATGTATATATGGAAAATCATTCTATCCATACTTTCTATTCATCTGCTCTTTCTCTGGATGCAGAAAGCATTGCCTTTTTAATAAAGTATAAATTTCCCTATTTGCCTATTTTCATAACTCGAACTCCAACTATTTTTTCCAGTTTCATTAATACATTGCTCCACTTCTTACACAGTATTCTAGTCAGGCCAGACTTCTCACTAGGTCTCACATAAGACTTGACACCTCACATCTTCATACCTCTAACATCCATCACTTCATACCTTTAGGCGCACCTCCAGCATCACCCTCTACATGAAGCCTTTTTTCCTCCCCTCCCTATATATCTGGTATCTAGTTACTTTTAATTAATTTGCATTTAACTCTGTATAATTATACAAACATATGTGTGCATATATACATATATACCTTGAATTTATTTGTATCTTTGTATAATTGTATACATATATTATAAATGTGTATATATATATATGCACATGTAGTATGTATATGTGTGTGTGTATTTATGTATGTATTTGCATATGTTCTGTGGTCTCCAATAGAATAGGAGCTATTTGAAAGGATGAACTACTTCCTTCCTTTAGTCCTTGTATCTCCAGGGCGTAGCACAGTGCCTGGCATATACTAGATGCTTAAGGAATTGTTACTGCTTGTCCTTTATTTTCAGAGAAGACTGATGACATCATGAGGCTGATGTCTTGACTTATGCATGAGTTGGATTTAAGTGAGGCAGAGATGCACAGTCATAAGCCTCACTCTCATTTCCAGTCTTGAAGTCTAGTGGGAAGACAACAGTCAAGACAACTGGTGAAGGCCCAGGATGTAGTGGATGACCTTGGCCTTTCTAAAATAACGTTTGTTTCCCAGGCCTCAGTTTGTCTGACGCAATGTCCATTCAATGACTAAGGGATAGGCAAGAGTTGAGACAAAAGATAGCCCAAAATACTCAAGGATTGATCAGGTCTTGGAAGTCGGAGAGAACTTTTTTTTTTGGTGGCTATAAGGTGTTAGCGGATAGTGATGGTCATGGAGTCAGGAAGTATCATCTTTCTGACTTCAAATGTGGCCTCACACACTTATTAGCTGTGTGACCCTGGGCAAATTGCTTAACCCCAATTGCCTAAAAAAAAAAATCCGCTTTGGGAAGGTTTTTTTGCTTTGCTGTTTAGCCCTCCAATCAGAAGGATAGAGGCTACTGAGGGTTCTGATGGGGTGCGAGTATCAAAGCAGAAGCAACCTCTGTTTTGATGAGTTTCCTACTGCTGAGCTTTTCCTAAAGGGGTATGATAATGGTGGAGAGGAGTGCAGCTGATGGGAAGATGAGGAGATAATGGGGAAGCAGATGGCAATGCCTCTTCTTTAAAGTAGTGCTGGTGGTTTGACTTGCTTGGCCTATGATGCTTCCTATATGTCCCTCAAAGGCTCTAAAAGTTGCAGAGGGTTAGGAGGTAAGGATTCATGATTCCCAAATATAGCTGACAATCAAAGGATGAAGCTACTTGAATACATGTAGGCTTATTGAATGGAGCAAAATAAGTGGTGGATCACATGACCACCAAGCTAACAAAAAAAATTTGTTTTCTTGCAAGCTTCTCCAACCTAAAATCATAAAATAAAATAAAATAAAATCCAAACCCTCTAATATATAAGGTTTCCCAAAAGTCTTTTTGTTTTTCAGTTGTATCCTTTGTGATCCTATTTGGGGTTTTCTTGGCAAAGATACTCGAATGGTTTACCACTTCCTTTTCCAGCTCTTGCCATTTTAGAGATGAGAAAAATGAGGCAAAAAAGGTCAAATGACTTGCCCAGGATCACACAGCTAGTTAAAGTGTCTGAAGTCAGATTTGAACTCAGGTCTTCCTGACTCCAGGCCTACTAATCTATCCACTGCAACCCCTAGCTAACTTTTCCCAAAAGTCTTAGTGCAATTTAAACTTATCAAAGCTCTTCTCTTGGGACCTCCTGTATAGTAACAAAAGCTGAGTCCAGAAAAGGAAAAAGGAATGTTATTCAAAGTAAAAACTTCATGAAATAGCATCTGACAACTGAAATCTTTAGAATTTCCTCTTAGGATACCTTCACTTATCCAGCAAAGCTAACAGCAAAACCTTGTGCTGCACTGTCCGGAGGAGTGGGGGCTGGGGCCGGGGTGGTGTCTCTGTTAAGTTCTTCATGAAAATTATTCAGTCTGAACCTCCCCTCACAACACGAAAAGCTGCAGATACTGATTCTGCCAAGAAACAGAAAGGAAGTAGAGAGTAATGGAAGAGGTAGAGGAGAAGGAGAAGAACACAGTGATGCAGCAGAGTTGGCTAAAAGGCAAAGGGTTTCTTTGCCAGAGGGAAAAGGGATTAGAAACTCAGCTGGGTTTAGTTTTCTCTGCATTGAGTTTACTCTGAACAGAATCAAGGAGGCATGATCAAGGAATACACTTGTCAATACAAGGAAACTGAGAACATCCGGTCTACTGGAGATCTGGAAGGTGGATGGGGAAAATCGACAGGGTGAGGAAAGAAACCACAGATAAACTACTGGGAAAACAAGAAAAAGGCTGAAGGGCAAAAAGTCCAAGAGAGAAAAGCAAGGAATAACCTAGTTCCCAACCAAATAAACCAACAGAAAGACTTATAGAGACAGAAGGGGGAAAAAATAGCAAAAATTCACATAGTGGCACAGTGGATAGAGTGCTAGACCAAGAGCCAGGAAGATTCACCTCTCCAAGTTCAAATCTGGGCTCAGATACTTACTAGCTGAGTGACCCTGGGCAAGTCACTTCACCCTGCTTGCCTCAGTTTCCTCATCTATAAAATGAGCTGGAAAAGGAAATGGCAAATTACTGTATTATTTTTGCCAAGAAAACCCAAAATGGGGTCAAGAAGAGTCAGACAGGACTGAGACTGAAACGACTAAACAAAAACAAAAACTATATTTCCCATGCTTGGTGCTGGGAAAACAAATACAAAAATGAAATATTCCTTGGCCTCAAAGAGCTTACATTCTAATGAAGAGAGACAATACACCTAGAAGAGTGGTGACTAGGGAAGAGAGTTGAGGACTGGAGAGTCATAGAATAAAGAATGTACCCATAGGGGCAGTCAGGTGTCATGCCCTTGTCAGAAGTAGTAAGAAGTTAAGTGACTCACCCAAGGCCACATAACTAGTGTCAGATCGAGAATTTAAACCCAGGTCTTCAAACTAGAGAGTCAATGTTCTTTCCACGTCCTGAGCTTCCTTCAAATTTCAGCTAAAGTACTACTCCCAACATGAGGTCTTTCCTGATCCCCCTAGCTGTTACTGTCTTCTCCCCTCATTATCTTACACACACACACACACACACACACACACACACACACACACACACACTTTTTTTTATTATATATTTACATGTTGTTTCCTATAATCAAATATAAGTCTCTTTAAGGGCAGAAATGATCAATTTTTGTCTTTTTATACTAAAGTGCCTAGCATAGTCCTTCCTATTTAGATCTTTAAAAATACTTGTTGACTAATTGAAATAGGAGGAAAGACAACTTATGAACCATTGCCTTTCTCCGACACTTTCAAAGTCTCACTCTTTAGCAAAATCAAGCATTCGTAGATCATCTATGCATAGAGAAACCAGTCAGTCATGTTCTGCCCTTTTTCCATGAAAGGAGATGAGATATAAGTGGACATTGGGGATGACTTCTTTATCCCATCCTGTTTTAAGCAAAGAAAGTCTGGTTTTGTATAAATATCAGTCTATTATTGCTACCCATCTCATTTCAATAAATAAGACTGGCGTGTTGAAACCCGGGTCTGATGAAGGTATGTGCTCCCACCCCCAAGCAATTTAGCAAATACCAATATTGAATTGTGATGGGATAAGAGATTTGAATAATACTTCTTTTTCTGTACTACCTATGACTGTGAAAAACAATAGATCCTTGTAACAGCAATTCCTAAATTGTATCATGTTTTAAAGAAGCCAATTCTCCTTTCTGCAGAGACTAATTTCAACCAGATATTCTGAAGTCATAGGAGGTCAGGAAAGCTATTATTGGTACTAATTAACACTACCACAGCTATAATTTTTTTTAAAAATTCTGAACAAGCAATAAAGTTACCTCCTCAAAAACTGCCATTCTGAGCTATCAGAGATGGTCCATGGGGTAATAGAATATTGAATTTAGGACCAAAGCATCTGACTGGAGGTAGACTCAAGTTCCACACACAAGGGTGTGTGACCTTTAGCAAGACAACTAATTTCTGAGCCCGGTTTCCCCTGCAAAAGGGAGATAATAATATGTGTACTTTCTACCTCACCTGGTTTGCTGTAAAGGAAGTGCCCTTTAAACTAAAAACCTCATAGCTGTTTTGGTTTTTAAAAGAAAGATAACCTTTTCTAGTATTTATAATAAAATACTTCTTTTCAGTGGTGATCCAGATGCCAATGACAATTTCCACTTCTACAAGACAGGTGAATCCTCTAAGACTCTTCTCCTTCCTAACACTTCCATATCCATTCAGTTCTCAAATGTGGTCCATCTTATCCCCACACTGTCTTTGAATCCATTCCTTTCTTACCATGAACACAAGCACCACTCTGGTTTAAATCCTTATCACTTCACTTAGGGTCTACTACAACAGCTTCCTAATTGAACTCCTGGTTTCCAGCTCCTTCTTTTTCTAATCTATCCTCCATGTTGCTGTCAAATTAATCTTTGCAATGCATAGGATTTATCATGTCATCCCCCAGTGTCTCTTTCTTATTATATATACCTCAACTTCTTCACTTTACGAATAGAAAAACTGAGAACCAGAGAGAGGTAGAATCATTTTCCCAAGGCCATGCAGTGGCCAAGCCAGAACAAGAACTCAGGCCAAGAATTCAAAGACCAATGCTTTTTTCATCATACCACAAGTTCTGTCTAGGTGGTTTAGTGGATAGAGTGCTAGGCCTGGAATCAGGAAGACTCATCTTTGTGAGTTTAAATTCGTCCTCTGACACTTCCTAGCTGTATGACCCTGGGCAAGTCACTTAACCTTGTTTGCCTCAGTTCCTCATCTGTAAAATGAGCTGGGAAAGAAAAGGGCAAAGTACTCTAGTATCTCTGCCAAGAAAACACCAAATGGGCTTACAGAGAGTCAGACATGACTTAATGATACCTGGTTTATTCCTTCCAACTCTAAGATTCTACAATTTTGTACAATGAGATAACACTGAATAAAAAGCATGTTCAACTAAGCTGCTGAAAAGCCTTCCTCGGGCTGACCTGTTATTCTTCTATTTAAAAAACTCAATAATAGAAGGAACCCCATAGTAATGACTCTGAGTCATTTCATCATTCAACATACAGGGCATGCTTCTCCTTCTAATCACAGAAATGTCCTTTCAGGAGTATGGCCTATTTTTCAGGGTGGTCTAAAAATGGACCCTAATCACATGCTCAATGTCTTCCTTTTTTAAAAGGTAATAAAGTGTGTAAGATGATGTTTGAAAGTGTTTCCTTTAAATTGTTAAAATAAAGTTTTGTCTTTTGAAAGGGGAAACTGAGTTATTTAGAGAATTTCCTTTTATTGAAAACCTCATTCCCTAAGAAAGCTACATAGGTGAGACACATTATCTTTTTACTAAATCACCGTCATACAGAATGTCATTAACCTAAATCACAAAAACGAAAGTCACAAGATTATATGCCCAGACCTAAATATACCACTGAAAATTTCAAACCAACTATAGGTACAATAAAGAGAAGAATGAAATAGAGATAATTAAAGAATAGTCTTTGAAGAGTGATTCCAATCTTGATTGTTGTCTGTGATGCTGATGAGAATGAATTATGTTTTCTTTATACACACAAGCAGACCAGTAATTCAACTAACTGACAAATGAAAACAGATGGTACATCTGTCAAAATGGTATTCATCAAAACGATATATCTCCCCATTCATATCAAATTCATTTTTATTCTATTTACTAGTTGATGCTTTAATAACTTTGATTCAGAAAATTTATGGTATCAAAAATTTATTTTAATAAACACTGCAAATAAAGCTATAGTATGGAAGGGAGGCAACCTGGTATAGCAGAATTTTTAAAATCTGTATGTATTTGTGTGTATATGCATGTATGTATTTGTGTGTGCATGCATATGCATGCATGTATGTGTATGTATGCGTGTGTGTGTGTGTGTGTGTGTGTGTGTGTGTGTGTGTGTAAAACCAATTCTATACTTCTTTTTATCAGTTCTTTCTCTGGATGCAGATAGTCTTCCTTCATATATCTTAGTTCAATCTCCACTATACCATGTTTCTTAAAAACACTAGCTCTGGAATCAAAGGACCTGGGTTCAAATCCAGCTTCTAATGTTTACCAACTAAGTAGTTTGAGGCAAGTCATTTAACTTCTTTGTACCTCAGTCTCTTCATCAGTCAAATAAAGGAATGAGTTAGAGGAACTCTGAAGTACCTTCCAGATCTTTGATCCTAATAAAAGTGGCAAGATAGGATGGGGAGACTATGAGCTATATGTTTTGGTGATAAGCATTACTGAGGCAGTGGATGGAATTTAACAATGAAGCAGATTACAGTGAAATCTATGGAAGAGATTTCTAACAATTAAAGAGCCAGAATGAAGCAGGCTCTCTTAAACAGTAATAGGCTCCCAGTGGCTGGAGATTTTCAAGTGAAGCCTGGATAGTGAATTATCTGGGATGCTATAAAGCAGATAGGGGCTTCAAATGTAAGTTAGACTAAATGACCTCTGAGGGAATTCTATACTTTATGGTTGTAATTTTTCCCCTTAGAGCTTCTCCAAGTAAATCTCCTGAAGTGTGTGTGTGTGTCTCTCTCTCTCTCATTCTCTCTCTCTCTCTCTCTCTCTCTCTCTCTCTCTCTCTCTCTCTCTCTCTCTCTCTCTCTCTCTCTCTCTCTCTCTTTCTCTTTCTCCCCGCCTCCTCTCTCTCTTCCCCCAACCCCATTCCTCCCCCACTATGTCTTTCTCCCTGTCTCTTTCCCTGTCTCTCCTTGTGTCTTTTTACTTGTTCTCTTCTCTGTTCCTGTCTCTGTCTCTCCATTATTTTGTCCTCTCCTCTCTGCGTCTCCCTGTGGTTGTCTCTCTGTCCCTGTCCCTGTCCCTCCTTCTCCCCTTCCCTCCCCTGCTCTCTCCAGTGTGCCACAATGAAACATTGAGACAAATGTAAATCATGATCATGAGGTATTCCTCTCCTGCTTCCTTTTGGTGGTTCCCCTGCCCCTAACATGTTCTCAAGGCACCAAGTACCTATCATCTGTCATGTTCTGGCTGCCTTGGGACCCTTCCCTTCACCTCCAATTCTTGGTTCTGTATCGTTTGTTCTTCCTCTCCACTCCTTTTCATTAAAACTTTCCTGTGGCATGATCTGCTCCATTTAGTAATGTTCTCTGTCAATCATGGATTTGTTTTCCCTACTCCTAAACCAGTGATTTATAAAGAGTAAGATCCTTGAGGGGGCAGCTAGGTGGCTCAGGGGATAAAACATGAGGTTTGGAGTCAGCAAGGTTAATTTTCTTGAGTTCAAATCTGGCCTCAGACACTTGCTAACTGTGTGACCCTGGGCAAGTCACTTTACCCTGTTTGCCTCAGTTCCTCATCTGTAAAATGAGCTGAAGAAAGAAATGGTAAACCACTCCAGTATGTTTGCCAAGAAACTCCAAAGGATGATCACAAAGAGTCAGACATGACTGAAATGACTAAACAACAATAAAGCTAACTTGAGAATAGGATTATTTAATTATTTGTATGAATATCCCTGGTACCTAGCACAAGGCCCAATACATAGCAGAAGGCAAGCAAATAATTCCTCATTGATTGAGTAGTTTCTTAATAAATGCTTACAAATTGATGCATAGAGTATCTGACTGACTAATCAAGACTGAAGTATTTATGACTAATTACAATAGAGCTATCCTCCTAGGTAATAGATTTATGTTTTAATGGGGTCTTATAATGCCTTAATCCAAGGAATGGGGAAAATTTCAGGCAAGATGATAGGTTGAGAGAAGAGATATTTCATGGAATAGGTATCCTAAACTAAGACACAGGGGGAAGAAATGTAAAGAGAAAAAGTTGTTCTTTCTACTTATATCATCATTTACACTAAATCCTTAGTTCATGACCTCAGAGCACCTGACTGAAAGGAATCTTCAACATGTCCTGAAAAGCAGTAGGTGAGTAGCTTTCCCCCAGTACGTTTTCATAGCTGTAATCAAAACAGTCTGGTAGTCTTCAGAAATGGCTACTCTCCAGGACTTCATTAAGCATTATCACTTCTTCCATCTCTTAGTTGTGATGTTAGGGCCTTAGCTGTGAGCCCAGCTTGACATTTTTGCAACTTAATATGTTTCCCAGGTTCAAGTGCTAGTATTGTAATTTGTCAAGAATCCCCCAAACTTGTTATATGTGTGGCCAAGGTGGTAATATTTCTATCAGAACCCCCATCCCGCCACTATATAAAGGGTTTTGTGGAGAAAGTACTTCTAACTTTCCTCCCTTCTTTATCTGTCTTTTATAGGGCCCTTCCCTAGTTTCTTATCCAACACTTTAAGCATCCCTAACCTCTCTTTTTTCCATTCATTGGGGGAACTATATGTTATCAGTTTAAGCTGAAGAAAAAAAGAACCTCACCAACTTCACTCAGTGCCCAGCCTCCAACATCCTTGACAATTTTCTCTCTAATGAACGTAAATCCTTAATTTTTGATGTAACCTCCATCTGACTTAATTTTGTGTCTCAAAGAGGAGACAAAGATTAGTTAAAAGGAACAAAGGAATATATTCATAAGATCATAGTTTTAGAGAAAGAAGGGATCTTTACAACGCCATTTAGCTCAAACCCCTCATTTTACAGATGAAACTGAGCAGCCTGAGAGGTTGAGTGATTTGCCTGGCAGGGAGTCAGTGTCTTTGCCAAGAAAACTCCATGTAGGGTCCTGGACATGAGTGAATGACAACAACAAAAGTCAATGGCAGAGGTGGGATTTAAACTCCAGACCTCTGACACTAAATCTGTTGCTTTTTCGTTAGTGCTCTATTACCACTTATCCCTTATTCCTGTCCTTTAGAATAATACATCGAACTCAAATTGCTGTTCAGTCATTTCAGTTGTGTCAGACTCTTGGTGACTCCATTTGGGGCTCTTCGCAGATATTAAAATGGTTTGCCATTTCCTTCTCCAGCTCATTTTACAGATCAGGAAACTGAGACAAACAGGATAAAGTGACTTGCTCAGGGTCACACAACTAGTTAGGTGTCTGAGGCCAGATTTAAACTCAGGAAGATTTTTCCTGGCTCCAGGCCCAATGCTCTATCCACTGTACAGCCTAACTGCCTTCTTGGGCTGCATACTTACTTAGAAAACCACAAATCAACATTATCAATGTTGTATTACATTTTTTCTTTATTTTGTTAAACATTTCCCAATTAAATTTTCATCAGGTTAGGCCCCACTTTATATGGTTTTTGGTGACTACAAGTTTTATACCTCTGCTTTAGAGGGGTGAGATGCTTTGGATGGGGAAAATACCTTATTATTTATTAATATTATTTGAACCCAGCTTTGTGCAGTGAGATATTGTTTATGTATAGTACATACTGACCTCAGAAACCCTCTAGGGAGCTGGAAATTAATGAAGAGGTTGGTTGGGATCCCACCCAAAGCTTGTGCTTTGAGTTAGGCCAATAGCTTATGTTTTGGCTTCACCCAAATTTAATAGAATGTTTATACTTACCAAAAAAGTATATATATATATATATATATATATATATATATACATATATATATATATATATATATATATATTATATATATATATATATATATATTATATATGTATATACACACGCTCTCTATATACACACAACCTATACATGTATCTATCTATGTATATAGTATTATATATGTTACATACATAATACCTTAAAATTGTATATATACATATATAAACTGTATACACATATATAATTTTAGGTAAGTAAGCATATATGTATATATAAATACATATGTGTATGTGTATCTGTTTGTGTACACACACACACACACACACACACACACACACACACACACACATGCAACTAAATGTCGCAATCAATCTAGGGCAGAGACTAGAGTCAGGAAGACTCATCTTCCTGAGTTCAAATCTGGCTTCAGACACTTACTAATTTTGTGACTGTGGGCAAGTAATTTAACCTTGTTTGCCTCAGTTTCCTCATCTGTAAAATGAGCTGGAGAAGGAAATGGCAAACCACTTCAGCATCTCTGCAAAGAAAACTCCAAATGGAGTTAAAAAGAGATGGACATAACTAAAAAACAACTGAAATACATATACACACACACACATATGCATATGTATATATGTGTGTGTATGTATGTATATGAATATGTGTATGTATAGCAACCTCTGTAAACTGCTTGTTCTCTCTACTCTTGTTTGAAGTCTATATAATGTAAAACTTACAGAAATGTGGAGGGACAGGGGAAGCCATGGCTTTTGGCTCTCTTTTTTTGGCTCTCTCCTCTGTCAAACCAACTTCATAAAATTCTTTCTAAAAAAAACCATTTTAAGTTTTAGGGTTTGTTCTCAACCAACACCTAGGGAGGAAAAAAGGATCTTTATTGTGATCCTCTTCTATTTTCTTTTTTTTTTCTTTTTTGGTAATTTTCTCCCCTTTTGGAAGCAACCTGTCTCTAAGATATTTTATCTTAGATATTGGGAGACTAAAAGTACACAGTAGATTACATGAAATATATCATGAAATTGAGCTATACTTATCTACTGGATTTTCAGTTTTAAGATGTTCTTTCCTGTGAAATTCAGATGATTGATAGATTTTTAAAATGGATTTCTTAGTAGCAGCTTGTTTTGTGGCAAGGATGAGCAGAAAGAGGGTGGATCTCTGATTTCACTGATGTGTGAATTTTCTGTATGAATTCCTAGTGTGGCAACTGCCTTCTCTAAAGCAAATCAGTAACTACTCTTATTTAGTTTTGTCTCCTAGAGACAAGTGACTTACACCACCGGTGCCTTTCAGAGGCAAGACTTGACGCTAGATCTTCCTAACTCCAAGGGCAGTCACTACTCTAGATATGTAATCAAGAAGACCTGAATTCAAATACAGACACTTATTAGTTTGTATGACTACAGTCAAATCACATAACCATTGTCTGCCTCATCTGTAAAATGTACAAAATAATATCACTTACCTCCAAGAATTATTGTGAGCATGAAATAAGATAACATCTATCAAGTGCTATATAAATACTACCTAGTATTATTAGCTAGCTATTATGCCCAGCTGCTCATATTATTATAATTTGCTGATTGAAATAAATTATTAATTCTCCCCACCTTGCTCACCCTCTCCTCCACCAAAAAAAAAAATCAATGCAGAAATTTCTTAGGTAAGGCAATATATTATGGTAGAAAGAACCCTGGACTTGTCAGGATAACTTTGTTTGAACTCTGACTCCAATGCTTGCTAGCTTTTTGATTAGCTTCCCTGGATCTCAGTTTCATTGGCTGTAAAATGGAGAAAAAATTATAGCTACCTCACAGAGCTGTTATGAGAAGAGTGCTATGTAAACCTAAAAGTCTTTATAGATGTATGCTTTTGGAATCAATGATTTCAGAAAAGTGTGACCAGGAGAAATAAGATCTCTTTTAGATAGACACATTGATGCCAGAATGAAGTACTGAGAGAGACCAGGACTTCACCATCATAAATCTTGTTTAAGTGTTGGGTAGGCTATCAATGCTGGAAGCTCCTGGCAAAAGACAAAGAAAGTACAATGACCACAACAATTATCAGTATAGAGGAGCAAGCTTTCCTTCTCAGTAAACCTGACGCAGTGATTTGCAAAGGCAGAGCAATAAAGTGGTGGGGGGGAGGTTGGAGCGAGGGTGGGAGGAGGGGTGTTGCCCCAGGATGGAAAATTTAGAGAAGCATTTTCCAGGCACTTGCGGGATAGTAAACAGTAGTTGTTCACTCCCTCCAACTTTCCTTCTAATCTAGCCCATAAATAAATCCCCAACTGGCTCACCCTATTCCCTTTCCTTCCATCCTGGCAACTGGACCAACTTCTCTCCTTATTAGAATGTGTGTGTACTCCAGGACAAGAACTGTGCATTAGCCCCTCATTTAGTAGTGAGTGCAGTGCCTGATATATAGTTGGTGCTGCTATAAGCTTGTTGACTGACTGACCACCCCTTTCCCTCAAATCCTGTGGATTGGACCAAACATCCTCCAAGTCTCTTCCGACTCTGAAATTCTATCCTCTAAGCAGAGATGTGCTGTAAGTGATTAACAACCTGTTCTCCAAAAAAAAAAAAAAAGGCAGGGTACTTTTAAATTTAATCTAATTATTAACATTTTCTCCATCACTTTAAGTCTTGACAGTCAACAAGGCAATAAATCGAGCCCTGATTTGTAGGGTTTTGTTTTTTATCCGCCAAATTCTGAGGTATAAATGCTCACATTGAAAGTCCCCATCTAGTACTAGCTGGCTCTAGCTGACACCCCTACCACAGATAGTTAAAGCATTCTCTCTCCCATTCAACAGACTGTCTTAATTATTTGTATTATTTTCCCATGATGAATTACAAAATTTATTTGCTAGGGCATTTTTGGCTGGTCCCGGTTGGAGAAGTTTGCCCTAAACTGTGGTTGCCTCAGGCTTTGAAATTCCTAGTAACAGCTGCAGCCCAAAAAAAAAAAAAGTTTCTTTGCTTTTATTCAAAAAGAGCAGAAACAATTCCAAGCAGATGCAAACACAGTGAAACCTGGACTTCTCTACTGTTAGCTCACTGTCAGTTCCTTAGCAGAAATGTTAAGTAAGGCAGTCAACGGTCTTTATTCAAAAGCATAAGAACCTGTGAGACACCAAATCACATACTAGGACAGAAGAGCTCAAATGTCTTCTGAGATGGCCCCATATGATTGTTCAATGTGATTTTAAAAAATTAACATTAACATAGCACTTAGGAGTTTGTAAAGCATTTTGTGTATGGTATCTCATATGATCTTCACAATAACCCTTTGAGGCAGTAGCTCATATCATCACTTTATATATGAAGAAACTGAGGCTCAGAGATTAAGTGATTTGCCCAGGGTCATACAACTAACAAGGGTCTGAGGTAGGACTTGAATTCATGTCTTCCTAAGTACAGTGATCTAGCATTAAACATATCACCCCACAGAAACAATATTAGTAGATAACATTTTTATAAAGTTTAGAATGATTTTACATATATATGTATGTATATATGTATACACATATACATATATATTTGTGTCTAATGATAGCCATTTCTATGGGGTGAGGGGAAAAAAATGTACATGATAACTTTATTATATATTTAAAAGAAATAGCAAGCTGTACACAATTGTAGTTTCATGTGCAAATTTTTAAAATCGTATTATGTTACAGAAAGGTTTATTTTGGCCCATAAATTAAAAATAAAATGATTTTTATAAGTACTTAAGATTTGCAAAGCACTTTACATACACTATTGATGGTATTAAACCCTTGAGCTAGCCAAAACACTAATAATTATTGTTCCCACTAGAAATAGTAATCACCAGACAGGCAGAAGGAGAGGAATCAGGGTTTCAAGGAGATAGCACTGGTCTATTTTTCAATTAACTGGGGTCTACTCCCAGATTTGCCATTAACTTCCTGGGAAAGGGAAGGGGTGGTAGGGTGGGAAGGGCCTCTTGCTCAACTCTGTAGCCCAGTTTTCTCATCTGTGAGATGAGAGAGTTGAATGAGACAATATTGAAAGTCTCTTTAGTGTATATACATACACATACACATATATATGTATATATGTGTGTGTATATATATACATATATACACATACATATATTTGTACCTTTATTCATGGTCTGGCACTTTGTGATATCGTTAATGAAGGGTACTGCCAGGGAAGAAATTCCCTCTCCCAATGTAAATTGGCACCTGCTATGAAACTTGTGGGGCAGCCAGGTGGTGCACTGCATAGAGCACCAGTCCTGGAGTCAGGAAGACATTTATCTTCTTGAGTTCAAATCTGGCTTCAGACTCTTACTAGCTCTGTGACCCTGGACAAATCACCTCCCCTTGTTTGCCTCAGTTTCCGAATCCATAAAATGAGCTGGAAAAGGAAATGGAAAGCCATCCCAGGTATCACTGCCAAGGAAAACCCCAAATGGGGTCAAGGAGAGTCAGACATGACTGAAAGATAACTGAATGACATGAAACTTATAATCTCACAGAGTTTCCTTGAAGGATGAAAAGGTTAAGGGACTCTGAAGATTTATTTATTGGGTAGAAGTGAACAAATAGGCTGATGTCTACTTTTACCACAAATGCCTCAAAATGGAACCACCTCTTCTTCATCTTCTCTCAGGGTCCCTCTCACTCTCTAAGTTCCCCACTGTCGGATTTGCTAAATGAAAGAGATGAGCATTTTTTCCCCCATTTCTGCAGCAAGTTTTCCCAAAATCCAAGGCTGAGAGTGAAGCAGTGAAGTATTCTTCATGCACCACCACTTTAAAAATTTTAGTTTCATTTTAAGTTCGTCAAAGTTAAAATAACAGTCTATCCTCTATGACTCGGTGACAGTGAAATATGATGGAAGCCCTAGGCTTCTCTATCAATGATAAAAATATACTTTTCAGAAGGTATATTGAATTGGGTAAGGAGGCAAGGTATGCTGTGATATTTATTAGAAATGAGAGCCTTTTTCACAGCAGATGCTTTAGCAATGTTTGTTGAATTCAGAGGAGAGAGCACTACAGTCTTGGATTAGGACTCAGAAGATTTTCATTCAATCCCTACCCCTGCCACTTTAATTCAATCCTATACCTGTGTATTGTCTACTATGTGTCAGGCACTGTAATGGGAAGTGAGGATAGGAAGGTAAAAATAAAACAATCTCAGCTTTAAATTCTGCTGGGGAAAAACGAGATACACACAGGAAATTCAATACAAAACATATACAAAGTTATTTCCAGAGGGAAAGTGCATGTCTAATATGAATGGAAGTTTGTTAATAATTGTTAACAATAATAATATAATTATAATAATTTGTTAATAATAGAATGGGAGGTCCAGCAGGCACAATGGAAAAATTGAGTAGAGAGGGATAGTGTCATGGAAAAGATGGAGCGGAACATGATGAATTTGAGGGAGCAGGGAATGGTAGTCAGGGGAGTTTTAGGCCTAGACTTAGAATCATAAGATTCTGACTGAAATCATTGACAGTAGATTTCATTTTACAAGTTGTAAATCCATGGTCAAAACCATGCTGGACCTCAGATTTCTCATCTAAGAAATAATTTAATTTAATTTAATTAATTTTTGTTGTTTAGTTGTGTCTGACTCTGTGTAACCCCATGCAGAATTACTGAAGTAGTTTGCCATTTCCTTCTCCAGTGTGTCCCCATTTTACAGATGAGGAACTGAGGCAAATAGGGATTAAATGACTTGCCCGGGGTCATAGACCTAATAAGCTAGATTTGAACTCGGATATTCCTGACTCCAGAATGGTTCTCTATCCACTATGCCACCTTGCTGTCCCTATAAAATAACAGCTACCATAATAAAAGCTAGCACTTAAAAGTTTGCAAAGTAATCCTCATAACAAACCTGTGTGCTGCTATTATTCCCATGTTAGAGATGAGGATAATGAGTTTGAGAGAAGTTAAAAAGCTTTGTCCAGAGTTACACAGCTAGTAAGTGTCTGAGCTCAGGGAGTCTTCCTGACTCCAGGCTTGGCTTTCTTGGACTTGGACACCACTGCACCACTTATAGCTGCCCTCTTATTTGCCCCACGATTATGAAATCATGAAGAACAGGCACCTGCAGAAGTACCTAATGTTGTGGTGTCACCCAGCGGACACTCAGATTTTGAGATTTTGAGGTTTTTGAGGTTAAGTGGTTTGCAGAGTCATGATAAGCTCTGGCCCCCACGCCATCCTGCACCAAACATGATTTTTGACTCATTAGGCTACAAATAACATTGGGGCAAGAACTGAGTTGATAATTACACCCATTTGATTCTGCATTCTCATTTTTACTGGTGATGAAGCTAATTGTTGTTAAACTGGTAACAAAGGTTACCATGGCTGGGTTATTTTGTTTTGTTTGGTTGGTTTATTTTTTACCTAAGCCAGGAAGGATTTTATGATTTGGAAAATTGGTCACACTTCAGTTAAACAGCTCAATTACGTTGAACAGAAAACAAACATTTAGTTATTCTTGTCAGTGATATCAGTCACTTTTCACTACAAATATACCTGTATCCTTGAAGTATGCAATGATTTTTGTCATCTTAACAGCTCTACCTAGCTCTATAATCTTGGGAAAGTCATTACACCTCTGTAGAGACTCCTGGTCCCCTCATCTCTAAAATGAGAGGGTTGGATTAGATTATTTCTAAGTTACCTTCCAGTTTTGAAATGCTATGATTTCCTATGGTAGTTATAATATAACTGTCTTTTGACAACCACTGCCCCATAGGCAAGAAGAAATATATATAATGCCATTTCAGAAATTCCTCAGCTCTTGACTCAATTTTTAATAGAATTCATATTTTTGTTTGAGAATTTTTCAGGATGGGATTCCAACCTATCTATGACTTAAAGATGCATTTTAGGGAGTTCCCTGCATAGAGGCTACATGGCCAGGATCACACAACTAATAAATGTCAGAAATGGCATTTGAACCCAGGTCTTTCTGATTCCAGATACAATACTCTGTCTGCCAAGGGTGCAAGACCTTAGGCTCCTCACCCCTGTAATGTGCCAATCACACTGTTACTTTGCTCTAATTCTTTAAAAATTTCAATTAAGGCCTTGCTTCATTGATAAGCTTATTCATCACATCAGGTTTCAAGTTCTTTCATTTTCTCTGTCTTCACTACAGACAATCTAAAAAATCCTCTCCAAAAATTCCAATAAGTGTGAAAGGAAAGGTCCAAAATGTAGGTCTACAAGCAGTTGTACTCATTGCTGCCTTTCAGAATTGGAAATTAAGATACTTAGCACTTCAGGGGCAAGAATTCAACTATACTGAAAACCTTTCTGGCCACAACTAGAAGCCCGATGGATCTCCACACATCGATTTTACAGAATAGATTTCTGCATCCCACATCCAAATGCTACTAAAATCAGTGGTTGCGGAAAAAAGAAATCAATGACCAAAAACATACATTGAACCCTGAACTCTCATATTTCAGTTCTAATTTCCTATATTACTCTGTACATATATAGCTCTCTGATAGTCTTAGTGTAGATATTAATTAATAGATATTAATCTGATGAAAGAAGTCAACTTCCCTAAGGCAACATTGAGAAGCAAAGGAAAATAATTCACTTCGATGGAAAAAAAAAGCAACTTGAAAATGCTTAAAAAGTCAATATTGTTTGAGTGAGATAAACACTAAGTGGAATGGCGGCCCTTTAATAAATATTTTATTTATTCAATATTTGTTAAATGTATGATGAAGGTATGAAATGTGAGCATAACAACATAGCAGATACAACTCATTTCTATTGCATGTTGAAAGCAAACAGTTTCTGCTAACTATTCATTTATTAGCTTCAGTATTTTTAATCGCTCTAGATTAATTCACATAAAGCTTATGAAAAAATCAAATTGTCTTCAATGGTCCTCAAATCCTAAATATGCTTTATTATTATAAACTTAGAAGACAGTAAAAAAAAAGTTATCCTTGAAAAGTCAATACTTTTAAATATTTATAGCATCATCAAACAATATCTGAAAGAGAAATTATCTATTTACTCACTGGATCACTGTAAAGATTTCCAGAGGATTATCAAAACCATCCATTGTATTTAAAGAATGGCTATTACCGTTCCTTGAATTTGCCAGTCTCCTTGTGACCTCTGAGAGTCCTTGCTGGATTTTGTGCTTCTATGTGCACAAGATGATGGTCATTAGATGGTCACTGCAGCAATTTAAGGTTTAAGAGGGACTTTCATCACTCAATGGGAAAAGCAAACTGCTTCCCAATTCACTGAAAAATACATCATCCTACTGAATGCTGGGGTAACAGACAAAAACAAATCAATGAGCAATGCCCCTACTGGACCTATGCTCTAATGATTTTCATGCTATTTAAAGCAACTTAAGCTTGGACCATGATTTGAGATCAAGTTAAACCCACTTGATTACAAAATAAACTAGTAGAGTTCTATAAATAGCATTTAGCAGTAACTATAATGTGACAAAATTGATTTTTCCCATTGCAAAAAAAAAAAAAAGCTTTCCCTTGGAACTTGGCACCAAAAATGGATATACCAAAACAAACAATTGAAAATTCTTCCATCATACTGGAAGTCATTTCAAGCAAAGCCAGTTATCAGACATGAAGTTCTGGGGAGACTGTCTATGTAAACGTGTTTGCTTCTCTACAAGGAATTTTATTTATAGCAAGAGTTCTTATTTTCGTGTGTGTGTGTATGTGTATATGTCATGGATCTCACGGCAGTTTGTTGAAAACTACTCAGAATAATGTTTTTAAATGAATAATATGAAATAATCGAATTGCAAAGAAAATCAATTATCTTAATACAGTCTGTAGACAGGAAGACTATGATTACCTGTGATTTAGCAGTGGATCTAATAGCTAGAGTGATTTTGAAGTAATAACGAGCATAAATAGTATTTCAAGATTTCTGCAACAACTATAATGAGATATGAAAATATCTGTGATTTCTAAAGTCATAAGTACTGCTAATACCACTGTGGTTTGTTATCTATATAATAATTGGTGTTACATTTCAGTTAGATATTAGTGAAAGTAAAGATTTATTTTTTTTTCCTTATACAACTACAAAGATCTTCCTGAAATCTATCCTAAGACCACGGGTTAAAAATCCCTGATTTACAACAATGGCCCCTGTGACCTGTGGTTATCAGCCCCCTGCAGTGAAAGCTGTGTTGTTTGTTTTCCATTTAATCTATTTTACTTTTTATAGAATAGTGAAAGCTCAGTGAAGACAGCAAAGTGGAAAGCCAACTAAGACATAATGCTTTTATCAGTTCTACCCACATTCAGAGTATGCTTACACCACACCAGCTGACTTCCTGGCAGAGGATCCAATCAGTTAGCCAAACAATACCTTTGTGCTGTTTGGGGAGGTTGTTCAATCCTGCTCTTGAAGTGGCTAAACCACAAGGCTGATCTCAGGCCAAATAGTTCATCCCAATGAAGGAATGAGATAACTAGTAGGAAATGGGCCAGGTGCTATGCTTACCACTGTTGAAGTTAGCACCGATGAAGCTAAGGACTGAATCTGGGGCTGGTAATGAACAAGAATTATGTACCTACAGATGAGGGAACGTCTCACTTTCAGCAATTTCCCAGACTGAGACCCAGAATTCAGGGGAGGGATAGATGAGCTGAGGGATGGAAATACAGGGCAAACAGTAGAATCCCACTGGGCAACTTTTAGGCCTTCTGAATATATAAAGTATATAGCAATTAAATTTTTTAAGTACGATGGAACAACTCCAATTTGGAATATCTACTTTGTGTAAACAGAGAGAGAGAGAGAGAGAGAGAGAGAGAGAGCATGTACTTACTTTGTACAAGTAAGTACAAATTCAGTCACCTCATGGCTGACCTGAGTGCTAACTTACAGAGCAATCTTTGATTTTGGTCTACGTCTACGCTTTTATTAGTATGAGGAGCTGCTGGTAAGAAAATTACCTCTGCCAATACATATCAGTAACATTTTTCCAATTTATAATCTTAGAGGGTTCCTCAGATGCATGGAGAGGTTGAGAGACTAGGCCAGGATACAGCAACTATAGGTGTCAAAGGCAGGACTTAAACCCAGGTCTTCTTGACTCAGTATCCAGCTCTAGGTCTACTTTATCATGCTGTCTAGCACTGTTCATGCTAGAACAATGTTTTATTGCTTGGTTGTTTCAGCAGTGTCTGACTCTTTGCGATCCCATTTAGGATTTTCTTGGCAAAGATACTGGAGTGGTTTGCCATTTCCTACTCCAGCTCATTTTATAGATGAGGAAACTGAGGCAAAGTGAAGTGACTCGCATAAGGTCACATAGTTAATAAGTGTCTGAGACCACATTTGAACTCCAGAAGATGAGTCTTCCTGACTCCAGGCCCAACACCCTAGCCACTGTTATAGCTATCCAGCTAGAACAAAATCCAAAGTAAATATCGTGATATAACAGCTGGCAATTCTTCTGAAGGTTGTCAATAACTACAGACCTCTTTGTCCATGTTAGTCACTTCAGTTTACCTCCTGCTGGGCTGTTGGGCCATGGCTGAAAATGGGAATGGAAAAAAACCCAGAGATAAATAGCCCAGAGGCACGCTTTGCTGATGGAAGAAACAAGATGCTGGTAAATACAACACTGTCAGCATCAGCCCTTTGTGTGAAATACAGATGATGACAAGGTATGTTAACATGGACCAAAAAGCGGTTGAATTTGCTTCAATTTGTGGCAGGGGGCTAGGCAGCCAAAACTTAGCCTCCTGAGGTCTGCAACTTTTGGGTTAACCTACTCATTTCTGTGGAAACTCAAATTAGAGGTCTTTGGGGTTCTCTCTAAGAAGCTCCAGAAGTAAAAGTAAGTAACAGAAATAAAAATCACCATGTTATGTCATTTGATCTTTTCAGCCTGCAGGTAATTATTACTGGTATTATCATCCCTATAAAATGGAGATAATAATAGTACCTACCTCATAGGGTTGTAAGAATCAATAAGATATTATTGGTAAAGTGATTAAAGCCTGGCATTTTTTTTGTTGTTGCTCAGTACTTTTCAGTCATGTCCAAATCTTTGGACCCCATTTGGGGTTTTCTTGGCAAAGATACTGGAGTGGTTTGCCATTTCCTTCTCCAGCTCATTTTATATATGAGGATCTGAGGCAAACAGGGTGAAGTGACTTACCCAAGGTCACATGGCTAGTAAGTGTCTGACACCAGATTTGAACTCAGGTGTTCCTGACTTCAGGACTGGCTCTCTATCCACTGTGCCACCTAGCTGCCCTCTGACATATTTCTTGGCTCAATAAATGTTTGTTTCCTTCCTTTCCTTTTAACTTCTCTCATAGCAATTACTCTAGTTCAGGTCCTCAACTCCTCTTGCATGGACTTCTCACTTTCAGTCATTCTCATTTAGTAGTTCAAAAGCATCTTGGGAATTTGTTAAGATGGTCCAGGGGATTTGAGCTAAAAAAAAAGTAATTAATGGCTCCTTAAGCAGTAAATGGGATCAGCTAGGTGGTGCAGTGAGTAGAATGCCAGGAAAATTCATATTCTTGAGTCCAAATCCAGCCTCAGACAATTACTAGCTGTGTGACCCTGGGCAAGTCATTTTACCCTGTTTGCCTCCGTTACTCATCTGTAAAATGAGCTGGAGAAGGAAATGGCACACCACTCTAGCATCTTTGCCAGGAAAACCCCAAATGGGGTCAAAAAGAGATGGACACAACTAAAAATGACTGAACAACAACAAACAGTAAATAAATGCAGGTTATTATGCACAGTATGTTATATTATTCAAGGGTGTCATAACACATTTTCTGTTCCTGTGGTAGTTCACAGAACAAAAAGACAAATAAGGAACCACTGGACCACTGTCATAGCCTCCTATTTGGTATCCGTTTCCTTTCCCTTCCATCTCCAATCCATCTATCTCCCATTTCTCCCATCTCTAATCCACTCTCTACACAGCTTCCAACTGGATGTTCCTAAAAGATAGACTTGGCTGTCAATTCCCTGTTAAAGAACTTTTCCCACACTTTCTTGATGCATCAAGGATAAAATATCCATTCCTCTATTTGTCCCTCAAAGCCTTTCATAATACAGTTCCTGCTTTCCTTTTCAGACTTATTATATACATCACTCTTCCTTCATGTATTTTAACCAATCCTACCCCCCATATTTCTCCCATCCATCTCTTTGCTTTGTGCAGGGTACTACTGATATCTGGAATAACCTCCCTCAGCATTCCCATCTCCTAGAATCCCCTAGAATCACCTCCTCCCCTTCCTGTCCCTTCTATAATGCACACGAAGGTGGGAGACAGACCTGTCCCAAAACTCTTAGTGCAGTTTTAGGCTTTAATGACTTCAGTAGTATAAGGGATAAAAACTTACAAAAACATTATCTGAAAGTTTAAATATTTATGTTTCTGTTACATATCATTAGTTTTGTGAATTGTGAATAATAATTTCTTTTTATTTTACTTTTTAAAAGATGGGGCTTGCTATCATACATTGGTGGATTTGTAGAAGAACTCCACTTTCCTGGTGACTTGGTGACTTAGTCTACGTCCCTTAGGCTTTTTTCTTATGGATTCACATCAAAACTGTCATACGTGCATCAGCCTGATTCCTTGGATGATCTTAAGATTGGGGTTTCAAATCTTGTCCTTTCAGTCATTAAGCAGCAGCTGATGAAAATTTTTATAAAGTTCATTAATTGACTATAGTGGTCTATAGGAGAAGATGGTGATTATGCTGAATTTTAATAAGAACCGTCTAAAAATGTGCACAGCAGAGAACAAAATAAAACTTAGAAGGAAGCACAGAAAAGCAAGGTAGCTTTGAAAATGAAGTATAGTATCTATTGTACAGTTTTGCAAAAAAAAAATAGCGTGAAATGAAAATTCATGGTTTTGTATTTTATGTTGTGCTGTGTACATGGAAATGTTACATTTTTTTTGTCTTTTTGCATTTAAATTCCAAATGAATAAAAATTTTTTAAAAAAAGAAACATATCAACTACCTCAACTTCATCAAATGCAAAGAGAGCCATATTGACTGCAGCAAGTTCCAAAAGTGGCCAGGGAACCCAGTCCTGGGGCTACTGAATGACAGTCTTCTTACTTACTGTATGTGCCATTTTGGCCTTGGTCATGTCCAGAGTATGAGGGATCATCTCTCCACTATCCTCTATGTCACTCAAAATGAAATCAATGATTTTTGGTGTTTCTGCGGTTTCCTGAACCTCGTGCTTGGAAACTTCAAGGAGAGTCAGGAAACAATGAAACTTCAATTTGGATAACTTCTGCTATTTTTAAGGGTCCCAGATCTTCCACGCTGTGATTTCCAGGACCCCCAAGACTCACTGATCCTGTTTCCACTGGCTGCTTATCTGGTTCAAGTGGGAGTTTCCATTCCCTAATGTCCTTTATTCATGGGAGGCGCCCAACAACTGGAGTGGCTGGTATCATTCTCAGCATGGAGATACCCTCATGCTCTCTGATTTTGGCTTCAATGAAATCTTCAAACACATTGATGAACTCACTATGAACCTAAGCATGGAAAATGTCCTGACCTGTGTTCAAGTGCTGTACATGTAGCTGATGGTCTATCTCAAGCTGCCCCAAACATGTAAAAGAACCTGGGCCCTAGGAAGCCCCTTATCCTAGGGCTCACTTTTGCCTCTGTCACCCACCCCAATTCCTGAAGCTCCATCTCCTATTTCTGGTGTCCTTTGCCCACTCCCCAGCTGAACAGCAGCCTGGAGATCCTGCCTGAGGATTCAGGGCCAGTCACCTGAGTGTTACATCCTGACTTGGTCATTGCTGACTCTGCTGTTCCCATCTTTTCCCCATACACTCTTTACCCCTTCCTCCCTCCTGTCCATCACCAACACTCTGCCCCTTCTCCTTGACTCTGATCTGGAGCCAGGGAGCTAGTGGTCACATCCTCACCAGGTCCGGCGTGAGTGAGGGCAGATTTTTGCCCTCCTTTCCTGGGAGGCAACTCTCTTTCTGTGCATTAAACAGGGTTACTTTTATGCTTTGAAAAATAAGATTATGAATTGATTCCACAGCCATTTCAACTTTTCCTTTGGTCTCCAATGATCATTGGCTAGGAGGTAAGGGAGAATGAGATGCTTAGGACATACTGTACATGAAACCAAAAAATGTTTCTATTTGTATTGCTTTGTCTTCAGAGGGCTTAAAATTTTTTGAGGATATTAAACATACTTCCAAAAAAATAGGAAATATAACAAGAGCACATTCAACTATTTGAATAAATGTGTATTTCAATATGTTATATTTTCCCAATTACATGTAAAAACAATTTTTTACATTTAAAAAAATTCAAATTCCAAATTTTCTCCCTCCTCGTCCCCTAATTGAGAAGGTAATAAATGTAAACTTCCAGAATAAACATTCTTAGAGACAGCTAGGTGGTACAGTGGAGAGAGCATTGGACCTAGTGTCAGGAGGACCTGATTTTGAATCTGATCTAAGACACTTACTAGCTGTGTGACCCTAGCCAAGTCACTTAACTTCTGTTTGTTTCAGTTTTCTCATATGTAAAACAGAGATAATACTAGCACCTAACTCCCAGAGTTGTTGTGAGAATCAAATAAAATAATAATATCAAAGTGCTTAGCACAGTACTTGGCATATAGTAAGAGCTATATAAATGTTAGTTATTATTTCTAGCTATACGACCCTGAGTATGTCACTTAAACCTCTGTCTGCCTCAGTTTCCTCAACTGTAAAATAGAAATAATAATAGCACCTACCTCACAAGGTTGTTGTAAGGATCAAATTAAACAATATTTGTAAAGTACTTAATGCCAAGCCTGGAACATAGTAGATCTTTAGTAAATGTTATTCCTTTCCCCTTTTCTTAAAGACCAAAATATCTAATATGGCCAAGTAAGACATAACCAGCTATGTCTATCTACGTACAAGTCACTCTTCCTTCTCCCTGTATCTTCTATTTTTTTTTGTTCTGACTCCGCTGGAGGAATCAGTTCCCTCCACAGTAATTTCCAGATGAAATAGATTTAGAGTTTAATTAACTAATCACCTGCAGAGCTTTTGATGTCCAGTCAACAGTGGAAGTAGCCATGTGGATTTTTAATTGCAGTGGTGGCCAGCATGCTAAGTCTCACTTACACAAGTGCAATTGTAATTGGCCTTAATTAATTCCATATGAAAGCAAGGTTCCATTGAAGTCCTTCTCCAGTGATTCATCATGGGACAGAGGTGACCCTGTGATCCTGGAAACTGTAACAAGAGAACACAAATTCTGAAGGATTCTTCGAAGCAGGAAAGCTGCTTGGCCCAGGAAAAGATGGCACCTACTATCTGAGAAACAGCCAAGCCAGATGAAGAGGTTTATTGTCAAAGAGCTGGCATCTAGATGAGGGGTTTTGTTTTTTCATTTGTTTTTGTTTTGTTTGGCCATAGTAGTTCATAACATCTGCCTAGATAGAGAGAGGTAGTAATCTGTATCAGTGGAGGGAGTGCCCTTACAAGGGATGCTCAATGGAAAATGTGCTAGATTTGGGGTGAGTTTAAATCCTAGTTCTACCAATTTCTAGCTGCGAGACCTTGACCAACTTACTTAACTGTGCTAGGTATTATTTTCCTGTAAGATGAAATGGTATTGGCAGCCAGAGGAAGAGGCAAGTGAGTGTACTATCTTAGAACAAATGGAGACTCTGGAGTCAAAAGGGCCTTCATTCAAATCCTGCCTCTGACATATTCTTCCTATGTGCCTGTGATAAGTCACCTCCCCTCTCTTGCCTTCAGTTTTCTTGTCTTTAAAATGAGGGGTTTG
This sequence comes from Phascolarctos cinereus, assembly GCF_003287225.1. Lineage (NCBI taxonomy): Eukaryota > Metazoa > Chordata > Mammalia > Diprotodontia > Phascolarctidae > Phascolarctos > Phascolarctos cinereus. Next base: position 9,122,827 of record NW_027556098.1, read on the forward strand.
GGGCTAGCTGGCCTTCAAGATCACTTCCAGTTCTAAATTTTATGACTATTATTTCTTCCAATCTTAAATCCTATGATTGACAAAATAACAGATCTTTGAGGCTCTGAAGTAGAAAGAAATCTAACACTTCAGGGCATACTTTAAGATACTTGTTAGCATGATATGCCCTATTCCAATCATTAGAGCTTTTTTTGTTACAGTTTTCATACCATCCAGTGATAAAACTTGGCAAAAACTAAAAGCCTTTGCTTTATCTCTAGCTTTGCCTGTGCCCAAAAGGGCAGCAAGGTGGCCCAGTGGATAGAGGGCAGGGCATGGAGTCAGGATGACTCATCTTCCCAAGTTCAAATCTAGCCTCAGATGCTTACTAACTTTGTGACCCTGAGCAAGTCACTTAATCCTGTTTGTCCCAGTTTCTTCATCTGTAAATTAAAGCTGGAGAAAGAAATGGCAAACCACTCCAGTATCTTTGCCAAGAAAACCCCAAATGGGCTCACAAAGAATTAGATGTGACTGAACAACAACAAAATTGAGAAGCAGGTATTTCATTGCTCATCTGAATTAGATTGGGCAGTCTCCCATTTAAAACCTTATGGATCAATATTGGACAGGCAGAAAAGTATCCCAGCAATCATTTTGATCTAATGGAGCATTACTGGCCTTCAATTTAAGTCTGTTTATCAGTTTATGGAGCTTGTACCACAACAGAAAGAGTCAGTGTGGTACAATGAGAGAATCTGCAGTAAGAGGACCAGGGTTCAAAACTTGTTTCTACCACTTACTAGCTGTGTGATCTCAGGCAGTTTACTTAGCCTCTCTGGGCCTGATTTCTTCATCTGTAAAATGAAGGTGTTGGACTAGATGTCAGCTTCCTTCATTTCTTCCAGCTATAAATCTATGATCCATAGAAGTTATTCGTAAGCTTCATTCAACACACAGATTCTTAACTTTTTTTTTAGTATCATGAATTCTCTTGGCAGTCTGGTGAAGTCTATGAGACCATTTCCTAAAATAAGATTTTAAATGCATAAAATAAAATATATAGGATAGCAAAAGAAACCAATTATACTGAAATACAATTATCAATTTTTTTTAAATCCCATAATTTATAGATCCCTGGTTAATACCTCTGATCTAGATTAAGGTTTTTAACTGGGTGGAGCTACAGTAGATAGAGTAATGGTCCTGGAGTCAAGAAGATCTGAGTTCAGATCTGGCCTCAGACACTACCAGTGCTTTGGCCCTGGGCAAGTCACTTAACCCTGTTTGCCTCAGTTTCCTCATCTGTAAAATGAGCTGGAGAAGGAATGGCAAATCACTCCAATATCTTTGCCAAGAAAACTGCAAAAGGCATCACAAAGAATAAGACATGACTGAAACAACTGAACAACAGCTATTTCAGCCAGCCAGCCATTTTATTATGATAGGATAAGAGATGGCACAATTAATTGTAATCTGTCCTTTCTAGTCCCTCCCTCCATCAATTTTTTTTTATTGCAAATAACAATGATGGTTGGACTTGGTTTTACTAGTAAGACAGCTCAAGGTTTTTGTTTATTTGATTGTTTGTTTTTGTTTTTCCAATCTTGGAAACTTAATAAAGGCAGGAATTTGAACTGAGTATTGAGGTAAAAGGCCATGTCTCCAAGTAGTTCCACCTAAGTTTTTTTTCTTGTCTTTGCCTCCCTCAAGGGTTGAAAAAACCCTAGAAGGCCAGAAAACCCCTCAGTGATTTGTTGAAAGGCAACCTCTGAAATAACTCTGAAGGATTGCAGTTTGGCAATCAGAAACTGAGCAGGGGGTCCTTATAGAACTTTAAAAAATTGTATTATGAAAAAGTTTGTCCTATTCTCCTAGATGGGTCCTGCCTGATGGCCTTGGCCAGGCTTCTGAGAAACATTCCTCTGCACTGGTGGTCAGGAGCTCATTCAAAGATCAAAGTTCTCAAAATTACTTCGTGGTATGAATATCTGATTTTATTAACCTCTCCTAATCCAGTCCGTAGACTCTGACAGATGTTCTTAATCTTCTTGCACTCCTTTGCCAGGCTGACAAAGTCTAAGGACCAGAATGTTTTTTTTAAATACATAAAATAAAATTTCATAGAATTATAAAGGAAACCAATTAGTTATATGGCTTTTGAAATATTAAAAGAAAGCCATGAACTCTGCATGAAGTAGATGTAGTGAACATGTTAACATTCACTCAGAGCCTTTTGTTTGAACTAGCTTGTTTTGCATTTATGAAAGAGTCCAGAAGGCAATTGCTCATAGCTAAAATAACCCCAATGCACTCAGTTTCATGCATCATGGTGGACATCATCATTACCTTCTTTAAACTTTTTTGTACTAGTCAAAAATTCTTGTTCTTGACCTCAGTTCACCCATGATAAACTTTTAATGTGTCAAGTGTCTCACTCCCAGATTTGTTTCACTGCACATCACAACTTGATCTTACTTCTGTTTTCAATAACAGTCACTCATTTTTATGCTGACATGAAACACCAAGCACTTCTAGATGCCACAGCTGCTAACCCAAGCCTGAATAGTGACCTTGATCATGCTGCTGAGAGAAGATACAGGCTCCATGTCCTTGCTATGGACCTAGTACTTCTGTTTCTATAGCCTATAAATATGCTTATCTCTCATTCCTCTGGTAGAAACTGAAATCAAATTAATTTGGGATTTTCTTGGCAGAGATAATGGAGTTCTTTGCTATTTCCTTTTCCAGCTCATTTTACAGATGAGGAAACTGAGGCAAACAGGGTTAAGTGACTTGCTCAAGGTCACACAACTAGTAAGTATTTGAGGTTGGATTTGAACTCAGGTCTTCCTGACCCCAGGATCGGCACTCTATCTACTGTGCAACCTAATTAAAAACGCTTCTTCTAGATCAGAGGTTCTTATCCAGAACATAAAAACTTTAAAAACAAATAAGGTAAAGCAGAACTATTAAGCACATTTTTTACAGACTACAATGCTATAAAAATCTATTCAATAAGGGGCTGGAAAATATTTAAATATTTAAAAATTGGTTACTCTATCCTAAAGAATCAAAGAGCATAGAAACTAGAGATAATTTCATTAGATAATGACAATGATGAGACAATACGCCAAAAAAAAATCTGAATATAGCCAAGTAATCCTTAGAAGAATTTTTATCTCTCTTAATGTTTTCATCAACAAAAGAGAGCAAGAACAGGTTAATTAATTGGGCAAACAACTAAAAAAATTTTTTTAAAAACCTATAAAGTCAACAAATTTTTTAATTGCAATAAATACCAAAATAAAAATCCTGAAAATCTAAGAATTAAGAAAATCGAAATCAAAATAACCATTGAGTTAATATATAAAAGTAGGAACTTTTCTAAATTAGTGCAAATAAGTTTTGGGCAAATGCATCTATTCCTGTTTTTTAAAGAATTAGAAAATATTGGAATTTTTTTCTTTAAGTAATTCTTATTCAAAACCAAAAGCCAGTGTCATAAATAAAGGGGATAAACTAAAAGACTTTTCAATAAGATCTGGGTAAAGCAAGAATGTCCATCACCATCGTTTGTTTTTGTTTTTGATTTTGTTTTTAGTCATGTTTGACTCTTCATGACCCCATCTGGGATTTTCTTGGCAAAGATATTGGAGTGATTTGCTATTTGCTTCTCCAGCTCATTTTACAGATGAGGAAACTGAGGCAAACAGGCTTAAGTGACTTGCCCAGGGTCACACTGCTAGTGAGTGTCTGTGGCAAGATTTGAACTCTGGAAGATGAGTCTTCCTGACTCCAGGCCATGCACTCTATCCACTGTGCCACCTAGCTGCCCCATCATCATTACTACTTCAGATAATGCTCAAATTCTCACTAGTGCAATAAGATAAGGAAAAAAGATTGAAAGAATAAATATAGGCCAATATGACAGTACACTTAGAGAACCTTTCAGCAAAGTCACAGAATATAAAATAAATGCACACAAATAATTAGCATTTCTATATATTATTAAAAAACAAGCAGGAAGGAATTTTTAAAAAAGAAATTCCATTTAAAATAAGTATTGAAGGCATAAAATATTTTAGAGCTTATCTGCCAAAACCCACATAGGAACTATGTGGATACTACTACAAAAACCCTACAGAAATAAATACAGACCTAAATAATTGCAGAGATATTAATTATTCAAGGTTTGGCTGAGTCAATACAATAAAAATATAATACCACCAAAATTAATTCAGTGTTATACTAACCAAACTACCATAGGAGAACTTTATGGAGCTGGTGAAAATAATAACAAAATTCATCTGGAGGCTTATAATGTCAAGATTCTCAAAGGAAATAATTGGGGGAAGGGGAGAGTGGAATGAGAAGTTAAAGATTTGGCAGCACCAGCTTTCAAACTACACTACAAAGCAGTTTTTTCTCTTATTCACACTCTGCCTATCCTCAGCTCTGGTCCTACAAGTCTGCTTAATGCTGCTAGATGACATAGAATAACTAGGCTGGTCCAGTACAAATTCGTGTTACCTAAATTCAACTGGGTCCTCACTGTGCATGGAAATCCATTAGTCTTTTCTAATTGTCTTAACTTCCACAATTACTAAAGGAGTAGCCATGGACTTAGAGTAATAAGTTCACCTAACAATGATTTAAATAAAACAGTGTCTAATCTTAAAATGTGGTGGGTTTTTTTTTCTCAATTTAGCTCATATGATTTTTCAAAGGCGCTCTTTGTTTTCTTATCACTATGTTCCTCAACATTATAAATCTAGGACACAAAGATAGCTCATTCTTCCAAAATTGAGGTTAATTTGAATCTGAAAAATGGATTTGTTTCTTTAACAGTATATAGATAAACTCAGGGTTAGTTTGGTTCTAAAAATGCATATTATTCCAGTCTTCTAGCTGATGGTTAGTGAGCTGTCAGGTCCTTAAAATTTATGACTGTGGGAAAAGAGATAAGAAAGCACAGAAACCCTTTGAAGAATCATCTGAATGAAAGTGGGAGATGGAGAAAATTCTTGAACTAAGAATATGTTATTCCATGAAGTTTATTAATTATCATGTTAGTTCAAATATATTTAAAGCCAAAAAGAATCAACATGGTAACTTTTGACTCCCAAAATCAATCAAGGTGAAGGACAATGTAATTTTATGTCAACTTTTGTATTAGCATGAGTCTGTCTGAATAGGGAATTTCTTTACAGGTAAATGAGCTCTTGGCTGAAAAATTAGCTTATCAGAGATGGGCATAAGATTGAATTACTTTTAAATGGAAATCCTTTGTAGGAGATAATTTGATGGCTACCGTGGTACTATTTCTATTTATGTGAAGGAATTTAAGAATTTTAAGCTAAGTATATTTTAGTATTTATAAGTTAAGATTAAATTTCAATTGGTAGTTTCTCAACTTGTCCTTTATTATAATTCTAATTAGAATTTTTGGATATTTGGATATTTGAATATTTTAGAATTCAGCTTTTTGATAATGGAAGTTAAAGAATTATTTCTTTTAAATTTAAATATATAAATTTAAATATTAAAAAAAATAGGAAATTTGATTATCACCTGTTAATTGTTGGCAGTCATATACATTTGGTTCAAATCCTAACTCTGATGCTTACTAGCTGTATGACAATGGGCAGACGGCTTAACCTCACTGAGCCTGTTTTCCCATCTTTAAAATGGGGTATAATAATACACTATCAATCTTCACATGGTTATTGTAGGGAAAGCATTTTATAAACCCTTGTTTTTCTGTTTATTCAGTTGTGTCTCACTCTTTGTGATTTCATTTGGGGTTTTCTTGGCAGAGAAAACTAGAGTGGTTTGTCATTTCCTTCTCCAACTCATTTTATGGATGGAGAAATGGAGGTAAACAAGGTTAAGTGACTTGCCCAGGGTCCCTCAGCTAGTAAGTGTCTGAGGCTAGATTTGAACTCACAAAGATGAGTCTTCCTGACTCTAAGCCTGGCACTTTATTCACTGTGCCACCTAGTTGCCCCATAAACCCCTGGTAAGCTATATAAATATAAGTTTTCATTATCATTGGCATTACTTTTATGTCTCCACAGCTTTTCCCTGGGACTATTTTCTGTGGTGATGGTTGCATCTAGTTATCATAAGAGTTAAGGAATGAACCTATGATTGCATTGATGTAGAGAACTTCACACAAGGAACTTCCTCTACCAGTGAAGATTGGCACCTTCTCTGCAAATTATAATATTAGAGAGTTATATAGAGTAGTAATGTCAAATCTCAATGGGTCACTAAAACCTACATAAAGATCATCAAACTCAAATACAAACGGGACCACTATGTCTACATAGAGATGCTGGGGCCAGATATGGACTTGAAAAACCATAAATTATCATTACCTATGTTTTATTCTATTGTTATTTATTTTATTAAATGTTTCTCAAATACATTTTTTTCTGTTTTTTTTGGTTTTTTTGGTGAGGCAATTGGGGTTAAGTGACTTGCCACACAGCTAGTTAAGTGTCAGGTGTCTAAGGTTGGGTTTGAACTCAGGTCCTCCTCACTCCAAGGCCTGGACTCTACTCACTATGCCACCTAGCTGACCCTCTCAAATACATTTTAATCTGGGTTGGGCCCCACTCTGAAGTGTTGCAGGCTGAGGCTGTGGGTTTGATACCTCTGGTCTAGAACAGTGAGAATTTAAGAGATTTGCCTAAGGTCACACTGTCAATAAATGTAAAAAGTGGAAACTAAACCCAGGTTTTCCTGGACTCCAAGGCCAGCTTTTTATGCCATTCTATCAACAATAAAATGTAAAATTATGTAATGTTACATAAGAATGGAACATCTAATTTTCTATGGATAATTACTACTTCACTGTAATTGAGTTTACTAAGAATTGTAAACTTTACAGGGGCTCACAGAATAGCAGTTTCTAGGATGTGGAGAGCCCTTAGAGATTGTGCTATCTAATGCCTTAATTTTTAGTAGTACGAGAAGATGGACCAAAAGGAACCTTCCTAGTTCTTGGAGCATACATAGTAGGGTCTGCCTACTGGAAATTCGTCTAGAGCATAGGTTCCCAAAGTGGGCATTATTGTCCCCTGGGGGGTGCAGGAATGAACTAGGGGGACAGTAGTAGCCTCAAGTGTAGTTGAGGGGCATTGAATAAAAATAAGGGATAGGTGGAAGTATAAGGAAAGAAGAGAAGAGAAGAAAATTTTGAAAAACAGTTCATACATGTTTCATCTGTTGTGTAACAGAATTAAAGTCACAGTGATTAAATTATTTTCCAAATAAACACACAAAATGCGAGTTATAACCAATCAGTGGTCAAGTCTGCCAACAGGTCTTAACACACAAGTTTTGGCAGGCGAGCAGTTTGTGCATTGTCGGGAAGTCCAGCATGCATTGGCAGGAATTTGTGTGTGTAATTACTTGTCTACAATATAGTTACATGATGCAATATTGTGCCATCAAAATTTCAATGCCAGAAAAAAACCTACAAATTTAAAATAAATTTTTAAATTAAGGATGTCATTTAAAAAAATATTTTTATATTTTTGAAATATGACACAAATTTTAAAAATACATTAAAAGGTTAAAGAAAGCAGATTTCCAAGGGTGGGGGCTGAGTATTTTTTTTGAAAGGTGGTAGTAGGCCAAATAAGTTTGGGAACCTCTGATCTAGAGCAAACAAAAGTATTTTCTATGTCCTGTTATTTTACTGTGTGGTGACAGAAAGTATTTTAACTGAGTATGCATGCAGTAGGCTTGGATAGACAAAATCTCTCTTCCTTTGTGGTAAGAACTGCTATATCTGGGTGACAAGAAAGGTAGGGCAAGCTGTCTCCTCTGCAAACCTACAGTATCATATGCCTAGGAGTTTATGGCACTTATGTTTCTATCCTGTCCTGTCCTGTCCTGTCCTGTCCTGTCTTGTCCTGTCCTATCCTATCCTATCCTGTCCTGTCCTATCCTGTCCTGTACTATCCTATCCTATCCTGTCCTGTCCTGTCCTGTCCTGTCTTGTCCTATCCTATCCTGTCCTGTCCTGTCTTATCCTATCCTATCCATTCTTTCTTGATTATAAATGAATGAATATTATAGACAGAATGGACCAGATTATGACCTTTGGCGCTTTGCTAAAAGAGATAACACAATTCCAGAAACTGCTAGTCCGTAGCAGAGTCTGACGGTAGCCACAGCAGCCAAAATGAATGGTGAATCAGTGCAAACCTGAAAAGTGCACTGTGACCCAACCCAAGAACGAAGTGACTCAACAGTTAAGACACTGTGTCTTGCAAACAAGGTAGCACCTTTTCAATCCACTATACCATATTCTGAAGCAAACTTAGTTGGGAAGCATGGGGGAGAATATTTTGTAGTGTCCACTTTAAGTTTGAACCCATTCTCTAAGGGACCAAGTGGGTGTATAGAGGAGAGAGAGAGAGAGAGTCTGTGTCCGGGTTTTGGATGGGTGGTGGTGTTTTTCTACTTAGATGGCTTTAGAGACACATAGGTGGCTCAGTGTCAGGCCTGGAATCAAGAAGATCTGAGTTAAAATCTGGCTTTCGACCCTCACTAGCTGTGTGACCCTGAGCAAGTCATGTAACCTGTGTTTGTCTTAATCTACTGGAGAAGGAAATAGCAAACCACTCCTGTGTATTTGCCAAGAAACCCCCATGGTCAATATTGGCATGCTATGGTCCACAGGGGCATGAGTCAGACATGACTGAACAACTGAAAAACAAAATTTCTTTACAGTAAATATGCATTTGTAAAAGCTAATTGATGTTGACTGTATCATCAATGTTGAAGAGCAATCAACTGGTAATTGATTTTGGGCTGAATGGTAACTGGTCAACTGTTTGGGGAAGTATTAACTAGCAATTGATATTGGGGGAATAAACAGGATGGCAATGAGGTCACGAGCAATATTATGTAATATCCATATATAGAGACTATATATATATATAATGTGTGTATGTGTGTGTGTGTATACATACACATACACACACCAGTATGTATAAAGAGGGAGAGAGATTATCATACAGATGGATAGATAGATAGATAGATAGATAGATAGATAGATAGATAGATAGACAGACAGACATCTGTAGAAAGACTCTATATGGGTGTATATAATAAATATATTTTAAAAAATTTATAAATCTATATGCATATGTAGGGACAAGGAGAGAGTCTGTCTATCTATAGACACATGTGGAAGGAAAGGAAGATGGAAGGAAGGAGGAGATAAAATAAGGGAGAGGGAGAAAACCCTACCCCCCCACCTCCTCAGAGTTACTCCTAGCATTCTGAAGGGAGCAGTAGCCTTGCTCTTGCTTAGCTTATATGGGCCACAGTAGAGGAAATTGAGGTCTACAGGTTAAATAAGTTTCTCAAGGCCTCACAAATTGTTAATGGCAAAGCTGGGACTAGAGGTCAAATCTTCTGGTTCCCAATCTAGAGCTTGCATTTCTTGCAGAAAACTTTAATTTGTGGCATCTTTGAGGTATTATAGCTATTCAATATCATCTAAGTGCTCAGTGATTCAGGTAATTCACGCGTCAGGTAATTCATCCACTGAAGACCTAATCTTACACCTTATGTGAGGACCCTTGAAAACATTCAAGCACAGACCTGATGATGGCTTGTCATTATTTTATATCTACTTCACTGTTCGTGCTTCTCCTGATAGAATATAAACTCCTTGGGGGCTAGGCTATTTCCTTTTTGTTTTTGGATTTTGACTGCCTAGCTCAGTCCCTGGCATATTATAATGGTTTGATTAATTCTTTTGATTGATTGAAGGCCACTTTAGCTAAGTTGGGGGAAACTTGTTAGAAGGAGATTGGCAAATTGGTGAATCTTTTAACCAAGCAACCAATTCAAAAAATAGGCAATTAAGAGGGTCCTATCTTGATAGAATCATAGGATTTATGGGAAGAAGGGAGGTTTAAGATCATCTAGTCTCAAATTAAGGTTGAAGAAACTGAGACTCAAAGTGATTGGAGTGCTCAGACTGATGAAATTACCAGTTTTTGAAGTGTTGAAATATAAGTAATTAATTTAATTTTGAGATCTTAAGATTTTAGTACTGCCACAATATGAAGAGAAGTGTATTGTAGAAATGATAGAAAATCAAAATTTAAATTTATTTTAGGCTTCTCTGTGTTAACTTTCTGCCTTACATCCAACAGGTGCTTAATAGCTATGTATTGAATTGAATGGAAATGAATCATGCTGCATTCATTTCATTTTAGGGCATTCCAAAAAAAGCTTCAGGTATGATAGAGTGCTGGTTTCAGATTTGCCAAGATTGGGATTCAAATTATACCCCTAATATGACAATAATGGAGTCACTTGACCTGTAAGAATATCAGGCAAGACATGTTATAGACAGGTTGCAATTCGCATTGGTGGATGTTCCCATGTTAACAAAGTCATTCACCCTTGATGTATTGATGTGCAGTGTTCCAACACTCAGGTTTGGTTTCAGTTTTATTACGAATGATGCGTAAGGGGGGTGGAGCCAAGATGGCAGTGTGAAAGCAGTGACTTGCTTAAAGCTCTCTTCCAAACCCCTCCAAATACTCATAAAAAATGGCTCTAAACAAATTCTGAAGCAGCAGAACCCACAAAAAGACAGAGTGAAACAAAATTCCAGCCCAAGACAACCTTGATGATTGATCAGAAAGGTGTATCGCGCCAGGCGGGGAGCACAGCGCAGCCCGGCGTGGGCGAGCAGGCCGCAGCAAACCTGGAGCAGGCCTCAGAGGACTCAATCATGGGCAGCTGTGGCGGTTTCCAGACTCCTCAGTCCACCAATGCCAAAGACAATTTAGAAGACACCAATCTGTCCATATGTGAAAGAGGTTACCTCATTGCCCTGCTGGCAAAAGAACAAACTTAAGCAAAGCTCAACATGCCAAGAGAGGAGGCAGCAATCTTTTTTATCCTTCCTGGGGGCATTCGGAAAAAGAAGGGTGAATTAAGACTATTTACCCTTTTTCTACCCTATCCTACAATTCAGAGTCAGTAAAAAGCAGCATTATTATCCTAGTTCCTGTTTTTAAAAAGGGTCTGTGGTGTAATGTATGAAAAAGTAAATCAGAAAAATAGTATTACCTCTTGGAAGTTCAGTCAGGGGGCAGCTAGGTGGCATAGTGGATAGAGCACTGGCCTTGAATTCAGGAGGACCTGAGTTCAAATCCAGCCTCAGACACATAACACTTGCTAGCTGTGTGACCCTGGGCAGGTCACTTAACCCCAATGCCTAGCCAAAAAAAAAAAAAAAAAGAAAGGAAGTTCAGTCAGGCAAAACTGAATTAGAATTTTAGTTCTGATTCCATTTCACAATCCAAAGCTCATTGAGTCATGATGTCAATAGGCTAGAGTTCTACAGCCATTGTTGATTTGTCAAGTAAGCTTAGACAAGTAATTCAGTAAAAATAAATAAATAAATAAATCACTGAATGCTTATTATTTCCCAAGAAGTAGTAATAGACACTTTCAGAGATAAAAAGATGAATAAGACACAGAAGCTGTCTACATTTTAGTAAAAGCATATGTTAATTTTCCTATTTGTAAATTGCAATAAAACTACTCAACTTTCAGACAAGTCGCATAATAAACAAATGACAAAATGAGTAAAAAAAAAAAGAGTGATGTGTAAGATGTTATAAGGCAGGAAAACATAGCATTGCAGGTTTGGGAACAAATAACTACGAATAGGAGACATTTTTCCTGACCCTTTCATTGGCTTTTCATGTCATTTGTGTTCTTGCTTGCATTGGTATTATTTTGCAAATTTCAACAATAATTAATAATGGCTATGACACAATTAAACGTTGCTCTGAAATGAAAGTGATTTACCATTTTGAGCTCATTTTAGTACTATAATTGGCAAAATTTGAATTAATAGTTTGCATCAAGGTGGAAAATAATACTAATAGCCTACATTTATATATCACTTTGCAGTTTACAAAGCTCTTTCTTCTAACTCTGTGAGGTTAATAACTGAAAATAGCTCTACTATATCATCTGTGGTCCACTGGATTGGCTGGATCAGTGCCTAATTCAGTGGTAGGGACATAGAAAGGACTCATTATGCACCTATTTATCAATTGATCAACAAATTATTAAAGCTCATTGATTTACTCAGTAATACGGGATGTAATGGTGTGAAGATAGAAAGACAATTGACTTTAAAATGCACTTGTCCATGGAAGAGGCTTCAACAAAAGCCACAGCAACAACAATAGTCTCATGGGCTTAAATATGGATGGATAAAAAACTAGGCACAGAACTGAGTGGGGAAAAGAGAGAGCTGGACTCCATTTAGAAAACTGCATCAGATTTTTATCACTCTAAGTTTCTCCCTGCAACAAGGGGCCGTCTTTTTAGCATCAATATCCTTCCAGTGATACTGTACAGCTAAGAGTCATACAGTGCCAGTTGATGAAGAACTGAAGATCATCCAAATGACAATGGAGAGTCTCATGAGGGACATGAACGGGAATTGATGTAAAGAATATTGCCAGTGAGGTAGGTAAATGAACAGCAAAGGAGGTAGGTTAGTAATGTAAGGAGATTGAGGAAAAAAAAGCAATGGACAACTTGAACATTCCATTGGGATCCCTTCAATAACAAGAGATCTTGTGGAAGGATCCCAGCATGCTGGGTAGACTTCTTTGGAAAACTTATAGGAGGACAGATAAAAGTTGTATAGGATGAGAAAGAAAGGTCAAGTTATGATCTGCACTATTGGAGAGAGAGTACATTCATTCATTTTGCACCAGCTGTTCTGCTTGGTTTCTACTTCTCAAACATCATGCTTCCCCCAAGATTAGCTCATCACCAAAGAATCTTATTATCATGGAGATAGACTACTTCAACTTTGGCACTCATCAGTTATCTCTCCCCTCTGACTGGAGGGCTGGAGATAAAAGCAATAAATTACTCCCAAAGTCTCCCTCTATAAATAGAGGCTCAGAATTGTCCAGCCAATTCTTCATTTCCCATTAGCTATTCTGCTTGGTTTCAACTTCACAAACAACATGTCCCCCCCCCTCTGGTTCCCCCAACTTTTCAGTCTCTTTTTGTGTATTGTAATTCTCATTTGTATCCAGAGCACTTAGCACAGTGCCTGGCACATAGTAAATACTTAATAAAGGTTTATTGACCAATAATGGAATCACCAATCCATTGATGTATGGAAGGAGTCCTCACTAATCCAATTGAACAGCTGAATCAATTTCTAATTGGTGGATTTTCAAACAGTGAAATCTTGTGATGTTCTGGGAGCAACGTCTAGTCCATACAGTCTCTGAGCTAGTTTCCTGATTGCCTAAGAATAATAGCTCAATATCCAAGGAGTATACAAGGCAGCTAGGTGGTACAGTAGAGAGAGTGCTGGGTTCAAATGTGGTCGCAGAAGATAGATCTCTTGATCCCCCTTAAGTCTTTCTCTTTCCCAGGCTAAAGATTCCAAATTCCACTGTTACTTCCTATATCTATTCTTCTGTTATGCTACTAAGTCCCTATATCATCCTACATGCCTTTTTCTAAACATGCTCCAATTTGTTATTATCCTTTCCAAAATGTGGTGCTAAGAACTTGGCATAACACTCCAAATGAGAACTGAACGCAACACTTAAGATATAGTTTGACTTCTCAGCCCTATTCTTCTATTAATGAAGCTAGGATCAAATCGACTGTTTTCATAATCATGTCACATTGATGACTCATGTTAATTTCCACTTCAAAAAAAAAAGGATGGTTCCCATGGCGATGGGCACTGTGGCCTTCTCAGTGAAGGGGTGTGTGTTTTGGGGCAGGGAGGGGTGGTGAGGGGATAGAAATGAGGGTGGTGTGTCAGCTATTTAACCACTTCTGTGTATGAGTTATTTGGAAATTGGCTGGGACACTTTTATTAATAGAAGACAAAGACAAAATCAGAACTCCAGTGTTTGAGTTTGAACAGGGAACACAGTTTTAGTAAAAGACCTCTTTAGTATCTCCATTTCTTTCCTCCTGAGAAACACGGACATTAATAAAATGAACCAAAGACCCCTATCCTCCCCTAAGCCACAGTTAGGGCCCCCAGCCACACTGTCCTAAAAATCTTTTTCTTGCTTCCTACATTCACCTAATGTAGCTAATGGTAGCCATCTGGGGGGGGGGGTGGAGAGAAAAAAAAAAGAAAAAGAAAGAAATATACATGATATTTTTATAATATATTTAAAAGGAATAGTAAGCTGTACATAATGGATTTTCAATTTCATGTGCAATCATCTTTTTTATTATACTATGTTATGGAAATGCTTGTTTTATCCCACAAAATAAAAATAAAATAAATTTAAAAACCAAAACAATGTGAACCAAAGGACAACAGCAGATAGGCACTATATACCATTTTGTATAGTAAACCTATTTCTCATCTCTGGATAAAATGATCCTTCACTGACCTCAATGGTTTAAATTACCTCCTCCATGGCAAACTAATATGCTGATCCTTTGGGGCAAATGATAAGAGGAGAGCAGAGCAAAGGAGAACAGAAGAAAGAAGAGGAAAGGGGAGGAGAAGAGAGGAGGGGAGAGGAATTTATGGCTAAAGAAGATAGTGAATCTCCTTATAAGGATAGATATAGGGGACTACTCATGATGGACATCAAGTGAGTGAATGAGAAACACGGTTTGGAATATGAAGGTTGCTTCAGATACTGTCACAGTCACATACAAATTTCTCTTAAAATTTTCTTGAAAGCAGTAATGTCTTCCTAATCAACCAAACTCTCTCTGCATCTGACTGTGTATCCTAATGAACCATGGTACCAGGGTGGGCATGGGGAAAGGTAATAAGGTGTTATACTCTAGAGTTCTCAACAGCAGGCTGGGAGTACCAGGTAAAAAGCCAGCCCTGGGAAAGTTTCAGAGCAGTCTGGTATCAGAAGTTAGAGTAGCCAATAGGCCAGAAATGGCAAATTTAAGGCACAGTCAGAACTCAGAGAGAGATAGGATTAAGGGGAAAGAGTAGGTCTGAAGTCAGATAGAAAGGAAAAAATAAACAGCAAGGATAAAAATAATGTAAGATAAAGCAAGTTGGAAGATCTTAGAAAGGAGAACACAATAAGTGCATGGAAAAGGTTCAGGTAAAGTGCTTTAAGACATCTGAAAAGGGAGAAAATCCAAGGTGTCAGTAGTTAAGAACCCAGCTTGGTGCAAGAACTGAACACTCAGGAGAATGCCAACAAGAGAATAGATGTGAGATGTCAGAAACATGGAAGCACTTTGACAACCAAGGCAAAGGGTTGACCCTTAAGCCTTATATTTCTAATGAAAACAACCGGGCCAATTATGGTGAGTAACCAACCTGTGGATTGTGAGTGAAGTTCATTGAACACGCCAGGCTGGAATGGAAAGCAAAAAATAAATAAATAAAAACAATTCCTTCCCCCCTTCTCAACCTCAACAGCAGGCTTTTGCATTTACCCTGATCCTGACCTTTCGACATATTGGACTTTAATGATGATTTGGGATCACAATGGATCATGACTTAAATAAATAGATCAATAGATTGATTGGTATTTAACAACTATTAGATTTTTAAATTATTTAACATGGTTATTTGATTTTTCAAATTCTGCACACTAAAAATCATCTTTCTTCTTCCAGGCTAGCCTTCTTAGTGTGGCCTTACTGTGTCTCTTGGCAAACGGTACAATTCTGAAGATCAGATAACCTTATTAAGTCATCTGTAGCATAGATAAAAAGAAGTTATGTAAAAATGATTCTCCCGCCTCCCAAGCCTTGCTGGGAAAATATATTTTCAGATTTGTATTAGTCATTAGGTTGCTGCTAAGATACCAGATGTTAGTTGTATAAAATAAATCCATTTCCCATTTAATGCTCTCCAGTCTGCTTAATACACCTGATACGAACATAGACTATAGTGAATCCTTTCTTCTCCAAGCCATCATTCTAGCACAATTCAACATGTCATGCAGACCTTAACCTTCCACTATTTTCTTTTAAATATATATTCCTTCAATATTCATCTTGAAGTGGATGACCATTAGGCATTTCAAATTCAATGTACCTAAAAGAGAACTCATTATCTTTTCCCCAAAATGTATATTGTACCTCTTTTGAACTTAGTGATTTTGTAGAGACACTGCTATCCTTCCAGTTAGCCAGATTGGAAACCTTGGTGTCAGCTTCAACTCCTCATTAGCACTCACCCCACATATCCAATCTGTCATCAGATTGTCATTTTGATTTCACAAAATCTTTTGAAACCATTTCCTTTTCTCCACTCATAAAGCCGGCACACTAGTTCAAGTCATTATCACCTTTGGCCTTGACTATTGCAATAATAGGTGCTTGTTAATTCATTGATTAATCTGCTCAAATTGTCAAATAATCTTTGATACAACCTCAAGTGCATTCTAGTTTTACCTTTCTTTTTCATTTTCCCAAGTATATGCTTCCACAAAGGGAACATTAATTTCTCTCATTTCATATGAGACTTGCACTGTCTTTCTCTAAACATGTTAACTGGAATAGTAGATCACATCAGCCAAAACATCCTTCCCCTTTCAGCCAATACTCCTATGGGGGATTCATTGTTATCTGCTTTTAACTCTGCTACCCTCCCCTTGGGCAGCTAGGTGGCACAGAGGATGGAGTGCTGGGCCTGAAGTCAGAAAGACTCATCTTTTTGAGTTCAAATATGGCCTCAGACACTTAATATTAGTGTGACCCTGGCAAGTCACTTACCTCTGTTTGCTTCAGTTCCTCATCTATAAAATAAGTTGGAGAAGGAAATGGCAAATCACTTTGGTATCTCTGCCAAGAAAACCCTAAATGGGGTCACAAAGAGTCTGACAGGACTGAAAAACAACTGAACAACAATACCCTCTCCTCAGCCCCCATCCCTAATCCCTTCTGAGAGGCACAACCTTATGCAAAAGCAATGGAAGATCTTCAGGAGCTAGAAATTCTAATGGAATACAAGCAACAAGAAAAGATAATAGTTACTGAATAATGACGTCAAAAGAATTAGCAATTCCCAAGAAATACATACCTCCAATATGCCCATTTATAGACTTGTGAAAGTGGCCTTAAAGAAACCTGATTTGTGGTCACAAAGGATATCAGAAAACAATAATAATTTTTCCCAGTATATTTATTCACCAACAGTTAGTGAATTTTAAGTTCTTAGCCCCAAGCAAAATTTTGCTGAGAACCTTCTACTACTTCCAGTCCTGGAAACATCCTTGCCTGGAGCCTAAACCAAATTCTAACCTGGATACCATGAGTCCTGAGCACTCACCCCTTCCTTTCATTCAGCAATAATGACACAAACTAATTGGTTTTAGTAAGTGTGGAAGCAGGTTTGAACAGTGGATAGAGTGTTGGGCTAGAGGGTAGTAAACCTGGGATCATTATCACATGAAGACGCACGCTAGCTTTCTGAACCTGGACAAGGCACTTTATCTCCAAGTGCCAGAATTTATTTACTAAACCACAGATAGAATAGGATGTGCACAATAATGAAATCATTGATCCTTCACTCATTTGCGTATATTCAAGACATTCTGATGGGCTCTGGGGATATTAAGATGTAAAGGGAGACAAAATACAGTCCCTACCCTCATGTGTGTATGCATATATATATATATGGAGAAGGATGGGGGAGACAATATATAGAGGTCAGGAACACAAAGAGGTCAGGAAAGCTTTCTAGAGGTTGGTCCTAGAAGAAAAGGAAGTTATTTTAATAGACAGAATTTAAGGAGAAATTCCCTTCCAGGCAAGGGAAACAGGGGTTTGGGTAGAGTATTAGCTCCCAAAGGCAGAGGGATAAAAAAGGGCTGGAGAAGAATGCTGGATTGGATTTGGTTAGTTTGATTGTATAGAATACATGGAATAGAGTAGTATGAGATAAGACTGGGAAGGTAGGTGGAACAAATTATGGGTAGTCTGGAATGCTGGGGTCAGAAGTTTATACTTACTCAGTAGACAAATGGAAAACAGCTCAAGGTAGAATGAGTGGTATATTAGGAAGATTATGTGTGCAGCAATGTGAAAGACGTATTGGAATTGGTTGACTGGAGGCAGGAAGATCAATAAGGAAGCTATTATAATCATCTAGGTGAGAAGATATGAAGCCCCTGAATCAGGGTGACTAAAGAGAGAAATCAATCAGTGAAATATTTTATTCACCACCTACCATGTCTCAGGTAGGACCAAGATTCCCCCTTTTTTCCCAATAGGAATTGCTTTTTCCTAGAAGGCTGCAAAGCTGTCCCAGAATCTGACTGACTCCTGACTCCCTTGACAAATATTCCTGTTCACCTAAGGGCATAAAAAGTCTTACATACTTGAAGTTAGGGCTCCTCTGACTTGGTGGTAGAGATGAGTCACCATATCCAGCCTGGCTGACCAGACAGGCTTTCATTGGAAGGGAGGGAGACATCAAGAGGCAGTTAGGTTACCCCATAAATAGAGAACTGGGCATGGAATCAAGGAAGATCAGAGTTCAAATTTGACCTCAGATACTTATTAGCTGTATGACCTCAAAAAAGTCACTAAGCCTCTTTCTGCCTCAATTTCCTCAACTGTAAAATAGGAATAATAATAGTAACTACCTCACAGGGTTGTTGTGAGAATCAAATGAGATAATATTTGTAAAGTACATAGCACAACGCCTGGCACATAGTCGGTGCTGAATGAATATTTGTTCCTTTCCCTTCCCATGTCTATAGAAGCTAAGTACTACCCTTGTTATATGTATCTTTGCTGTGTTAGAGCGAAGTAAACTGTTTTTTAACTCTTCAATGACTTACAAGTGTTTCATTTTATCCCCAAACTGAACTTTAAATAAGAGAATGTTGATGTCAGGCCAGCCCTAACACTGGGCAGGCACTGGACTGGGTACTGGCGATATGAAGAGAAAAATGAAAGCGCTAAGGGGAAATAACAAACATACACTTACATACATTTTGAAAATTTAAAAATGCCCAGTGTTTTAGGGGGGAAGGCAGTAGCAGTTAGGGCCACTAACCTGACACAGACCCTCATCATCTCATGCACTATTGCAATAGCCTGCTGCTGGATCTGCCTGCTTGAAGTCTCTCCCCACTCTGACCCCTACTCCACTCGGTCACCAAAGTGATTTCCCTAAATCGGGGGTCAACAATATCACTTCCTCCCCTCATTCAATAACTCTATTGGCCCACTATTATCTCCAGAATCAAATACAAAGTCTTCTATTTGTCATTCAAAGCCCTTTATAACCTAGCCTCCTCACATATTTCCAGTCCTCTTATACACGACTCCCTCCTATGTACTCTTCAACCCAGTGATGCTGGCCTTGTATTGTTTCATGAACAAGACATTCCATAAGAAAATGCCTGGTGTGGGGCATTTTCTCTGACTCTCCCCCATGCCTAAAATGTTTTCCCTCCTCATCTCCACCTACTGACTTCCTTTTAAGTCCCACGATAAGCCTTTCCCAAGCTTTCTTAATTCAAGCATCTTCCCTCGTGGTGGGATTATTTTCTGCTTATCCTGTATATAACTTGTTTGTACATATCTGTTTGCTTGTTGTCTTCTCCAATAGACTATGGCCTCTTCTGGTGTCGCCAGAACTCAGCACAGCGCCTGGAACACAGTAGATGCTAATTATTGTTTATTGACTGGAAAGGTCTCATGTAGGAGGGAGATGTTGAACTGAGTTCGGGAAGAAAATAGAAATTCTAAGAGGCAGATGTGAGAAGGGAATTTCTTCTTGCCACAGAGAGAGCCTGTGCAAATGTATAAAGATGGAGCAGCAGCAAGTTATAGTAGTATAGCTCAGTATAGTATATTTCAGTATAGCAGTTTGGCTATACTGAAGAGCATATGAAAGGAAGTATTATATAATAATATATATGTATATATATATACATATATTATATATACACATATATGTACATATATGTGTATATATATATGTGTGTATATATATGTGTATGTATATATATATATATATATATATATATATATAAATGAGGTTAGAACCAGGTTATCTAGGACATTAAGAAAAAAGATAGATGTAAGAAATTTACAGAAACAAGTGAAGGACTGATTGTATATGGGGGAAAGAAGAAAAGGGAAGTAATTTTGAGGGAAGAGTATCAGATGTATCAGAAGAGTAAAGAAGACTGAGGGCCAAAAGCCATAGGATTTCATTATGAAGACTTTGAAGAGATCAATTTCAACAGATTGTTGCTGGCAATGTCCAAAATCTCAAGGAACCAATAAATGAGTGGTTGGTAAGCAAGTTGAAACATTGAGTATAGACTGATCTTTCAAGAAATTTAGCTCTGGGGGCAGGTAGGTGGCACAGTGGATAGAGCATTGGCCTTGAAGTCAGGAGGACCTGAGTTCAAATTTGACCTCAGACCAAACACTTGACACTTACTAGCTGTGTGACCCTGGGCAAGTCACTTAACCCCAGTTGCCTAAAAACAAAAAAAGAAAAAGGAAAAAAAAAAGAAATTTAGCTTTGAAATGAAGGAAAAATATGAAGATATATTGAAGGGATAACAGGGTATAGGGAAAGTTTTGTTTTAGGGCTGGGGAAGACCTAGGCAGTTTGTAGGCAGAGAGGAAGAAGCCAGGAAAGAGGTAGAAAGAAGGAATGATTGATGGAATAGGATCCCAGAAGACAAACCCCCAATACTACTAAAGTCCTATGCACACATCTGCTTGGGATGGCCACTAAAATAATACAAGGTGTCCCAAAAGTCTTAGGGCAATTTCTAGCCATTGAAGCTTTTTTACTTTTTCTTTTTTCAGTCTCAAAAGTCAGGATTGTGTATGTTTATATCATTTCAATTTTTTGTTACACAAAAATGGGATTTGTGTCTTTTTTTTGCATTTGATTCAGTGTCCAGGACCTTTTGGATCCTCTGCAAAATATTAGTCCATCAACATAACAATCATGAGAAAAATCCACAAGGTAGGAGGAGGGAAGTAAAATGGAAATCCATCCAAAACAGTTCAATTTTCCAGTTCTGACAAATAAACCTCATTGTGTGCACACTGATATTAATACACAAAACCAATGACAGAGTGCTTGGTGATATGAAATAATGAGTCAAGGGAAAAAGGTCATTTCATAGAACTCATATATCAGTTAGAATCCTCTTTATCCTTCTCCCTGCAAATTTCAGTAATGCTGGTAGCTTTTTTGAGGGAATTTTAGCTTTTATATTTGTGAGTTTCATTTTCCTTTAAAATGAAAAGACAAGCCAACAGGGTCAATAAACATGACAGAGAGGCAGCTGATGTAGAAGAAAGAGTAAGGAATATGTGGATTCAAGGGTTGCATTTGACCCCTATAATCCTGTATAACCTTGGGTAAGTCATCTAAATTTTTAAAGCCCTAGATTATAGTTTCAGCTCTGGTATCCTGGACCATTGCCAGTCATCCTGACTTATGTCTTGCCACCGGACTCAATAATTCTAGAAGAGAGAGTGAGGCTGATGACTTTGTGAAGCTCTGCCTCACTTAAATCTAATTCATGCAAAATTCAAGATATCAGCCTTCTGTGTGATGGCTAATATTGATAAACTGAACCCTTCTCAGCATTACAAGGATCTAAGACATCTCCAGAGGCCTTGTGATGGAAAATGTTGTCCACATCCAAAGAAAGAACTATGGAAATTGAATTGCTATCATTTTTTTTCTCTTCTGTTGAGTTTTGTTTCCTCTTTCTGATGGTTTCTCCTATTGTTTTAATTTATACTTACAACTTCACTAATGTGAAAATATGTTTAATAGGAATGTAAATGTGTAGCCTATATCAGATTGTGTGCCATCTTAGGGAGGGTGGTGGGGAGGAAGGGGGAGAAAAATGTTAAACTCAAAAGCATATGGAAGCAATTGTTGATAAATCAAAATAAATTAATAAAATTTGGAAAAAAAAGAAAAAAAAAGATATCAGCCTTGTGATGTCATAAGTCCACTTCGAGAATGAAGGAGGAACAACAATAACAACCATAGTTTCAGCCCCATGATTATAGATTACAGATAGGTGACTGTGGTCGGTCGTTGTTCTTCGTCCTTGAAGAGGACCAGAATGACATCACCACGCTAGAGTCAAGTTCCAGTGTTCACTTCAGACCAACATGAGCTTGGAATATTCCACAGGCACAAATTGTCCAGGTGAACATTTGTTCTCTAAATTTGTACATCTTGCATTTCTTTTGAGCTATTTCAATTCTTCTTTGTTCACAGAGCACAGCACCTTCTCTGACGTGAGCACACCATGCTGGCAGTATAGGGCCAGTGTCTCCCACATCATAAATTCCAAACTTCTTGAGAGAAACCTTGAGAGTGTCCTTGTATCGTTTCTTCTGACCACCGTGTGAGCACTTGCCGTATATGAGTTCTCCATAAAATAGTCTTTGACAAGCATATGTTTTGCATTCGAACAATGTGGCCAGCCCATCAGAGTTGTACTCTCTAAACTAGAATTTGAATGCTTGGCAGTTTAGTTCAAGAAAGGACCTCAGTGTCTGGTATCTTATCCTGCCAGATGATCTTCAGAATTTTGCTAAGATAATTCAAATGGAAGTGATTCAGTTTCCTGGCATGGTACTGGTAGTCTGTCTAGGTTTCACAGGCATAAAACAATGAGGGCAAAGATGTAGGGATTTCCCTTCACTAATAAAATCATAGGTGTGCCCCATGCACTCCCCCCTCCATAAAACCTTCCAAAACAGGACAATATGGAGTTAAATAAGCAAGGTAGAGTGAAAATTCACACCTCCTAAAAAAGTCATTAAAGTTATAAATTTAAGATAATTCTTATGCAACACAGTTTTTTTGGGTGTCCATACCCTGTGTCATTGTGGCCAAAATGTTTACCAGCCCTCAGCATAGTGTCTGGCACATAGCAGGTATTTAATAAAGATTTATTGACTGATGACCAACTTCCTCTAATGAACTTCTCCATATTTGCTTGATTGATCTTTGGACAGCATACACTTAATGCATTATTGGACCTATATTTATAACCAAAACAAAGAGTCCAAAAAGCAATGAAAAGTCTCATGGTGGGCATCAGTAGGCTTCTCTATCTTAAAAACCAAACAAACAACAAAAAAAACTGTCTTGACCCTAACCCCCATAATCATTAGCACACAAGAAGTAACAGAAATGTAAAAGAGACTGATAAGAGGGAGGGCCTTGATCCAGATGAATTTATAAATAAATTCTATCAAATTTTTAAACAGCAATACTCAAATTATTCTGTCAGTCTGACAGTCAGTAAGCATTTATTAAGTACAGTTTCCTCTAGTTCCATGAAGAACCATATGAATAGGAGTGAAGGAGGCAGATTGCGAGAGTAATCCAGGGTTTTGGTTTGTCAAGGCACAAGCATACATAGGATGGGGGGGTGGGGGGCAAGGCTAGGGATTTGGGAGTAGAGTATAGTGTAGAACTAAATTGGTTCTCAATATGGAGTAAGGATGAGAGTGTTGTCAGTTCAGGGGTGGTGGCCTGGGAAATGACTGAGGGGTGGAAGGAATGGAAATCGTGTTGGATGGAAGATGAAAATTAGAGTTAGGAATAGTAAGGCAGATGAAAGGGAGAATGAGAAAAGATTATAAGCAGAAAAAGGGATTTTGTAGTTCATCAACTTGGAAGTAGAACAACTGTAGGTGATAACGAGATCAATGGTATAACCATCTCTGTGTAATTGAGATGGAATGTGGGAGTAAGTCACAGGAACTGAGTAGATTGAGCAACTAGGAAGTTACGTTATGTGAAGAAGCATCAGTATGTTATGTTGAGGTCTCCTAATATGAGGAAAAGCCTTAGGAAGAAGAGAAAGACTATGAGCCAGGCATTGAATTCAGTAAGGAAGGAAGGAAAATATCAGTCATCAAGAAAGAACCAGATTTCAATGATTGCCAGAAAACAGAAGGAATGAAAAAGGAAGAAGTTTATGCTGAAAGGAAGTCTGTTAATTATGTTGCAGATATTCCATAGGTTACAGAGGAAAGGGCAGGCAGATTTAGAATCTGTCATGGGGAAATGGTCTCAAGGGAAAAAAGGAGTGGGCAGTTGGGACTAGAGAATGAGGTTTGTATTTTGGCAGGCAGAGGTTCAGAGACTCACTGGGATGGGGAGAATCTAAGGGGATGGGGTATGTTAGCTATTGAAGAATAAGTGCAGTTAGAGTATTAGTGGTTGGAGAAAAGTATGAAGAGAGGCACATGAGCAGACTTTATACACATATATGTGTGTACACACACACACACACACACCACACACATACACGTAAGTTTTGTTGAATAATTATTTTTTTCTTCCTTTTTAAAATCTTCATTATAAAAGATAGCTCTTGGAATCAGGGAAAGGGAGAAAGGAAAACATTAGAAATTGTAAGTATGTAAATACAAAAGATATCAATAAAAACTATTTTTTAAATTCTATTATCTAGAACATGAAAGATAGTAATTGGAAAATAAAGCAAGCCAGACATGTAGCAAAAATGAGAGCCAAAAGATGGATAATCATCTAAGTGGTCTTGTGACTTGTACCCATAAGTTTAAATTAACAGAAGCTGAGAAATGACTGCAGTGAATTGAGTGAATTCTCTATGGAATATTTCTGGAAAGACATGAAGAAGAATCAGACAAGATGAGAAGGAATGGAGGGTGTATCCCCTTGGGGGAAAAAAAACATCAGGAATCCATCGAAGCAATATTTGATACTCATTTGTCAAGTAGATGATAACTACTTTGCAGGAATAAAAGGAATATGTTTTCACTTCAGTCAATGGAATAGCAGTGCCCTGTCCTTCTCTCAACTACCATCAATCTGGGAAGCTAGCCAGACAGCACAGAAACAGAAATGTAATCTTTTTTTAATTACTAAGAATTGAATATACTAGTAAAGATATACTACTATGACACAAGGGAGCTGTGTCCTCTGATGTCCTTAGCTAGGCGATAATTTACTTGCTAAAAGTTGTCTGCATTGAGATCAATTCTTTTCTTTGATCATGATCACGTGACCTTTTTTTTTAAGAGCTATAGTGTTGATAAAAGAGTCCAAGGATGTACTTTCCCATTCCTTCCTTACATATCTTTAGGTGCTACTGTGGTATCCACAGGACAACTTACTTGTCCTTTAATGTATACAACTCTTTCATGCTGGAATCAATTGAGAATTACAAGGAATGTTTGACTTCTCATTGTTATTGCATCTGCAGATACTTATAATCTAGTCGTCCATCCTAAGTCATAGGTCCTAGCATAATTTTTTGCTTCCATTGATTTCAATAAACTAACAATACCTTATACATGAAGAGCACTTAGTGGTTTTTCAAGGGGCTTTCACAGTTCTTGCCTTATTTTATTTTCCCAACATCTTACACATTAGTCATGAGAGCTATTTTTGTGAGTGGAGTATGTGGCATATTTTCAGTGTTTATCTCAGGCGGGTCACTATTCCAGAAATCCCTCAATACATGCATGTCAGCAATAGTATTTCCTTTAGTAATCACCATCATAATAACAGATGGAGTTTTTATACAACATGTTAGGGGTTTCAAAGCATTTCACATAAGTTAATTCATTTGACACTGGGGTAGGCACATGATTTCATTAATGTGGGCACAATTTCCCATTGTGCCAATCTGAACCTCTTCATACCTCTTTATCTTTTGCAACTCTCATCCACGTCTTCCCATAAATACTCCACAGGAAGTCCACTCAGCATCCCAAAGCCCATCCTCTAGAGTTCTTGACATTACATGGATATCAATAGACAACTGAATGTCCAGCCACATACACATTCTTATGTTCTCCAATCCTTATGGCCCTTTGTCTTTTCATTTCTAGTTGTCAGACGTTTCGACTAGATTGCAAATCATCAAGTACAACATCAACCAGTTTTGATTTGAATTGGTTTAATGTTGCCACTGGCAGGCCTCATGTTGATGGGCAGATCTGGAAATTCAATAATTTAATAAACATTCATTAGTCTCCTGAAATATTCAAGGCTCTGTCTTGGGCACTAGTGAAAAGTTGGGCACTTTTCAAAGATGAAAAAACAGACAGTGCTTGCTTTCAAAAGGCTTATAATTTAAAATGGGAGATACATTATACACCTAATGATCATCTAAAGTGATATGGATAAAGGCAAAGGAGAGATTGAAACAGAGTGCTCTGAGAAAACTTGAGGAAGAGATCATAGATACAAGTTGTCAAGACTTGGTTGTCATTGTTGTTCAGTTGTATCTGACTCTTTGTGACCCCTTGGACCATAGCACACCAGGCCCTTCTATCCTTCACTATCTCTTTTTTTTTTCCTGAGGGGCCAGGCAATGGGGTTAAATGACTTGCCCAGGGTCATACAGCTAGTAAGTGTTAAGTATCTGAGGCTGGATTTGAACTCAGGTCCTCCTGACTCCAGAACTGGTGCTCTATCTACTGTGCCACCTAGCTGCCCCTCCACCATCTCTTGAAGTCTGTCCAAATTCATATCCATTGTTTCCATGGCACAATCTGTCCATCTCATCCTTTGCCATCCCTTTTTCTTTTGCTTTCAGTCTTTTCCAACATCAGGGACATGGAAAGAACCTCAAAAGATCACCTAGTTGATGGAAGGGACTTTAGGAGATCATCTGGTCTTCCTCATTCATTTTACAGATGAGAAAACTGATGTCAAGTGACTTGCCCAAGGTCACATAAGTAGTAACATTGCTAGCTTTTGAACTTGGTTCTTTTGACTCCAGATCAAACATGCGTTTTACTGAATCACATTATCTCTCAGGAGGAGAGAGCAGAGAAGGCTATATGGGGAAAATAGCACCAGAGCTGGGCTTTAAAGGAAGAGAAGGGTTACAATAAGTAGAGAGTTGGAGAGAGTGCATTCCAGACATGGGAGATGACTTGTGCAAATGTATGGAGATGAAAAGGGCAAAAAAGAGATAGAAGTCCATTTACAGTGAATATTGGGAAATACATGAAATTAGAAACATAGGTTGAACCCAGTTTTTGGAGAGCCTTAAATTTCAAGTTAAGAAGACTGTATTTTAAGGACAGCTAGGTGGCACAGTGGATAGAGCACTGGCCCTGGAATCAGGAGGACTTTGAGTTCAAATCTGGCCTCAGACACATAACACTCACTAGCTTTATGACTCTGGGCAAGTCACTTAACCCCAATTGCCTCACTAAAACCTAAACAAACAAACAAGAAGACTGCATTTTATTCTATAGATAAAAGGGATCCACTAAAAGTTTTTGAACACGGGAGTAATATGGTCAGAACTGTGTATTAATAGGATTTATTTAACAGCCATGACAAGGAGAGTTTGGAAAGGGAAGAAAATGGAAATCTTGTTTATTATCTTCAATTTGCCTTATAAATAACTAGGGGTTTCAGATGAAAATTGGGGCAAAGAGAAACTTCCATGGGGGGCTGGAGATTCCCAAATGGTATCATGTGCTCAAATTCCCCAGGATCATTTCACATCTATTAGGACACCAAAAATATCAATTTGTCAGCACTAGCTCACAGAGAACCAATATAGCATTATAACTTCTAAATTTTGTACAGTTCATTAAATTCTTACTACTGTACATATAACAAAATGAGGCTTTTGTTCAATTACAAAGAAATATCCTCCGATAAGCCTACCAGGGAAAGAATTTCATGGATTTCTATGATGGGACATGAGAAATTTTCACGTTCTGTTAAGCAGTGGGGAAAATAACAGTTCTTGAGGATGGATTACACCATCATTTCAGAGAAATACTCAGATTTTGTGGACCAGTCACTATGTAGGATGTCAAATTAAGGTCTGGAGAGCTCTAGAGGAGGTTATTAGAGAAGGTATATACCTCCTGTGGCACTTCTGGGAGAAATGGGTAGAATATAGAATGCCTTGACCTAATAGAATAGATTTCTTTCCGCATTATGTGGTAATTAGTAATAGTTGTTCACTTTAATATGGCATTTTACAATTTATTAAGTACTTTTTCCCACAACCCTATGAGGCAAGTATAGAGAAGCAGAGCAGACAGAAAACCAGCCTCCGATACATTGGTTCAGTGACTGTGGGCAGATCATTTAATCTTTCAGTTGCCCAGATAGTCCTTCAAGACTATAAACTGCAGAGAGCCTACCAAGCTGGGAGCTTCCTTCATTAGTGAAATCACAGATTTTTTTCCTAAGTATTAATATCTCTATTGTATAGATGAGAAAACTGAGGTTCACGGAGTTTGTGATCACACAGGTTACAGGTAATAAATCTGGGACTAAAAGTCAGATTTTCCTACATTAAGAGCTAAAAGGAAAGACTAAATAAGAGAGGCTACATGGTATAGCGGTATGGCCCTAGGACAAGAGGTCAGAAATCAGGAGCTGACTCTACCACTTAGCGGTTGTGTAAGTCACTTAGTTTCTCTGAGTCCCAGTTCCTTATTTTTAAAGTGAGTCTAATAATATTTATACTACCTATTTCACTCTAGTGTTGCAAACTGTAATGCTCCTTTTTAAAAATTTTTTTTGTTAACATTTTAAGTTCCGAATTGCCTCTCTCCCTCCCCACCCCACACTATAGAAGGCTGACATTTGACACACATTCATAAATATATGTAAAAAATATACTGTACATACTTCTATCTATCCATTCTTTCTCTAGAGGTGGATGTCATCTTCCTTTATAGGTTCTTCATAGTTGTGATTTGAATATTTATAATAATCATAATAATGTAGTTGTTCGCAATTATTCTTTGAACAATATTGCTGTTACCATATCCAAAGTAGGGGCAGCTAGGTGGAGCAGTAGATAGAGCTCTGGCCTTGGAGTCAGGAGGACCTAAGTTCAAATCTAAACTCAGCCACATGACACTTACTAGCTATGTGACCCTGGGCAAGTCACTTAATCCCAATTGCCTCACCAAAAACCAAAAAACAGAAACAAAAAAAAAACCCATATACAATGTTCTCTTGGTTCCACTCATTTCATTATTTCATTCAAGTCTTTCCATGCTTTTATTTTCTAAAATCAACCAGCTCATCATTTCTTATAGCACAGTAGAATTCCATCACAATTATATATGATAACTTGTTTAGCTATTCCCCAATTGATTGGCATCGCCTCAATATCCAGTTTTTTTGCCACTACAAAGAGAGCTGCTATAAATATTTTAGAACCTATAGGTTCTTTTTTTTTTCCTTTTTCCCCCTATTTACCTTGGGGAAAAGACCTAATAGGAGTATCACTGGGTCAAAGACATAAACAGTTTTATAACTCTTTGGGCAAAATTTCAGATTGCTCTCCAAAATGTTTGGATCAGTTCACAGTTCTACCAACCGTATATTAATGTCCGAATTTTTCTACATCCCCTTCACCATTTGTCATTTTCCCTTCTACCATTTAACCAGTCTGATAGATGTGAGATGATATCTCTAAGTTGTTTTAATTTTCCTTTCTTTAATCAATAATGATTTAGAGTATTTTTTTCATGTCTATACATAGTTTTGATTTCTTCATGGAAAAACTGACTGCTCATAATCTTTGACCATTTATCAATTGGGGAATGACTCATGTTCTTATAAATTTGAGAAAGTTCCCTATATAGTCGAGATATGAGACCTTTATTTGAGAAACTTTCCATGAAAAAATTCCCCCCAATTTTCTACTTTCCTTCTAATCTTGAATACGTTGGTTTTACTTGCACAAACTGTTTTTAATTTAATGTAATCAAAATTATCCATTTTATATGTCACAATGCTCTCTATCACTTGTTCATAAATTCTTCTCTTATCCATAAGTCTGATAGGTAATATGTTCAACATTCTTCTAGTTTTCTTACGATATATTCTTTTATATCTAGGTCATGTTTGCATTTTGATCTTATCTTGGTAAGTGGTATAATATATTGGTCTATACCCAATTTCTGCAGACTGTTTTCCAGTTTTGCCAACAATTTTTACCAAATAGTGTATGCAAACTCTAATGTTCTATGTAAATGTAAATTATTATCAGAATACTACCACAGACTCAATTTATGTCATTATTAATGCAAGCATTAGAAATTCTAATGAAATTCTCTCTTTTACATAGGAAAACAATGGATACTTTCAGTAAGATGTGTTTTGCCTTGTGTCTTCAGTTGGGGTATAGATTTGCACTGATGCAGCTATATTCTCAGAAAAAAATTATCTTTTCACTACTTCCATCTTATTGAAGGAAAAATGGTTCACATGGCTCCTAAGAATACCCAGCTCTAAGTAAGAGAGCCATAAAAGGGACGTATCAAAGTGTTTATTGACCCTGAAAAGGACCAGGACAGAAAGCAGCACCAGATCATTGCCAGACTTCGCTGATGAGTCAGAGAAAATAGCATCGAAATGACACTTTGATTCTTTAGCTTTTAGAGGTTCAAATTCTATGCTCTGTGTAATGCTTATAATGTTAATCTATTTCACCTTAATTAGAACTTCCTATCTAGCCCTTAAAGCAAAGTGAATAGAGGAAAAGCTATTGTTTCCAATAATGTTGAGCTGTGATTAAAAGTAATAATATGATCTTTGGAAAATTTAAAGTGTTATTACAAGAGATTTGAGGAAATATTTATTATTTATTAATATTGTCTGAACCTAGCTTTATATGCCTAGAATATTGGTCAGGCTGACCTCAGAGACCGTCCAGGATGGATGTAAGGGAATGGAGTAGATTCTACCCCGTGCTCGCTTTGGCTTCCATCCAAAGCTTATGTTTTGAGTGTCTCAGTTTAAATGGAGTTACCTGCTGATTTGCTGGTAAATTATCTGAGGAACTAGCTACAATCTACTCATGACCAATCTAGTAAATGTCCTCATACCTTTGTCTGAACTCCATATAATGTAAACTCATAGCCACACCTTTTTTCTGGCTCTCTCCTTTATTAAATGATCTAATAAAATTCTTTCTAAAACCACTTCAGGTTTTGGGGTCCATTCTCATGACTAACAAGGCGTGAAGGTAACTCTAAGCAACTAGTGATTAAAAAAATATTTCCAGACAAATGAAAGTTTAGCCACTCCCCTTTTGAGGAGAGGGGTAGGATTAATATAACATCTCCTAAAACTACTGAAATCTTTTTAAACATAGTCCTTTCTTGGTAACACTAGCAAATTCACCAACTTACAATTGGCATAGATATGAAGATCTGGAGAGAAAGGGAAGGGGAGAGAGAGAGGATGAGAGAGAGAGAGAGAGAGAGAGAGAGAGAGAGAGAGAGAGAGAGAAGATGAGGATGTAAAATTTGGCATAAAGAATTTTGTAAATGGAAAAATCAATACTTTGCCTTTTATAACAAAATTATTTCTAAAAGCAGTGCATGAAATCTGAAGGTTTGTTTGTTTGTTTTATGTAAAACCATATGTTTCTCATCTTCCTGAGTTCAAATCTGGTTTCAGACACTTATTAGCTATGTAACTCTGGGTAAGTCACTTAACCCTGTTTGCTTCAGTCTCTTCATCTATAAAAAAAGCTGGAGAAGGAAATGGCAAACCACTCTGGTATCTTTGCCAAGAAAACCCCAAATGGGGTCACAAAGAATTAGATGTGACTGAACAAAACCAAAAATCTACTGCATCAGATCATTGTAATTCCTAAATGCTGTGCACAGGTAGAAATTCTATGAAGTAGCAGCTGCCTCCGAAAACAAACAAGCAAAAATCCTCAAACTTAGCCCTTGATTCATGAGTATATTATCATATACCGCCACAGGATACAAGACACCTGAGGAAGGGTCATGTAGGCACACAACTTCTTCCCTGACAGTTATCACATTGGAGAAGAGAATTAAAACAGTAAGTTTTTGTGTGTATTTTTCACATTTCCCCTTTTACATAATTTTCTGAAAAAGTATTTTCTGTATCACTGTACTATAAAAATAGAAGGTTTAGAAAGCAAATGAATGCTATTTGTTTTGCTATAAAACTGCCATTTTTCTATTATGTTTTTGCCTGTTTGGAGCACAAACTAAGAGATGGTATGTTCCTTAAAGGCTGGTAGCTTAAAGCTCCTTTTGTAACTAACTAAAATAAATGAATAAAATATGTACAACTAAATTCATTGAGTAAATTTTTAATTAGCATGTGAACAGACTACTCTTTATATTTTATTGTAACAAACATCATTTATGAACAAAATAACATATACAGGAGATATTTTATATTCCCAAACTAGTAATAACCTTCCTTCTATAAACTGTATTAAATAAAATAAATATTGCATATTTCCATTTTCAAGAAATGTCCTTTTTCCCAAAATAATGAAAAAATAAATTTTTCCAAGGGTTTAAATTTTCTCAGACATAGTCTTTAGTCCTTGGACAACTTGATAATTGTTGATCAATTAATGTGACTCTGTCTCTGTGTCTTTCATATTTCTGCTGCTCAGAAATAACTATTTCCTTTAAAAAAAAAAAGTAATGCTGTCATTTAAATCAGGAAACCACAAAGTTACATTTAATTCACAGAAAGCTGAAAGGTGGTGCTGTTCTTAAAAGGCCACACATAGAAATATATAGGATTATGCTTAAAGAGACTTTTTATAAGACAAAGAAGCACCAGACAAAGAATCTGAGAACCTAGGTTCAAATAC
This sequence comes from Phascolarctos cinereus, assembly GCF_003287225.1. Lineage (NCBI taxonomy): Eukaryota > Metazoa > Chordata > Mammalia > Diprotodontia > Phascolarctidae > Phascolarctos > Phascolarctos cinereus. The sequence goes on from NW_027556098.1 coordinate 9,155,472, forward strand.
CTCCTTTATTACTACTTCCTTGACTTTATTCATCACTTCATCTTTAGGGGTCCCTGAATTGTAAAATCATCTATAAAATGTGTGTGTTAGAATAGATGATCTCTAAGATCCTGTCCCACTCTAAATTTATGGTGCTATGATCTTTTTTTCCCCCCTTAGGATTTCAGGGTTAAGTGACTTGCCCAGGGTCACACAGCTAGTAAGTATCTGAGGTCCATTTTTAACTCAGGTCCTCCTGATTCCAGGGCCTGTGCTGTGTTCACTGAGTTATGTAGCTGCCCTTGATGCTATTGTTGCTACTTGGGGTACTGGGAACCCCAAAATGCAAGGGTACAGGAGGGTCTGCCTTGAAAGAATTAGGACACTCAAGCTTTCTTTTAGCCAAAGTAGCTTTATTTGTGACACCAATAGAAGCTAGCTAGATTCTAAGTGGATCTGAGCAATTTAATGGGGGTAAGATTGGTACTTCTACACAGGAAAGGACAGGGAGAAGATCTGGAGGGGACTAAGGAGTGCTAAATAGCCTGGGATGGCCCAGGAGCAACAGAGAAAGGGTCTAGATGGGATTAAGGAGTGGTAAAGGGTCTTTGGTAGGCCAGGTATAGACAGTAAAAGCAGGTAAGTGGTCAGAAAGCCAGGGTAAAAGGGAAGTTAAAAGGATTATTGAGTATCTAGGTGGACTGGGCTGGGTCAGATGTCTCAGGAGAAACACCAGCATTCTGGGCTACTGAAATGTGTGGGAAAGTTCAGTGACTGGGCTGCTTTCAAAGACATGGTCTTTTCCTTTTAGGGGTCCAGGTCCCATAACTCCATCATTACAATCTAAAAAAACAAGCAACAAACAAACAAAGAAAATAAAACGCCTGAATGCAAATTATGTAGAATTCAGGTTCTCACTGTCATTCAGATATTGTGCCCATCAGTCTAACTCCAGATTGTGAGAGATGAACTCTCAGAAGTGAAGCCTCCTCAATGGGTCAATAATTCTTGATTATTACTTTCAGAATCCTCCCCACTGAGGCCCTGTTTTTAAGCACTTAACAGAAAGAATAAGCCCTGCCCCAACCCCAACCTGAGCCATTTGCCCTTGACTTCCTGCCTCTTTCCTTGTCTTTGAATTTGGAGCCTGGAATGTAAGCCCCACCTCCCAGTTAGAATGTAAGCCCACCCCCAGTTAAGGGGGTAAGGGATAGTGGTGGGTAGAGACTTGTTTGTGTGGTGGGCGGAGATTTGCTTTTATAAGGTGGCCTCTGTTAGGCAGTCTCTTTCTCTCCCCGTGTAATGAAGGAGCAGACAGCCATCTCACCAGATTGTAATAAAGGTAACCTTTGCTTTCCACCTTGAGAAGTCTCTGAGTTTAATTTGGGTTAGGGTTGCTGTCCCACACAAGACCTTGAATCTTAACTGACTTCTCATACTCCATTTGGTGCCAGAAACATACAGATCTTGGTTTCTGATTCAAGTATCATGTTCTCCATCTGGCTCAATAACCTATATCCATATAATACTCAATAATCTATATCCATAGTCATTTACTAAGCTCAGTTCAAGAGTGAATATTCCTGGTTCCTGCAAGCCAAAGCAACTCCTGGCTAAGGCCTCTATTTGCTGCCCAATCTGGGAGATTTTAGACTTAGACAAAAAATTAAAAATTAAAAGACCCTCAGTCCTAGCCAAGGCCATTCCTATCCATGGTCTGCCCAGGGCAATGTCACCAGGAAAAATTGTTTCTCCTTGAAAGTTCTTTTGTTCACAATTTCAAAATTTTACAGCTACTGACTTTAATATATATGCTACTAAGTTAAACATTTTGCAAAAGAAGGAAATTATGCCCCAAAGGTGTGTTGGTGACCATCCAATGAAAGTCACATCAAACCCATGTGATACTCCATGCTCTAAAGATATACTTTTTAAGAATTTTATTGATTGTCTATATGGAAGGGATAAAGTAGCACAAGAGGATAAAATATAGAATGCAGAACATTTATTTTAAATCTTCTTATAAAAATTCTTTCCTCATTTTTAGTTTACTAAATTTTTTCCTTAGGAAGAGCAGTGGGTTTGGGGGTGGTGAAGGCAGTCAAAACACCAATGCTTCTACCACACTCCATATCCAGTTATCCCTTCCACAATGTGGGGGTTAGGGGTGTGGTGCACCACCCCCACCCCCACAGCAATCTGGAAATTCTATGTGCATTATTTTTGGAGCTCCCTCTGTACCAAAGCAGAAGTCTAATTTTTTTTCTTTTGGGGTGTTTACAGTATCTTATTACAGAATTTGGGTTAAGTATTTGGTCATAGGCTCTGTGTCATCTGCGGTTTCTGCAAAACTCCCCCCAAATTCCCATTTAACCTCTTATGCCTATTTGTGATATATCAAACCCCTGCAATAGGGAGGGGATAACTGTACCTGCATTGGAAAATGGGATTATTCTTCCCACACTTAGAAGATTAAAAAAAAATACTACTTCTTCCAAAAGCAGGTCACAGTTTTTATGATTACAGAGAATCTACCTATTTCTAAACAGGGAAGGATTGGATTCATTTCTGAGTGAGTCTAGTGGCCTGAGGTGATAGACATCAAGAATTAGGTACTTGACTTGAAGCAAAAGAAAGGTAAAACAGCAGTATTCACTCCGTTAGCCTGCAGCTGCCCTACAGGCAGGGTGCATGTATTTTCTTTTGAAGTTCAATGCAATAAACTTGTGTGGATTGACTAGACACATATCTACATCTTTTTTTTAATTGCAAAGAAAAAAATCCCTTTTAAATTATGGTTGAAATAATGAAATAATGTAGACCTGACCTATTTTATTCTTAGGTCACACTTATGCATGAAGTTGAGGAAGATACATACCAGAGACTCAAGTTTGGGCTGGAGGGACCAAGTTTCTCCTCATTCCATCCATTTTTATTTTCTTAGTATTCAATCATAAACTCTTCTGTGTATATTTTTCAAGTAGCAAAAGTGAGACTCACCTATGAGATGCTTGGATGGGGGCAAAAGTCACCTGTATCAAAAGTTCCAAGAAAATTTTCATCCTGACCCATGCTTGAATCAACTTAAAACTGGGATTAACTAGAGAGCCTGGTGTGATGCAATGCATCCCCACCTATGGGCTTCAAAGTTTGTGTATGTACGTGGAAGGAGGAAAGGTATAGTTTAGAGTTATTGCAAGGAGAATCTGAGCCTCCCCCCCAAAAAGAAACCACCTACCACTATCATTTTGATCTTTATTGAACTCCAACAAAATGTGTATCATCCTTCAGAGCTGGGCTGGACTCAGGCCAGTACTCAGACAGTTTAGGTTCAGTATTAGAATACTGAATAAGTGAAACTGAATAAGTGAACTCCAAGATCATTCAACAGTTAACCATAGGAGAACCATGAAGAAAATTTACATGATGACCACAAAAATGTAAAGGAAAACAACATTGAAAGGTTTAATAATTCTGAACAATGCAATGATAAAATGTGGCTTTGACAAGGTGGGGGATCTAGGAAACTCTGCCCCTCCCCCCCAATTCTCCTTGAGTTTTCTCCTTTTCCCGCATGGTCAAGTCTTTGGCATTCGCCTAAGGCATCATCCCAGCAATCCAGTCAACTGGCCTTTCACTGTGGCTACTTTCATTCTGGCTATGCCCAATCTCCCATTCTGTTACCTCTGACCTAGCCCAATCTTCATTGTCTGTTACCTCCCTATTACAATTACCACTTCCCACCCTTGATCCTATCTAGACCCCCATTTTACCCCGACTCACTCCCATCAAGATCTTCTCTAAACCCCTCCTCTGTTCACCCTAGCCTACTGGCCACTCCTATCAAGATCCTTCCTAGACCCCTTATCCCAGACTCCTCCTCACAGTGACCCCAAATTATTTGGTCATTCCTAGATCCCTCCCACAGTCTTTCTGTATATAAAGTCCATCTTGTCTCCATTAAAGTGCTCAGATTCATAAAATCTAGCCAATAGCTCATAAATGTTCAGATTCTTTAAGAGTTTGGCCAGTATGGCAGATCTCTAATAAACCTTGTCTTTGGCTGAAAGAAGGCTTGGGTCGAATTTATTCAGGCAGGATCCATGTCACTATTTTGGGCAAATACACCCCTAAACCTCTAAACCTCAGCAGCTTCACATGTGAAGGCCTCCTTCTTCTGAGGAAAGACTGAGGTGCCAATGTATGGATTTTTCTTTAATTGTAACTTATTATAAGGGAGGGTTCTTTTTTGGTGTGTACATGTTGGGGGAGTCAATGAGATTTTTAAAAATAAAACATTTTAAATGTAAAAAAAAAACCCTAAATTGTGAGGTGTTAAGATTTCATTGTTGTTCAGTCATGTCCAACTCTTCATGACCCCATTTGTGGTTTTCTTGGCAAAGACACTGGATTGATTTGCCATTTCCTTCTCCAGCTCATTTTACAGATGAGGAAACTGAGGCAAACAGGGTTAAGTGACTTTCCCAGCTAGTAAGTGCCGAGGTCATATTTGAACTCAAGCCTTCCTGACTCTAGGGCCAGTCTATCCACTGCACCACCTAGTTGCCTTCCAACCCCCCCCCAAAAAAAAAAGCAGGAAAGAAATACTTTGATTGGAATTTAAAGCACTAGGAGGCTAATATTAGAACCTAGTGAGGTATCAGGACCCACTCAAGTCCCTTTAAAGAACAGAAGTAAGATTTCCTAGAGCCTCCAAAAGATGTCTGCAACCACCTAGGTGCCAACAGTAAGGGTCAGTTGCTTGTTTCCTTGTATGTCACATACTTTAAAGCCAGGTCTTCCTGTACCCAGTCATGATTTGATAACTTGGACTCTTTCATGAACTTTTTTCTCAGTCTTTTGAATTTGGCACACACCTACTTTTAATTTCTCTTTTCTCTTGGTTTGAGAGAAAAGGTGGGACCTGGGACCAAAAGACTCTGGTTCACTCCAGTACCTATTTTCTGTGTGACTCTGGGAAAGGTATTTAATTTGAGACTATTCCCTCATCTAGAACATGAGACCAATACACTTTGTCCCCAAATATAAGTACAGCATCTGGGAAGATTGAATCAATGAAGGGGAAAGAAAAGGGGAAGAAACATTTATTGAGAACCTATGTGTCAGACACTATGCTAGGCATTTTACAAATATTATTTGTAAAGTCTGATCCTCACAACAACCCTGGGAGAATAGGTTCTATTATTAGCTCCATTCTACAGTTGAAGAAACTGAGACAAAGAAAGGTTAAGTGATTTCCCCAGGGTCACACAACTAGTAAGTGTCTGGGGCTGGATTTGAATGCAGGACTTCCTGACCTTAAGCCCCAGTGCTTTATTCTCTCAACACTGCTGCTATTGCAACTACTACTACTACTACTACTACTAACTACTACTACTACTACTACTATTGCTACTACTACTACTATAACAACTACTACCACTACTACTACTAGAATGACAACTCCTCTTCCTTCTCCTCCTCCTCCTCCTCCTACTACTACTCCTACCACCCTCTAGCTAAATACAAATACTCAGCATGAATATATTCATTTACAGGTGCATTTGTCTAGGTCCCAGGCCACAGAGACATCCCCAGTTTAATAACATCAACAGTGCTCAGGAACAAAACAGCCTTGTTAAGTACAAAGAGCTACAGATCTCCTCAATGTGAGCTTATACAGGATTCACCAAAAAGAAGGGTTTAATGTGCTTACCTCATCAGGTTCCCATCAATAGGGGCTATACCTGTGCTTAAAATCACTGACCTGTATATAAAGCCTAGTCAGCCCCTCAGGTCCCACAATATGATCAGAACAAATAAAGCTAGGATAGGATAGTAATAGTATTACTTGCCTCACAGCAATATTGAAAAGAGTTTTTACAGGGTTTTTTTTAAGGGACCTAAGTGGTCTTTACAAAGGGAATGACTTCATCCACTCTGCATCAGTTCATAGAGGTCTTCTATGGAAGGGATCTATGAGGTCTTCTGGTTCAATCCCCTCCTTTTACAAAAATTGAGGCCAAAAAAGTTTTACTAAATACCAAAGGTCACACAAGTAGCGAGAGAAAACACGTTCCAAATCCAGGACCCTCTTCTCCTCACTTTAATGCCTCTTTCAAAGGCAAATGTGTATAACTTCTGTGACTATCCCCCTACGTCTTGAGAATGATTTGGTCCACTTCCCCCATCTCTACCTTACATCAACAAAGTGTTCTCTTATAGTCTTTCTCTCTACTCCTAGTTGGGAAAGTGAGAGTTTTTTAATCATATATTAACTCTCAAAACCTGTTCTTTCCTGACCCTTTTCTTACTGGGTTCCCCTCTCCCTACCCTGTCATTAATCCCTTAAATGCCTGGTACAAAGAGTTGTCTTGTAATCTTTCTGCTACCCCTAAGTTAGAGTTCCTACTGTCCCCATCCCCTTATCAACTCTTAACAGTATTTCTTCCTGAGCCTTTCCCCATTAGATTCTCTCTTCTCCTTGTAAACTCTTGAATTCCAGGATCCCAGAATGTGATAGTCTTTGATGATGCTTTCTTTACCCCAAATAAATTCCACTTGGAAGCATAGAACCCATAGAGGAAACATATGTTGTACACATAGACATGAGGACTGGCAGCTCTCAGAGTTCTCCTCTTCCAGGGTGTTCTAGGTCCCACAAGGCTGGTCCTTTTGGAAGTAAAGAGAAATCCAAACTGCTAGATAATGGACACACCTAAGGCTGTCATTTTTAATCTCACCCAAAGGCACGTCAAATCTTCTGTCTGTATTGCTCAGAAAGGATGACATAATGCATCTGGTAAAGACCCATGCATGTGTTAAGAGATGATTCACAGGAGCCAAAAGTAGGACACAGGGGTTATATAGAATGGTTCAGTATCATCATGTACATGGTGATTAAAGGAGGCATATCAACTAATGTAATTTTCTCTCTCCACATTTTTTTTAAAAGAAGGACAAGAAGAATACTTTTCTTTTCAAAAGTATGCCACTCATGTTGGGGATTTTCAGGTATAATCAAGGTGAAGTTAGGATGCAAACTTTCAGCTTAAAATGTGGATTATATGATTTTGACTTCAGGTTCTGGAAGAATAGGGAAAAAAATGATAGCACATTATTTCTTGCTTACTTGGGTTTTAACTTAAAAGAAAAAAATTCTTTCGCTTTCGGACTATTTTCTTTCTCCCAAAGGAATACAAAAGGGTCTAAGTCATACCTAATTTGATATTCAGTAGAATGTCATGAACTCTTGGGAGCTCTGCAAATACTAACAAATGAATATCAAAAATAAGAATGTGGGGAATTAATAAAATATAAATCTGTTTTTTAAATAAGCAAACAGTACAAGGGAGAAAAAAGAAACAGTACTAGGGTAGGATGTGTGAAGTAAATGAAAGTTTAATACATTAATGTGCCTGATGAATATCTCTCCAATTATCTAGGTGGGCTGGTGATGTTGAAGGAGGGATTGGGAATAAATTGAGCTTTTCAAGAACATGTGGGTTCTAAAATGAGAAGAAAAGGGAATAAGAAGCTGTGGGGAATGTAGGATGTGTTGCTGAAGATTATTTGCCTGGTCCAGGTCTGCTAAGGAAGATGCAGAACACAGACAAGGCTTATCAGAGAGTGATGAGTACGGAGAATACGAGCTAGATGAGTTTATGGGTAGCATCAAGGTGGGCTGAGAGTGGAGGACTAGAGTCTAGGCACAAAAAAAAAAGACCTTGGTCTTCTAGGGTATGAAAGCAATGTCTTGGCCTTGTATTGGGGAATAAAAAGCAAAGGAAATTGGCAAGAAAGAATTATAACAACAAATGTGGAGGGCTGAGAAGAATACTGCCAAACAGAAAGAATGACAAAGGGAAAGAAGGTAGAAACAGTCATGCTTCAAACCTGGCACACTAGATGAAAATGTGCCTGTAGTATATATTACATGTCAATAGTTTGTACCCTGAGATTGACTCACACTGGGGTAAAAATAGCTGTTAACATTGCAATGGCTGATTTTATGTGCTGTAACCTAGCAGGAAAGTTTGTGGAGGGTACCATCAGAGAAAGGAAAGGGCCCAGAGTCTCAAATGTGGAGAAATATTCACCTTCTCCCTGGGTTTTGGTGGTAGCAGAAATTTAACAGAGAAAAGTAGTTGTGAATGATTTGAAGAGGTAGTTTTCAAATGAAGGAGTCCAAGCTGTGAACAACCATATGACTTATTGTTTTAAATCACTACTAATTTAAAAATAGTGAGTTTCCATGTCATACCTATCAGACTGACGAAGATGATGAAATATAAAAATGACAAATGTTGGAGAGACTGTGGGAAAACAGGCACACTGTCATACTGTTGGTAGAGTTTCAAATTGATCCAGCTGTTCTGGGAAGTAATTTGGAACTATGTCCCCCAAAGTTACTAAACTGTGTGTATGTGAAGATATGTGACTAATAGGCCTACAAAGAGGGCAAAGAAAGAGGAAAAGGATATGTATGTACAAAAAACTATTTATAGCAGGCCTATTTTTCAATATTCCCCATAGCATTCAACCAAATTGGAATATTACCTTTTCCTTGATCTCATTCTTACTCTTAAGCATCTGTGCACATCTGGAATGCTCTGTATTCCCTCCTAATCTCTATCTTTTCAAATTTCTGTCTTCCTTCAGAGTTCAACTCAAGTACCATATCCTTTTTGAAGCTTTTTCCCATCTCCCCAGCTGGAAAAGCTTTGCCCCATCTCAAATTTCCTTAGTATATTTTGTCTGGATTTTCCCTATCATACTCTAGTTTGTAATACACTTATTTTGTCTATGTCATGCCCTGTCCCCAGTAGTCTGTAAATATCTTGTGGACAGAGACTGTATTATTTTTCATCTCTGCATCCCTAGCACCAAACACAATGCCACTGCACAAAATAGCTGCTTAATAAATTTGAATGTGATATCCCTACAGAATATCAATCCCAGCAGCTGTACCACCTTTCAGTTATTTCAACTCTTTGCATCTCAATTCTTTGATAAACTACTGCTTATGTACATGCGTATTTTTAAAAAATTGTGTCATTTGTGCTCCATTGCAATGTACTGTTTGCTTATTTAAAAAACAGATTTATATTTTATTAATTCCCCGCATTCTTATTTTTGATATTCATTTGTTAGTATTTGCAGAGCTCCCAAGAGTTCATGGCATTCTACTGAATATCAAATTAGGTATGACTTAGACCCTTTTGTATTCCTTTGGGAGAAATTGTGTCATTTGTGCCACCACCAAAACCCAGGGAGAAGGTGAATATTTCTCTGCATTTGAGACTCTGGGCCCTTTCCTTTCTCTGATGGTACTCTCCACAAACTTTCCTGCTAGGTTACAGCACATAAAATCAGCCATTGCAATGTTAACAGTTATTTTTACCCCAGTGTGAGTCAACCATTTCTATCCAAGTAGGATAGAAAACTTATAGGATGGGCAATTTCAAACTAAAAGGAACCTTAGAGACCATCCAGTCCAACCCCTTCATTTTATAGACAAGGAATTAAGGCTATCAGAGGTTAAATGACTTGCCCAGGAACCTGGCTCTTCATGACTTCAAGTCCAGCACCTTACCTAGGTCTTAGGAAAGATTCATGGGTCCTATGTAACTTCTGCCATGAATGGGGGTTTATGGGGAAAGGAGGTGGGGGATTGTGTCTTTTTGTGGGATTTTGTTGACTAAAAGTGCAACATCAGAAGTAGGTAACATGCCTTCGAAAACGATTCCCAGAACTCTTCACTCCTTCTCAGAGGCTCATGGAGAAGTAGGCAATTGACTCTTCTTCTAAGTCTTGCCAACATTTTAGATGCCATTCCAGGATGCCTTGGAAAGCAAGGAGTTTTTATAATGATTAGTTTTGCGACAGCCAAAGTGTGGACTGGATGATCCCATCAGCTTCAATAATATGTGTTCTTTCTATTCCAGAGATGATGTAACTGCCCTGGGATCTGATAGGCTAGCCTTGTGAGTTGGCAGCACTAGCAGAAATGAGCGGGTCCAATAACAATACGATTAGTGAAAGGTCCAGGTCTCTCCTGGTAAATTCTGTAATGATGATGTGCATTCATAGAGCATATCACTTCCAATTATCCAAGGCATTTGGACAGTAGTCATACTTAGTGGGTTTGCTTTTCACCCAGATTTGAAGTCTGATTGCTCCAGCGGTGCTCTGAGCGAGGCGGTCAGAGAGTGTGTGGGTACAGCAGACATCTAGCTGGAAGACTGAGCTGTTGGAAAGGGCAAAGGCACTTGATGTCTCCATAATATTACCTTCTTATGCAACTGCAATGGCAGGAGTGGAGGTGGGGAAAGGAGGATAAGATTCTTTAGCTCATTCTAATTCTAAATTATATCGCCTTCCTCTCACTCTCTTGCATATAATTCCTTCAATCATCAAGGAATACGTACAGTGGAAAAAGTATCAGACAACAAATTAAAAGACTTGAGTTTCAGTTCTGGCTTACCAATGAAGAGTTATGTGTCTTTGTGAAAGCTATTTAATCTATATGATCCTCAGTTTCCCTATCTGTAAAATGATGTGGTATGGCAAGGTAGATAGTGTAATGAATACAGAGGAAGGCATACCTGGATTTAAATCCATCCTTTGATGCTGTAAGAGTATGAGCAAATCACAGTCACTCTGCATCTCTAAATCATATGTAGATAATTTATAGTTGGTTAATATTAATATTATGTGGCTGCTCCACCAGTGAAGCCACAGGTCTTTGGCATACTGACACTAAATGAGGGTAATATAACTTTGCTTAAGAAACAATGTGGTGGAGCAGATAGAGTTCTAGGCTTGGGGTCAGGAAGCCCCTAGTTGAAATCCTGCCCTAGATACTTAATAGCTATGTGACCCTGCAGAAGCTGCTTGGCTTCTCTCATTCCCTCTCTCAGTTTTCTCATCTACAAAATGGTGATAATAATCCCATCTGTCTCCCAGGGTTGTTGTGAGGATCAAATGAGATTCTCTCTCTCTCTCTCTCTCTCTCTCTCTCTCTCTCTCTCTCTCTCTCTCTCTCTCCCCATATAGACACATATACATTAATATACATATTATATTATATATATATATACACTATATAATAAATATTATTATATAGTGTATATATAATACATATTAGTATATATTATGTATACATACATATATAAAGAATTTTGCAAATTTTGGAACACCATTTAAATGTTAGCTATTATTATTATTACTGCTTGTTTCACAAGGTTGTTGTGAAGAGCAAAAACAACATTGAAAAAGAAAACACTTTGAAAACTGTAAAGCACAATATAAGCATAAAGAAATACTGTAAGTGGCATTACAATTATAAAAATAATTATAGTGAGGTGTAAGGGATGGGGTGGAGAATAGAAAGAAAATCACTTATAAATATAAGCAGCTTAGGTATTTGTCACAGTTGTCTTTCATATGCATTTTTAATCATGTCCTGTCTAAAAATGAAAAAAAAAAGAAAATAGTTCATTGCTCATGCCATCATTCTATGATTAGAAACACAGATCTAGGAATAATGTCACCATGTTTCTTGGAATTGCTGACCTGATGCATGATAAATAGTTCTTCCTGTGAACATGCCTGGAAAAGTAATTGATTCCCATACCCACATATGCAGGCAGGCAGCCCTTACTCCTCTATATCATTTGAACTACATGGAAGGGACAAAGGGGTTCACATGCCCACTGCAGACAAAAAGAAAGTTAATTAAAAGGCATTCCCCATTGTCTGGAATTTGAGTAATAAATGCTATAAATAATGCACACTGAACAAAATCAATTGCTCTGTGGTCACATTTTGCAGCTTCCTTTTCAGAATTATGAGAGTATCCCCACAAGGAATCTTCTCATTCCCTGTTTAAACTACTTTGAGTTCCAGCTAAGGAATCATTGGCTCTCTATAAACATGAGAACAACAGTAATAATTATTTAATCCCCAGTCCTGCTTGTCCATGAAGATCATTACATTTATTGCCTATGCTGGCACGTATTTTGTAAAGCCCTAGACGCTGGATCCCGTCTGCTAGTGATGCCAGTTTAATGTTTATTCATAACTAATAATCTTTAGAAAAGGAGGTGGGAAAATTACTAACTTGATGACCATTCCATGGGATTCATTTACAGCAAACAAGTCAAACAATCCTCATTTAATTGTAAGGAATGAACATGGCAATCCTAAGTGTCAAAACTTTGCAGAATGTGTCTTTATTAGTGAAGATATCATAAATGAATATTGATATTCTGGGTATAATAGGGAGAAGTTTTTTCCCTTCTTCTCTCTGCTTCTATGTTATTTTCTTGATGTTTAAGCAAGTCAGCTTTGAAGGAGATGCTGTGGGGATAATGCTCTATTAGAAACCAATATTCAAAAAATAGCTTAGAAGCCCCTGACTATTTAGTTTCTGTTTGCTTCACTGTCTTCTATCCAGACTGAAACTCTTAATTGTCTTCGTAAGATTTGGCCCAAGTTTGATTGCCAAGTTGTCTTAGGTGGGGTGACTGCCTTACCCCAACTTTTAATTATTTCTGCTGTACTAAAATTTATTTTGAGGCATTCTTTCTGGAGGAATTTGGGAAGGCCAGGTAGCTTCCTGCCTCATTCTTCCCACAATTCCCCAGTATAGGCCTTTAGTGGAGGCTACTTTCTTAGTTACTATTTATTTTGGAAAAGCGTTCATAGCTACTGCCTGACTAAAATACAGGTAAAAAGAAATTACAAATGTATTTCTGGAAGTAATAATCTTGTCCCACAGAAGAGGATTGCCTTAATATAATTGTGACTGTATTTGGCACATGTAGAGGGCCAGCTTTGGTGAGTTGGATGGCTTAAGCCAGCCCGGGTCTTACCTGTAGTTTGTACTAAGCCTGACAGCTGTGAAACTCAGGATGTCGGCTCTCCACCCCCCTGTTCCATCTCTTGAGAATAGGACGCAAGAAGGCAGGAAACGGATGGGGTACAGGACAGGACGAAAGAATGTAACAGACAAGGTACAAGGAAGTAAGGAAATCACTTAATTAGATTTGTACTTTTCATGGAAAATAATGTTACTATTGCTTAATCCAGTACTATATAAGCCTGAGCCCTCAGATCAATAAACGAAGTTTTTTCTTCACATCTTCCACCTGGCCCCTGATTCTTTCTCTCTTCACACTCTGCCGGCATCAGACCACAGCCTCAGACGCAGGCGCTCCGGCATTTGGCGCCTAGACAGGGACCTGAAAGGAAGGCTTCCCCTGGCAGAGTGGCCCTGGACAAGGTGGGCTGTTTGGCCAACAGCCTGGAAAAAAGCTCCAGTTGTCAACAGAAGAGGGCTAACAAGGTAGGGTGATTATTTTCCTATATAGTTTTTTATTTTCACCAGGTTAAGCTGGGATTAAAAAGAAACGAGACTGCCGCTTTTCGGGTCCCTTAAAGTGACAGTAAACTTAAGAACAAGACTGCCGCTTTGGAGTCTCCAATTTAAAGTGAAAGGAAACCGCAGCAGCTAAGTAGTGTCCTATAAGATAGTTAGCTAATATGGGGCAGAGCTCATGGGCAGAACAGAGAGACAGACAATATTATTTGAAAGTGTTCAAATACAGGGGACACAACTAGAATTTCAGCATGCAAATAAGAACATTGTCTTTCTTTAAACTGTCAACTGCGTCTTTGTCATTTCTATTGAAAACAAACCAAGTGCCATTCTGCTACTGAAATCTCTGCATAAGATACCTGTATTGTCCAACCATTGCATTGCAAGATATAGCTGAAATCAGTCCAGTGTATCACCAAGATTCAATCTGCTGACTATTTTGCTAGCCTATTCCAAGACTGTACTAATACCAACTTTGATTACACTAGGAAATGGCAGTGCTCAGTCTTTGTGGTGTTGCAATGTTCACATATTTGCTATTTTATTGATTGTTGTTTAAAATAATAGTACTGTATGAGAACTTAATGATTGTATCTTGGAATTATTTTGTATAGACAATATACTTAGAAAAGTGGTTACCATGCTGCTGTCCTGTTCTTGTTAAAAAGTCCCATGTGTAGAAGTAGAGTTTCCTCATGTACAAGAGTCCTTTTTTCAGGTGAATATTAATTATTCTTCACATAACATTAAAACACAGCATAATTCTGGTAATTTTTACTTGTTTAAATAGAATCTACCAGTAGTTCTGGAAAGCCTTTTTTGGTTTCCTGGGTACAATTCTATGTAACATATATAAAAACTAAAGTGAGATTCATAAATATTCAGGACATTGGCAGCTGATCACATTTACAAAGTCAGTGTGTAAGTGAAGTTATTACTCCCTCCATAATGCCTTATGGACAAGCAGGAGCTGTGATGTGAAGCTACATTGTATTTCCCATTTTACATATGTCTCCCTATTTGATTTTATTCAAGTTATAGTACATTCTGAAAAAGTTGGCCTTAGGTGTGTGTCATTGTGGCATGCAAAGAGTTATGACGACTTTACATTAAATGTTAGAATTTGTAGTCGTTATGATATTAGTAATTTTTGTGGTTTTCAAGAGTCTCAAAGAAAATGTTAACATTTTTTGTCAGCCATCACATTTCCAAACAGTATTTTTAAAAAACAAAGGTAATTGTGATATGGCAGATGAGCAGACTAATCAAAATCAGTGGTTAAGGGGACTTCATTTTAGATCCTTTTTAATAATCAAAGAAAATGGGACATTTGCCATAAATATATTACATATATATATATATATGTATACATTATATATATATATATATATAAAGTTTTATTGAAGTTAGAGCTAAAATAGCATACTTAATTTTATAGCTTTTGTAGATACATGTCCTTTGTAACCTTCCATTAATTTCAGATCAGTTTGTAAATCAAGAGTTCTATCTTACAGTAATTCTACAAAAATAAAGGTTGTATCATTTTATCTACAACCACCATTTAGGTAACTTAAAAATTACATTGGTATTCAAAAAAGAGGAAAATTACTTAAGAAGCTAAGTTATATCAATAATTAGAAAACAAATCAACTTGTTTTCTTAATCAGGTGGGGAGGAAACTTCAAGGTTAGGAGTAAATAAACTCTCTGCTTTAGAAATTTGACATGAGCAGTTTGTATGTTAAACACAGTCTAATGCACTGTATGTATACTAAAATTTCCAGTAAGATGTAGCTTGTAAATTTTCTGAATCGGCTCCTTAGTACTAGTTATAATATAGCTAAAATCTTAATATATTTTACAGTATATAAAAGGCTATAACTTCATAATTTTTTTAAACATATCTTTGATAGAACTTTTTGATTTAAAAAATCATTCATTCCAACTTTGTTAGAATATCAATAGCAATATTTTTAGGCTTTCATTTGTCCTGGTGGTTCTTTGGGAGGATTTGCAAGCAAATTAAACAAGCAAGAGTGGTAAAGGGGACATTTATTTGTCTTTGAATATTTAGAAATAGATTTTTACTCTTGCCCAACAAAACCCTTTTGAATTCAGTAGATAACTAAAGAAATTCTCTTGCTTTGCTGCAGAGTTCTACTGTCTAACTCCCCTCTTGTATTAGAAAATTCAGCATAAATTTGTCATAGCCTGGTCAGTAGTTAAAACAACATTTCAGAGTTGAAAATAATTTTTATTAATTAAACCATTAGGGAATCTTTTTTTCACTACAGATAGGAAACTTAGTTATTTCTGTGTTTTCTGCCAAGAAGCATAGCCTTAAACACATTTCTATACATACCTGATTTCTTAGCTACTTAAACTTATGCTGTTCTAAACATTACTTAATCATATTTAGTTGGCTATTTTCCTACTGAACAATTACACAATGTTAGGAAGAGTCTTATTCTAAAATTTCTTTATTTCATATAAATGTGTGATTCATGTTTTTTTAAGTGTAATTACAATGTATGCATCAGAGTATGTGCAAAAAAAAAGTGGGGGAAAGATGACTATCATATGAAGATAAGCAGATACTTTGGATTAGTTATATTTTTTTTTTGGCTAGGTAATGGGGTTAAGTGACTTGCCCAGGGTCACACAGCTAGGAAGTGTTATGTGTCTGTGGCCGGATTTGAACTCAGGTCCTCCTGAGTCCAGGGCCGGTGCTCTATCCGCTGCGCCACCTAGCTGCCCCCTTAGTTACATATTTTAAGAAGGACATAAGCAATATCATTTCTTGTTTTGCTTTAGTATTCTTGGCAATCCAAGACACCTCAAGACTGACAATGGTCCCGCCTATACTAGCAGGAATTTTGCACAATTTTGTCTCACCTATAATATCACTCACTCTACTGGCATCCCATACAATCTTACTGGACAAGCCATTGTTGAAAGGTACAACAAGGATATTAAAATCCTCCTTGATAAACAGAAAAAAGAGGGAATAGAAACTAGGGTAAGAAGGAGATTGGATCAGGTAATATATACTATAAATTTAAAAAGGAGATTGGATCAGGTAATATATACCATAAATTTTTTGACACTAGATGATCAGGGACATAGTCCTGCACAAAAATATTTTGCAGGACAAAAGAACAGGTTGTTAAATGAGCAACCAGATATCACAGTAATGTGGAAGGATCCAAAGATGGGTGATTGGGATGGTCCAGTAAAATTACTAACCTGGGGTTGAGGTTATGCTTGTGTTTTTCCAGAACATGCAGAAGAACCAGTCTGGGTTCCCAAGAGGAACATCTGCACCTGTCAGCATACTGACCAGAGGGATAGAGACCCTGAGCATCAAAGGAAAAACTGGTCAGAGAGACAAGCGGAGGAGGAAGGCGAGACCGAGAAGACGAAGAGCCAATAATAAGATGTTGACTGTCCTTTTTGCAATGATGACTGTCGCGGATGGCTCTAGGATAGAGTCATGATTACATTGGACTTATATACCTTACCCCACTTTGGGTTAAACCTGTAACTTGACCACTATCCTTTTGTTTGTGTAACTCCCTATTTGCTTTCTAATACTACCAATGTAACTCCTGATCAGATATTGAATAAGCTTCAGGGTGCTTGGCATTCCAAAAATATAACATGGATGGTATTGATCCTCAAGATATTGTTTATAAGCTGTTGTACTATATCAAGCAACTTAACACTTTCCAGAATATTTCGAGTTTGCTGTTGCATTGCGTACCCTGATAGTATTCTTGCTACTCTTGAGTTTTCTCCTGATGTGCATCCCACATTCTCAAGCTAGAACAGAAGAAAGGGGGAGATGTAGAGGGCCGGCTTTGGGGAGTTGGAGGGCTTAAGCCAGCCCGGGTCTTACCTGTAGCTTGTACTAAGCCTGACAGCTGTGAAACTCAGGATGTCGGCTCTTCACCCCCCTGTTCCGTCTCTTGAGAACAGGATGCAGGAAGGGAGGAAACGGATGGGGTACAGGACAGGACACAGGAAAGAATGTAACAGACAAGGCACAAGGAAGTAAGGAAATCACCTAATTAGATTTGTACTTTTCATGAATAATAATGTTACTATTGCTTGATCCAGTACTATATAAGCCTGAGCCCTCAGATCAATAAATAAAGTTTGTTCTTCACATCTTCCACCTGGCCCGTGATTCTTTCTCTCTTCACACGCTGCCAGTATCAGACCACGGCCACGGACGCAGGCGCTCACGGCAGGCACAGTGTTTGATCCTTCATCATTAGCCTAAAAAAAAAATATGATCTGCCTGGGCTGGAGTGACAGGCAATGGTGGCAGCAGGAGAGGGAGCTGCAAAAGGAAATATGTTTGCACATTGAACTATCTATGATTGTCCACAATTTACTGGAAACAAATCCTTTACATTGGCTTATTAGTTAATTTTCTTTGTCAATGGGCAGACTTTTGTAACAGCTTTCATAATTTATCAAGCCTACAATGCGTCAAGTTTCAAAATTAATGTGCTCACTGACATAGAATTGCATTTTTATGACATACCCTTTGATTTTGACATTTTTCTCTCCCTGCAGTACATAGACAGCCTATTCTAAATTATCGGATCTTTCTGCTTTGGTATATTTTGGGGTATAAATTAATGTCCTGTCTTTGATTAGTAAAAAGGATTAAGTAACAAACTTTGAAAGCAAGGTTGCCAATATATGTTGATGAACAACCCAGATGTACTTGCTGGGCCTATGGAAATCTAGTTGAAACATATCTCCCTCCCTCCTTGAAATTTTTAGCAGCATTCTAGAACACGAAAAGATGCTTTGTGAGGTATTCAAAAAGCAATCTGATGCCATTTCTTGTGATTAAAATTTAACGATGAGAATAAATTTAATTATATTATCCTATACTTGAAGTTTTGGTACAAGTCCAGCATAATGGATTGCCCTTGGATATCATAGTCCTTTGAAGAGGAGGAACTAGCCAGCTAGTGGTCAAAACCTTTTGCTGTCTCACAAAAAAAAAAAAAAAACAAAAACAGAAAAGAAAAGGCTCTTACAGTGGAGGGGAAATGGGGAAAGGTGAGAGGGAATGAGTGAATCTTATTCTCATCAGATTTGGCTTAAGGAGGGAATAACATACACACTCAATTGGGTATGGAAATCTATCTTACCCTACAGGAAAATAGTCGGGGAAGGGGACAAGAAAGCAGGAAGATGATAGAGGGGAGGGCAGATTGGGAGAGGGGTAATCAGAAGCTAACACTTCTGAGGAAGGACAGGGTCAAAAGAAAGAATAGAATAAATGGGGGGGCAGGATAGCATTAAGGGAAATAGAATTAGTTTTTCACAACATGACTACTATGTTTTGCATAACCGCATATATATAACCCCTGAGTTGCTTGCTTTTTCAATGAGGATGGGTGGGGAGGGAGGAAGGGAGAAAATTTGGAATCCAAAGTTTTAAAACACATGTTAAAAAAAATGTTTTCACATGCAACTGGGAAATAAGAAATATTGGGAATGGGGTATAGAAATCTATCCTGCCCTACAGGAAAATAGGAGAAGGGGATAAGAGAAGCAAGGGAGAGACAAAAGGGAGGGCAAACTAAGGGAAGGGGTATTCAGAATGCATGCCATCTTGGGGTGGAGGGAAGGGCGAGATGGGGTGAAAATTTGGAACTCAAAATCTTGTGGAAGTAATGTTGAAAACTAAAAATAAATAAAATCTGATTTTTAAAAAAGCTAAAAAAAAACCTTTTGCTGATTAGCTAAGGAGACCATTCACTACATGTGTACTTAAAGAAACAGAAATATTGGAGTTGTGAAGATTTATGGAATAGTTTCTCAATACTTAGAGTTATTGGAGATCTAAAATATGACCAATGAACAGAGACTATACCTGTACTTCCATTATGAACCTTCAGTTTCAGAGGCTGTCATCAATCAATATATGACCATGTCCTACTGTCAGATGGGAGGAAAAACACAAGGTGACCCAAAGGAAGAGTATTAATGACCTGGTTACAATTCATTAGGAACATAGGAAAGCTTCAAGGGGAGACTCACACACTGAGCAAAGATGCATAGGATTTGATTGGGGAAAGGAAAGAAAGAGATGATAAGATAAATCTGGAACTCTCCCAGGTCAGGTTCGCCAGAAAAAAACTAAATGCATTATTTACCACTGAAGAAAAAAAAGATCTCAGTAACCTCAAATCTTAGAAGGTGATATACTAATAACATGGGATTTGACATTGTCCTTTATACTCAGGGTCACTTTTGTGGGCTTGTAGAAATGCTTTATTTATCCTTTTCAATCTTCAGTTGAAAGCTGTGGGCTCAGTGGAAGGGTTTCAGTCACTTGATAAAAATACACGTACTCAGAGACAAAGTCATAAGCTATGAACTCCCTGTCATGGGATCAAAGGATCTAAAACTAGAAGGAGCCTTAGCAATAATATAGCCCAATCTTCTGATTCAAGTATTTTTAACCCTTTTCATGTTTTGGATCCCTTTGGCAGTATAGTGAAGACTTTGGACACCTCAGAATAATGTGGTTATTTTTGCTTGTTTGTTTGTTTTAATTTATTTATTTTTAGTTTTCAACATTCACTTGCATAAAATTTTGAGTTCCAAATTTTCTCCTCAGCTCTCCCCTCCCTGCCACCCCAAGACAGCATGCAATTTGATATAGGCTCTACATATACATTCATATTGAACCTATTTTCACATTAGTCATGTTGTAAAGAAGAATTAGAATCAATGGGAGAAACTATGAGAAAAAGAAACAAACAAAAAATAGAAGAAAAAAAAGAGAGCAAATAATATGCTTTGATCTGCATTCAGACTATAGTTCTTTTTCTGGACGTGGACAGCATTTTCCATCGTGCATCCTTTGGAGTTGTTTTAGACCCTTACATTGGTAAGAAGAGATGACTCTATCAAAGTTAGTCATCACACATTGTAGCTGTTACTGTGTACGATGTTCTCCTGGTTCTGTTCACTCAGCATCAGCTCATTCAAGTTTTTCCAGGTTTTTCTGAAATCTGACTGCTCATCATTTCTTATAGCACAATAGTTCAGAATAATCTTTTAAATAATAACAACAGTATTTATACAGTGCCATACATGTGTATTCAATCATTTTTCAATTGTGTCCAACTCTTCATGACCCCATAATAGCAACAGCGTTTTAAGAACAACTTTGAGTGACTGAGTCATTTTGACTATTATAAATACACAAATTAAAAATAAACTACATATGAAGCAAGACACTGTCAACATTCAGAGAAAAAAAATTAAGGACATGTGAAAAATAGAAGTATGTATAAAATAATTTTACATATATGTACATACATACACATATGTTTCTATCTAATGGTATCCATCTTTAGGACAGTGGTTGGGGGAGGGAAGAAAAAAAGGAAAACAAAAGAAATGTACATGACTTCATTGTATATTTGGAGGGAATAGCAAGCTCCAATGGTAGATTTGCAGTTTCATGTGCAATTATTTTTGATTGTGCTATGTTATGGAAATGTTTGTTTTGTTCAACGAATTGAAAGAAAAAAAAGATACTAGAGTGGTTTGTCATTTCTTTCTCCAGCCCATTTTACAGATAAGGAAACTAAGGCAAACAGAATAAAGTGACTTGCCCAGGACTACACAGCTAGTAAATGTCTGAAACCAGATTTGAACTCAGGAAGATGAGTCTTTCTGACTCCACCCTGGCACTCTATCCAGTGCACCACCCAGCTGACCATATATAGTGCCTTAAGATTTGTTAAGTGCTTTACACATGCTATTTCATTTCATCCTCACAATGATCATGTGAAGTAGGGGTGATTATTATTCTAATTTTACAGATAAGGAAACTGAGTCTGAGAGGTCAAATGATTTACTTAGGGTCACAGAGCTACTACATGTGTGACCCAAGACACATACGATTGCAAAGGAAATCAATTGTATTAAAACAGAGTTATTAAGACATGTTTATAAAAAATTCTATATATAAAAAATTGCTGCTTTGATTTTACAGATGGAGAAATTGAAGCCCAGAGAGTTTAAGCAACTTGCCTAGGGTCAAGGAACCAGAGATATGAACACACAAATACTTCAAGGATTTCTAGAGCCTAAAATAGAAATGTGATCTCTAGGGTGGAGAAAGATTTCATTTTTAAAGTGGTAACAATAGATCATTTGTTTGAGGAGGATTTCTGGAGACATATGTAGCATAAAAGGTGGCAATTAACAGTCAGAAGCAGTCAGCAGCTAGAAAGAACTAAACCTAGAGACATTCCAGTGTACTAAGATCACATTGAATTACATGGATTACAGTTAAATTACAGTTCTACAAGGTGGGCTTCTTAGTCCTTGCTGTTAACAGAGGCCCTGTTAAAATTTAATTTGAAGGAAAATAGGAAACCTGAGAAGGATCATATTATAGCATTCTCCTGAATAAAAAAAAATCCTCCAAATTCCATCTCACACCTATCAACTATTTTAGTGTGTGAATTTGAAAGTAGGCAATCTTAGAATCGTGATATAGGCAAAATTAATAAATAGGCAGAATATGTGTTGGGTAGCCCATCTTCCCTTTTTTAAAAATTTATTTTATTTTTAATTTGTGGAATAAAACAAGCATTTCCATAACGGTTCAATTTTTAAAAAGATGCCCATGAAACTGCAAATTTACTAGGACAACTTGCTATTTCTTTCAGATATAGTCTATTTAAGAATTCCCACTTCTGACCAGGGGCCATCTTTTAATGCTTTTCTGGGGTCTTTCCCATAAATTCAAGGTAACAAATGTTAGGAGGCCCCTCTGTATAAAGTTCTGTTATAAGCAGTAAAGTGATACCTGCTCCACCCTCCTCATTAATATTTACATTTAAAAACAGGGAGAGCACAATCTGAACAAAAGGCAATATTAATTACTAATGAGAAATGTCTTCCATGATGTCAAAATGGAGCAAAAGGCATGTTTTAGAAATTCACAAGTATGTCATTGAAATTGCTCTAAAATGGATGATTAAATGACTATTTTGTAAAATGTCAGGAAGGAAATTGATCATACAAAGGATACTCAGTCTCAGCCTCAAAAAAAAAAGGTATGAGCTTATATATAAATATATTATAAAATATTGTGATATTATATATGTTATGATAGATTATAAAATTATAAGTTTACATAATGTGATATATATCTAATATATTGTGATATTATTGTATATTATTAAATTATGTATTTTATGTTATGATATTTTTATATAACATACTATCTATGGTATATTTAATGTTACTCATAAAATCATGTATTGTATTATAGTGTTGCTTATAAAATTATATATTACATTATATTTTATAATATATATTATTAAAATGGTTAGATCAAATCCTGCCTCAGATACTTAATAGCTATGTGACAAATGAGCAAGTCACTTATCCTCTTTAAACTGCAATTTCCTCATATCTAATATGAGGATAATAAGAAAGAGGTCTGTTGAAATGTATGAAATGATCTGTAAACTTCAAAGCGCTGTACAAATGCTGGCTATTAATGTTGATTAACCAATCTGTGTTGACCTGAGAGGTTATACCTATATTCTGCCATGCTGTACAGCTCTGACCTTCGTCCTGGCTCATTCAAAGTTTTAATCTGTTATCTCGATGAAAATGAAGAAGGCATGTTTATTAAACTGGAGAATAACAAAGCTGAGGGGGAAAGCTGGGTGACAGTTAAGATTCAAATATCTCATAGACCAGAATAACTGACTGAAATTAAGAAGCTAAAGCTTAATGGGAATAAATAAGGTAAAATCCTGAATTTATTATTATTATTTTTTTACTGTTCCTTTCATCAGGTATAGGATGCTCTCTCTAACAGTGCATATGGTATCTGCTTTGCCATTTATAGTCTTAGAGTTGCCTGGAACACTGATTGGTTAAGTGACTTGCCTAGGATCACTCAGACAGCTTGGGTCAGGGACAGCATTTGAAATTGTGTCTTTCCACCTCCAAGGCTAACTTTCAGTGCACTTTACTATGCTATTTCTCAGTCTCTTATGTTTGACGAGTTAACTACAAAGTACAGACTGCGGAGCACCTGGCTTAATAATAGTTTCTGTGAAAAGATATACAGGTTTTTAATGAACAGTTTGATTGTTAATTTGACTTTCTAAAAAAGCTATTGTAACCTTTATGTTAACTGAAGTAGAGTCAATCCGCGTCTTTCCTAGGGGTAATATTCCTGAAAGATGGCATGAAAGTAAACAAACACAAGTGATGATATACTGAAGCTATGGGAAATATGGGATTCGGTTACCATGACCACTAAAAAACTATAATCTTTCACTAGAGATCACTGAAAATAAACTTTTCTGCATATGATTATTTGTAACAAAACATTAATTCTGATAATATGTACTTTTCCTAACCATGAAATAACCCACAAATGCAGGGAAGAGGAGAGGCAACCTGGAAGGAACAGAGGGATGGGCTGCATGTCAGAAGAACCCAGAGGTAAGAAAAGGGAAAGGGGCAAACTGCCATCTCTAATCTCGCTTTCCACTAGTTGGCTGAACTGTCTTCTGATGAAAAAGCACATGCCTCTGGGTGATTTCTGGCACAGTCCAAGCTTGGAGTGCCTGCCTGCCACAGACAGTCAGGGTGGGGGAGGCCAGAAGCTCCAGCGGCAGCAGACCACCACAGAGAGGGCCATCTCATTTACCCATACACTTAACTGCTTTTCCATTTTTTTCAACTGCCTCAGCCTACCTTAAGAGGTTACATCAGCACTTTCAGGAGCAGATTCACGAACACTTTTAGGACTACTTTCCTTCTTTTTGCAATATAAACTCGTTCACATCCCACCTCTCTCTTTTTTTTTTCCTTCTCTACTGTAAATAGCCACAAACATGCATGGTTGCCAATGGGAAAGTAAAAATGAATTACTAATAAAATCATAGCAATGCTTGAAGTGGTGAAAGTTAAACTCAAGACTGTTGAGGATTGACTGTACAAAGTTCACAGCTGTATTATAAGCTCACCAGACCACATCTGGAATTGTGCACACAGGTCTGCACCTGGCTTTTAAGAGAAATATTGAAATAAGATATACAGGCAATGGGGTGTAGAAATCTATCCTGCTCTATAGGAAAATAGAAGGGGAAGGGGATAAGAGAAGGGGGAGAGATAGAAGGGAGGGCAGATTAGGGGAAGGGGTATTCAGAATGCACACAGTCTTGGGGTGGGGGGGGAGGCATGAGATGGGGAGAAAATTTGGAATTCAAAATCTTGTGGAAGTGAATGTTAAAAACTAAAAATAAATTAATTAATTTAAAAAAAGAGAAACATTGACAAGTTAAGAGTTCATCCAGGGGAAGTCAACTAAGGTAAGGAAGGGTCAGGAAAATAACAGTACTTAAGGAACGATTAAAGGGCTTCAGGACGCTTAGTCTGGAAGAAACTAGTAGTGTTCAGGCAGAGCCTAGGTGATGGCTTACCAGAAATATTGCAAACAGGATTCTAGCATTTGGTGAAAAGTTGGGCAAGAGGACCACCAAGGTTCTTTGCAACTTTAAATTTCGATGACTATGAATTTTAGGCAATGGCAATAGAGCATTAGTAGAGAAAATTAGGGGAAGGGCTTATAATCATCCTTTGGATCATGACAAGTGTGGGATCCTACATTCTGGCTATTCATGCCAGTCCTCCATGTCAAAAACAAAGATTTTCATTTTACATATGTGTGAGTGTATATTTATTTGTGTGTATATATGTACAAATGTGTGTATGTGTATGTGTACATGCATGCATGCATGCATGCATACATACATGTGTATGATAGAGGCAGTATGGGCGATACGAGGTCACCTTAGGAGTCAGGAAAACATGAATTCAAGTACCATCTCTGACTCGTACTAGCTGTGTTGCCATGTACAAATCACTTTATCTCCCGGTTTGCCAAGCAACCTTCTAAAATTCTAAGTTATAGAAGAGCTGTCAACTTGAATCAATTGAGGGACTTCGCACACCAGAAATTGCTATACCAATAAAACCACAAATCCCCCCCAAAAAAAAATTTAGTTGATCTCTGCATATGCATCACTTTTAAAAAAAATGTATTCAGTTCCAAATTCTCACCACCTCCAACCCTCCTGCACCCATTAAGAAGACAAGAAATACAATACCCATGATCTGTATGAAATCACATAGGTATCACTCTTCAGAAAAATTAAATCCTCAACAAACATTACACCCCCACCTCCAAATTAAAAGGAGTTGATTCTCTTTCTAGACTGCCTTGCCACAACACATTGTTAAGCTAGAACTCATTATCAACCAGAGTTTCGGGACTCATTCATTTCTTCCCCCAGATATTCAGAGATTTGGTATTATAAACCTCATTTCAAAAGTTTATTATGGGCCAAATAACTAGCTTGGAACAGCATTTCATTTAAGCACACGGCAGGCTCTAAAATTACTGCACCACATGAACTGCTAAAATGAAAAATAACTTTTTAAAAAGCACAGGGTTGTCGAGTTTCATTTTTGCTAAAAGTGGCAAGGATATTAAAACCTTCTGCTGCCTCTCTGAACTGATCTTTAGATGATGTGGGAAAGGCATATCTTTATACAAGCTACTTTTATTCCCAGCCAGGTACTTCTTTCTAAGCATTAATAATTATGAGAATTTAAAAAATATTCCTGGAAGCATCCAAGGTAGCATTTGAATTCTTCTTTCCATTTCCCATGCTTTCTCAGAACTCATAATCCTTTTCATAGGAAATGTCAAGTTTTTAGTGAAGATGTAAAGGATGGGACCATATCTTCTACTTTTTGCTAACTCCTACACAAAGCCTAAAATTGTCAGAGCTATAACTAGTCATTTTTGGTCCTCAGGACAAATGAAACAAAATTTGCCCTCAAGTCAGGTTGGGGTTTGGGACTTCTGCGGGAGGGCTTCTTATTTTAACTAAACATTCCTTCTGAATAATTGCTGATCTCAGTTGCGCATTTACTGGTATAGGTACCCTTGAATTTTCCGTGCTCTGGGGCAGTTGTGCTGTCCTGATTATGGCTTTGCATATAGTTAAGGGACATTTGGGAATATACTGTTAGCAAGAGATTCTTTGTCAAGATGTTTCTCCAAAGAAGAAATGTATCTAACACTTGGTTAATGAATTCTTTGGCCATAAAAAACCATGTAAGAGATAAAAATACAAAAATGGCTCTACAGAGAATGCTAAAAATCACAGTTTTTTAGATTATCTACAAATATCAACTTAGCCAATGGACTCTAAGTGATAGGTCCTTAGCCAATGACAGCAGAATACATGTACTACTAGAGAAATTGAGTCATGAAAGTCTTGACATTCTTGCTACAAAATATGTCATTTAAAACATTGGAAAGAACATTCTTTTAAAAGCATCCATTATATAGGTATAAACACTCAAGCATTTTACAATTTTTGCAGAAAACAAACTTGCCAGCACAAGAAAAGACAATTGAACAAGACTTGGCACAATGTCATATTAGTAGAAATATGGGATTATAGATTTAGAGCTGGAAGGGACCCTAGACGCCATCTAATCTACACCTCTTTTTATAGATAAGGAAACCAAGGCCAGTAGAGGGTAACCCACTTGCCTAGAGTCAAATAACAAGAAAGTATCTTAAGTGGGATTTGAATCCTGGTCTTCCTGATTCCAAGTTCAGCACTTTTCCACTACATAAGCATGGCACAAAGGAAAAACAAAAACAAAAACACTGGGTTCTGAGACAGAGGACCTGAGTCTGAGAGCCTGAAAACATCTGCTGCTTATACTTATGTCATCTTAGGCAAGTCACTGAACTACTCTGGCCTCAGTTTCCTCATCTGTAAAATGAGGGTGTTGGATCAGATGACCTTTAAGAGCCCTGCCAGTTCTAAATTTGAAACTATGTTGGATTTCTTCAGTAACCTAGGGAAATAAGTCACTATACAGGGCCTCCCAGAATATAAAGCTAATTTGCCATAAATAAGAAACTCCTGGGACGACAGTGCTAGTGTGGGGAAGCTGGTAATTGGTGGTTCTAAGCAGGGTGACCTTGGAGTATACACTTGTGATTTTCATTGGTATGCTTTTCTCTAGATTGGTAGATGAGGTGGCATCTCCCCAACCTGCCATTTTCAGTTTGGCTGTATAAAAATAGCATTCATGATAATTATCTTGGGAAAGAATTTGGGAAATAAAAAAGGCCTCCTGTTGAGAAGTATCGGGACTTCTGGGTGAAGACTACTAGTAGATTTAATTGACTTTTTCCCCAATTAATGAAATTACCCTCCACGAAATTATGCCTCTGATGCCACATCATGACCTGAAGGTGACCCAGGGTTCTCAAAGACTTAGCCAATGTAGCACAATCCCTGGCAGGTCCTAGCAAACCGGATAAGCTTCAAAAATGGGCCAAACAGACCATATGAGGATCTACCAAAGGAAGTTTGGAGAAAATGCATTTCCAGAAGGTAAAGAAATTTTCTTTGCTATAATAACAATCAAAGATTACCCGTGGGGTTGCCTTGAGAGACAATGAGTTTTCCATCCCTGAAAGTCTTAAAGCAAGACTGAATTATCATTTCTTAAAGCCATTATAGAAGGATGTTTGGTCATCTGTGTATTGGATTGGCTGGCTTCTGAGACCCTTCTGTCTCTAAGATTCTATGATTCTATAATATTAAGACATGGAAAGTTGTGACCTGAGTCATAGAAGACAGTACCTTTACCAATGGAATCACAGATCCTTTTACTATTGAAATATGAAACTGCATCAGGTGGAGAATTTTATTTGTTTATTTTTGGTCCAAATCTGTGATTTTTTTTCAGTGGAGAGATAAGAATGAAAGGAAAGGGAATAGTAAGGGAATTAGCATTTATAGAGCCCCTAATGTGTGCCAAGAACTGTTCTAAGTGTTTTATAAATGTTACCTCGTTTAATCTTCACAATAGCTCAGGTCTCTGAGATGCTATTATTGCCTCCATTTTGTAGTTGAGGAAACTGAAGCAAACAGAGGTTAAATGACTTGCCCAGGGTCACCCAGGTAGTAAGTATCTGAGGCTGGATATGAACTCAGTTCTTCTTGAATCCAGGCCAGGCACTCTATCCACTGTGCCATGGAAGAGAAGTCTCAGGGTATAAATTTCCTTATTTTTTGCAGTTCAAGGTCCATAACATACTGTCAGAGAATTGCCTAGAGCAATTAAGAAGTTAAATCCTCTAAGATCACAGATAACATATATTAAAGATTGGATTCTCCTGACTTCAAGGCTAGTCCACAATGTACCCCATCCTAATGCTTCTCATGGTTTATATAGTAGCAACATATGGCAAAATAGTGTGACCCTCTTTACCAACATAAAATCAACCAAAACATTCAAAGACAAAATTAAACAATCAGCAAGCACCTACTATGTAGCAGCTGTTATACAAGTAACTACAATATAAAATGGAATAAAAATTATAAGCCACTTATGTTCTAGACTGGAGATAGACCATTTCTGGCTGCTGCTCAGTAGTTTAAACAAGTGGCCACTCCGATAATCTGTTAGTTTAACAATCATCTTTCCAAGTATAGGAATAAACCAAATCATTGAAATTAGAAATTCCGTGAGTGCTTGTTATTAAGAATTTAAAGCACCCATCCTCTCTTATGTATGGAGACTTTTCAGGCAGGCAGCTTTAAGCAAATCTGGAAAACAGTTAAGTATTACTGATGTTCTGCCCATTACTCATGTAATATTGATGAACCTTGGAATGATCATTCTGATTATTCCTAGCTGATTTTTAACAAGAGATCTCCTCCCACTCCTTAATTAGGTGCCTACACACAAACAAAAGCCTATTATAGCCTTCTGAAAGAACACACTAAATAAAATGAGAAGAAATAGATCTTCCAGATCATGGGATAATAATCTCTGTATAAAAATAAAATGATTCCTGAAACCCTCGACTTAAACATCAACACATGGGGAGTTTGAGACTGTGTCCACTGCCCCCACTGCAGTGAGCAGCTAGCAAACAAGATGATACCCATTCTTACACAAACACATTCAAAACTGTCTATGACTCATCATTTGAAAGGTTTTATCCAGGTCAAAAGCAGTATTACATCTACCTCAGTTACATTGTTATCCTTAATTTCTAACAAATTGGAGAATTTTGGAAGGCAAAGGGCTGAATTTTAGAGGAAATGAAACAGCTTGACCTATTTCTGAACCTATGGAAGAAAACTATCAGAGTCAAACAGGGAAGGAATCACAGAGGGGTAGAGGAACCAGCTAGAATTCCACAGTCATCTCAAATCTTTCTTTTGTAATCTATTCAAGTAGAATTGGAGTCTGTATTTATGTCTCATGCTGTTGGTGAGATGGAGATTCAGACTGCAAAGATTGCCGGCAATATGCAGCTGAATTGAGATATTTTAGCTTCCGTTATGCCCAGAGCCCCACAAAAGGCCAAAATAACTTCAAAGGCTTTGATTCACCAGGAGTAATAGAAATCTGCTCCTCCTGTCACCCACTAACTAGCTTGTGGAGCCATAAGATAAAAACATCAATAACAAGACTATGAGAGTTGGTGAAACCCTAGAGTGTATGAGGAGAAGTGGTTGAGCATCATTTTCAGGAAATTCCAAAGATACTGTTGAAATGGCCACAATAATCTTCTGACACTCCCCATTTTGTATGCAGACTCACAATTAAAATCAACCATCCAGATAGAAAGTGGAATAATAAGCAAATGGGGATACAGCTTAGGGTGGTGGAAAGAACTTTTCTTGAAATAATAATAGCTAGTGTTTAAATAGCACTTTAAGGTCTTCAAAGTATTTAACATATGTTATCTTATTTGGTCCTTGCTACAATCCTATGAGTAGGTGCTATTGTTATCCCATTTTATAGATGAGTAAGTTAAGGCTCAGAAAGGTTAACTTTCTCACCCAATGTTAAACAAGTAGTATGTTAAGGCAGGATTACACCCAAAGAGTTACTAAACTGCCTATACCCTTTGACCCAGCCATACCACTACTAGTTCTAGTTCCAAAGATGATTAGGGGAAAATGAAAAGAACCTATAGGTTCTAAAATGTTTATAACAGTTCTCTTTGTGGTGGCAAAGAACTGAAAATTGTAAGGATGCTTGTCATTTGGGGAATGGCTGGACAAATTGTGGAATTTGGCTCTTCCTAATTCCTAATCTCTATCCATTGTGCTACCTAGTGACCAGAGTTTATGATGCAATTATTGACACAGGCTATGTAATTGTAAACATGTGACTTAACCTGTTTTAGCCTGTTACCCGGTCTACGTGATAAGATGACTCATACTATTTACTTTATAGGGTTATTATGAGAAAAACATTTTGTAAAACTTAAAGTGGCAAATTTATGAATATTAATCATAAAGTAGATATTCATTTTAGGACCATAAAATTAGGATAGAAAGGGACCTTTGAGGTCAAACTCCTCATTTTCCAGAAAAGGAAACTGAGACACAGCGATGTCAAGTGACCCACCCGAAGATCCCACAAAGAGAAAGTCTAGTTATTTCTCCTGGGGCTTGCTCTTTCTTTTGATGATCTCTTCAAATAAGAATCCTTTGTAAAGGAACTATATACGATCTTACCAACTCTTTTCAAAATTTACGATATGCATTTTTGGACTAACTTTCTCCTTGATCCTCTCCACTCCCTCCTATGGGCACCTGTGAAGAGCTACTGACCTCTGAAAGGAGATATGTGGGAAGGAGTCACTTTTCATGTGCAAATTTGATCCCTGGGGATTTTTTTTTAACCTGAAGTTCTGTATTCCATAGTAAGGAGGTTTCTTGTCTCCTTAGTCAAGTCAACTTAATAATTATATTATTAAAGGCTAATTCTTTCATTCTTTCTCTGAAAACTCTTTAAAATGTCATCACTGAGTTTTTCAAACTGAAAAAAAAACCGCCTTAGAAGAAAAGCTAGAGGATTTATCCACTAGGGAATAACAGATCAGGGCTGGCATCATTATACAAGCATAGATATAGAGTTGGAAGAGACATTAGAGGTCATATGGTCCAATATACAAATTTTATTAGAGAGGAAAACTAAAATCCATGCAGGAGAAATAATAAAATTTGTTCTCTTCTGAACTTCCATATTTTTGTTGACGGTAGGGCCATTTTTCTAGTCACCCATGTTCGTAATCTTGAAGACATCTACTCTCCTTCACTCCCCTATCCAACAAATTGCCAGGTATTGTTGATTTGACCTCAATGACATTTCTCATACTCATTTCCTTTCCACTCAAATAGCCGCTATCCTACAGCCTTTTCTCCCCTAACTGGAATTATTGCATTCACCTCCTATTTGATCTCTCTACTTCCACTCTCTCTTCCTCTCTTCTCTCTTCCATACCAGGGTGCATGGACTGTTCAGGGAGGACTAACCCCTCTGGTGTAAGGGCTTGCTGAGCCCTTTTCAGGCATACTCACCCACCTTTGGTGCCCACATTTCACCCAACTCTTGTGGTTCCAAGAAGCTGTAGCATGCATAGCAGCTAAATCCTGGTAAAATCATTTTAGCAGATGGGCTAAACTAGATTTAGGGTAATCAACACACTTCAAACCCAATGGTAAGTTGGGGGGGTGGCCACCCTAAGTATATGAAAGCTTCCCAAGTGGAATGGGTGAATAAGAACAATTTGCTCCAATGGAGCATTTAGAGCTTGGTCAAGCATGGAAGATGCCAAGGTAATTCACTGCATCTGGGGCCATCATCAATTGTCCTAATTTTTGTCTTACCACTGGACTTCAAAGACTCTGGAAGACAGAGTAAGGCTAATAACTTTGTACAACTCTGTCTTACTTAAACACAATTCACATTCAAGTCATCATCCCATGATGTCATTGAGAATGAAGAATGAATGATACAACTGGTGCCAAAATAACCTTCTTAAAGCACAGGTCTGATTATATCATTCCCCTAATCAAAAATCTCTATCTCCCTATTGCTTCTTCTCTATTTCCCTATTGCTTCCATTAAATATAAACACATTTAAAAATCTTCTCAGCCTGACTCCAGCCTACCTTTCCAGGTTTCAGGTAGGACTTCAGCCTATCTTTCCAGGTTTCCTTCCAGCTAAACTGTCCTAATTACTGTTTTCCAAACTCAGCACTCCATCTTCTGCCTACATAATTTTGCCCAGGTTATCTTGACCACCTCAAATACACTGTAATATATACCTTTTCCACTTAGAAAGCCTTGGTTTCCTTCAACGCCCAGCTCAGGAAGCCTCAGGCTACTGCAAGAAGCCTTTCCAAATCTCTACCAAACAGTACTCTCTATTAAAATTTTACTTTTAATTTATTCATTTAAATATTGTGGCGTAGTAGTAGTAGTAGTAGTAGTAGTAGTAGCAGCAGCAGCAGCAGCAGTAGTGGTAGTGTTGAAGTTTAGAGGTTTAGGGGTTCAGGGGTCCTGGGACCCCAAAATCACAACACACTTATCCTGCCTAAAAGAATTCAACCCAATTCTTTCAGCCAAAGACAAGGTTTATTAGAACATCTCTCATATTGGGCAGACTCTTAAGGAGTCTGAACATTAGTAAACTATTGGCTTATTGGCTAGATTATAAGAATTTAAATAGTGGCTAGATTATAAGAATTCTAGCATCTTAATGGAGACAAGATGGACCTTATATACTGAAAGCCTGTGGGAGGGATCTAGGAGTGGCCAAGTAGTTTGTGGTGATGGGAGGAGGGGCCTAAGGAGATCTGGATGGGAGCAGCCAGTAAACTGGGGTGAACAGAACTCCTGGGACCTGGACAATGGAGCCTAGCTAGGATTAAGTGTGGGAAATGGCCAGGGGCCATAGGGAGGTAGGACAATGGAGGGGAGATTGGGTGTAGCCACAGTGAAAGGCCAGTTGATGGGATTATAGCCTCAGGCTAACACCAGAGATTTGGCCATGTGGGAAAGTCCAGGATTTTTCCTTTCTGGGGCCCAGATCCCAACCCTATCAGTAATAGTAGTAATATAGTAGTAGTAGTAGTAGTAGTAGTAGTAGCAGCAGCAGCAGCAGCAGTAGCAGCAGTAGCAGCAGCAGCAGCAGCAGCAGCAGCAGCAGCATTTATATAGCACCTACCATATGCCAAGCACTCATGCACTTTACAAAAATGATCTTATTTGATCCTCACGAAGATTCTGGGAACTAGGTGCTATTATTATCCCCATTTTATACTTGAGGAAAACCCTTGAGATTAGGTACTATTTCACCTTAATCTTAGCACATTGCTTTAGTAGGTGCTTAATCAATGCTTTGGCAATCTTTGAAGTGCCCCAAGTAACACAAATAGTGTCTGAGCTGGGAATAGGAATTGAATGCTGGTTTTGTGACTCCAGATCCATCCCTCTCTGCACCAGTTTCCATTTTATTCTAGACACGATCAGGAGACAAAGGAGCTTCTGAGCAAAGAAAGTGACATGATCAGAATTAGACTTCAGGGATAACATTTTGGCAGCTGGTGTGGATCATACCATGGAATAGGAGAAAGATTGGAGGCAAAAAGACTAATTAAGAGGTTATTGCAATAGTCCAGGCAAGAGGTGATTAGAGCTCAGAATTATGGAAACGGATGTGTGAATGGAAATAAAAGGGCAGATTTGAGAGATGCTATCAAGGTTGATAGAATCAACAAAACCCAGAAATTCACTGGGTGTAAACAATGAATGAGTGAAGAATGGCTGAGATTGTGAACTTGTTTGACTACAAGGATGGGAGTGCTTTGTTTGTAAGTAGGGAAAGTAGGAAAAGGAGATGAGTATTCTATTCCAAATCCAGAACTCTCTCTCTGTTGCACTATGATGACTCATGCTGGATTTGGGTTCAAATTCTAGCTCTGTGTTTTAATACCTATGATATTGAGTGAGTCACTTAGCCTCAGATTCCTCATTTTTAAAATGAAGAGAAATGGATAAATGCCCACTAGTTTCCTTCCAATGCTACTTCTGTGATTTTACACCTTCATGATGAGGTCTTCTTGAGTCCTGATCCAGTCAAGTAATGTATTGATGAGCCCTCCAATGTTTATGTCAACTGCAAATTTGCTGACAAAATTTTGTATTTTCCCCTTAACTCAATAATGTATTTTTATTTTTTTTTCTTTTCATATGATTAGAATATGGGCCTCTGTTGAGTTTGAAAACTGACATGTTTTGATAATTAAAAAACAATATTGTTGAATCAGAGTATAATGAATAATAATTTTTAGAACTACTCATTTCTTCTGTAAGCGTTATAATTCTTTCTAAATCAAGTTTTGTCATGTAGTTGGAATGACTTATACTTTTCTTTTTTTTTTTTTGGCGAGGCAATCAGTGTTAAGTGACTTGCCCAGGATCACAGAGCTAGTAATAAGTGTCAAGTGTCTGAGGCCGGATTTAAACTGTGATTTATACTTTTCAAACCTATGTAGCTGACTCATATTCTGTTTTCTTGGCATTTTTCATTTTCATAGTATCTATTCCATTATTTCCACTATTCAGTAATTACCAATTCAACAATATTTATTAAACATCTGTCATGCATCACACTGCATGACACAGAAGAAGATAGCAAGAT
The DNA here is from genome assembly GCF_003287225.1 of Phascolarctos cinereus. Lineage (NCBI taxonomy): Eukaryota > Metazoa > Chordata > Mammalia > Diprotodontia > Phascolarctidae > Phascolarctos > Phascolarctos cinereus. The sequence continues at coordinate 9,190,474 of NW_027556098.1, forward strand.
AGCTAAGACAAGGGCTCTGCTCTCACAGAGCTCATTGTCTAACAAAGGGACGTGACACATATGCAAATAACTCTGTTACAAAACAAAACAAAATATGATAAGACAGAAGAGATGAGTAAAATGCAGCTTGAATATTATAGCGGGATAGATCTTTTTTGTAATATTAATGTCACGTATTTTTTGAAATAGAAATCAATTCTAACTTTACTTTTCAAAACCTGTCCAAATATCCTAGCTATATCTTCCACTACATCTACTAAATAAATATGCTGCACCATTGCTTTGAAAGCTTTCTCTTTTCTCCTCTCTGACAAGATGCTAAAATCTTTTTTTTTTATGGCTGAACTGATCAGGTTCTTTTCTTTTCTTTTCTTTTCCTTCCTTCCTTCCTTCCTTCTTTTCTGTCTTTCTGTCTTTCAAGAGTCAACACCTTTTAAATCACTAAGGATTCAGCTTCTAGTAAGCTCTTCTTTCCACATAGCTGAAGCACTTTAAGTAAGTATGAAGTTCCAACTGATTTCATGATTTCTCTAATTTTAGATCAGTTACAAGAAGCCTAAAAGGAGACAGGAGTGTAGTCCCCTTAAATTCCAGCTAGGGGCCATATTCTGCTGCTTTCAGGACACAAGATAAGATTAGCCCACAAAGCAGTGTTGCCATCAGAGATATCGCCCCTTCCCCTTCAGAGAGTCATTTGGACAGGTCTGTTTAACATTGTTACAACTCTTTTTTTTTTAAATAAGACTAAGCAGTGTAACTCATCATACTAATTGCTTTCTTAGCATCTTCTGTTAATAATATAGGAGAAAATGGGATTTGTTTAGTAATCAGAATTTGTTAGGGTAAACATTAGCAGGGATATATATGTATATACATAATATAAATGAGTGTGTGTGTGTATATATATGCATACACACATCATATCTATATATATTTATATTTTCTACTAGGAGACGGAGGAAAGGAGAGAGAGGGAGAGGAGAGAAGAAGGAGGAGGAGGAGGAGAGAGAAGAAGGGGAGGGGAAGGGGAAGAAAGAGAGGGAAAAGGAAGGGGAGGAGAGGGGGAAGGGAGAGGAGAAAGGGGAGAAGAGAGGAGAGGAATTCCACTGGACTATGCTTTTATGCAATAATAGAAAATAAAATCTGATTCATGTTCAAGGAAAAAGAGAAGCAAAATGAAACTGATCCCAGAAATGCCTACATCAAAGCCCAATGATTCATCTAAACCAATGAGAACAGAATCGGTTATAATAACTAGAGACTAATCACAGTTGTTTTGAGATTATTTGCTCACAGGGTTAACATTTCATATTTGCCTGTTTCTTAATGGTTTGTTTGCCATTCATGCTAATAACATGATGAAATGGATACTGATGGATTTGTTTAGCATAAAATGGGGAAGTGTTAGATGAAGAATTGCATTGTAATTGATCCATTATTTTAAAGTATTCCCTGCCCCCTCTTCAAATGCTTCTGTGTGAGCCATTAAGGAGCTCAAAGGACCACCCAGACTAATTTCCTTGCCAGAAAAGGAATGTTTCCTTGGGAGGCTATAGTACATTAGTCAGAAATGTGTTTTTTACTCTAAACAAAAGCACCTTAATGGCAAAAGGTTGCAGCTTACATGAGAAAGTAATTGGAACCAAGAGCCTTATGCTTGAAAGGTTCACTATTGACCCAAACTATCAAAGCTGCATGATGTCTTTAGAAAGAAAAGTAACCTTTCCAGGAAGTTCTTTCATCTTCTGTGGCATTCACTGCGCAAAAGTCCTTCCTTTTTACCTTGCTCTCTCAAATCGCAAATTGAGCTTTTGCATTTTTAGCAATGTGAAGCTGCTGGTTGGCAGTATTGTTATGGAAAAAAGAGGCAAGGGGAGGAGGAAGGGGAGGGGAGAGAAGAGGAGCAGAACCAATTCCAGTGCCAGCTCAACTACTAACAGTGACGTGTATAACTCTCGTCTAGTTACTTAACCTCTCTGGGACTCAGTTTCCTCATCTGAAAAGTGAGGGCATTAGACTGGGTGACTTCCAAGGTCCCTTCCAGTTCTAACAATAATCAAAGTGGTGGTTCTATCTATGAATTGTTCCATGATTCTGTGATATGGTAGTTCAAATGTCCCATATTTAGACTGAACCTATGACTCCCCTCTCTCCTCTCCCTTCCCCTCTCCTCTCCTATCACCTTTCCTTCTATTCCCTCTCCCTCCCTTCTCTACTCCCCTTCCTTCTCTCTATCCTCCTCCCCCTCCCCCTCCCCTTCTCCTCCCTCCTCCTCCTCCTCCTCCTCCTTTTTCTCTCCCCTCCCTCTCTCTCTCCTTTCCTCCCTCTCCTAGTAGAAAATATACATAGCTATGATGTGTGTATACATATGTATACACACACTCATATATATTATGTATATACATATATATCCCTGCTAATGTTTACCCTAACAAATTCTGACTACTAAACAAATCCCATTTCTCCTATATAATTAACAGAAGATGCTAAGAAAGCAATTAGTATGATGAGTTACACTGCTTAGTCTTATTTTTAAAAAAAAAGGGAAAAAAGAGCTGTAACAATGGTAAACAGACCTGTCCAAATGACTCTCTGAAGGAGAAAGGGAGATATCTCAATGGCAACATTGCTTTGTGGGCTAATTTATCTTGTGTCCTGAAAGCAGCAGAATATGGCCCCTAGCTGGAATTTAAGGGGACTACACTCCTGTCTCCTTTTAGGCTTCTTGTAACTGATCTAAAATTAGGGAAATCATGAAATCAGTTGGAACTTCATACTTACTTAAAGTGCTTCAGCTATGTGGAAAGAAGAGCTTACTAGAAGCTGAACCCTTAGTAATTTAAAAGGTGATGACTCAAGAAAGAAAGAGAGAGAGAAAGAGAGAGAGAGAGAGAGAGAGAGAGAGAGAGAGAGAGAGAGAGAGAGAGGAAGGAAGGAAGGAAGGAAGGAAGGAAGGAAGGAAGGAAGGAAGGAAGGAAGGAAGGAAGGAAGGAAGGAAGGAAGGAAGGAAGGAAGAGAGAAAGAAAGAAAGAGAGAAAGAGAAAGAGAGAAAGAGAAAGAGAGAAAGAAAGAAAGAAAGAAAGAAAGAAAGAAAGAGAGAGAGAGAGAGAGAGAGAGAGAGAGAGAAAGAAAGAAAGAAAGAAAGAAAGAAAGAAAGAAAGAAGAAAGAAAGAAAGAAAGAAAGAAAGAAAGAAAGAAAGAAAGAAAGAAAGAAAGAAAGAAAGGAAGGAAGGAAGGAAGGAAGGAAGGAAGAAAAGAAAGAAAGAAAGAAAGAACTCATTTGGGGAGTTCCTGATAAGGAAACTTCCTCTAGCAATGCAGACCCCACAGCCAATAACAGACTTTTCTCAGGGAAAAAAAAATGTTGCAAAATGTATAAATAAAATGCATAGCATTGCAAAGGAAACTGATTATGTTGAAATAGTTATCTAAAATATTTTTAAAATAAATTTGTGGACCATGAAATTAACCATCCCACTACCAAATTCCTCTGATTCTAAATTCTGCCCTCTTTCCACTATACCATATTGCCTTTACCTTGGACTTGACTCTGTTTATACTGAATTCCCTATCATTCCAGCCCTAAATATTCCTTTGGTACTTAGGCTTTTATTTGGTCGGTCTCTGATGTCTGTCAGATCCCTCCTGGTTAGCTCAGTTTCCAGTCCATTCCCTTCCATGTCTTACCTGTTTCATTGCTGTTCATATCATGATATAACAATTATTATAACTGTTTATTGTATATATAACTAATATAATTAGTTATAACTAATATAATTACTATGTAATATATTATATAACTATATATCATAGTTATTATTATAACTATTATAATACTTTAAACAATACTTGTTCCTTCATTCCCTACTTCAGTCAAATACTTGTGTTTTATGTTTAGTCATTTTTCAGTCATGTCTGATTCTTCATGACTCCATTTGGGGTTTCCTTGGCAAAAAAAGAAACAAACAAAAACCCAAAAACTAGAGTAGTTTGCCATCTCTTCTTTAGCTCATTTGACAGATAAGGAAACTGTGTCAAACAGGGTTAAGTGGCTTGCCTATGGTCACACAACCAGTAAATTTCTGAAGTCAAATTTGAACTCAGAAACATGAGTCTTCTGACTACAGGCCTTCATTCTATCCACTTTGCCACCACTTATTCTATAAGTCCTAGGCTAGTCATACCTGTGGATCAGTATCTTTCCTAACAGGAATTATATATGGAAATTTCCTGGATGAGCAAAGTGTTACCACGATTATTATGGTCCTTCCTGGTCCTCAGGCCTTATATTCTCTATTGTTTCTCTCAGTTTTTAGGTTTCTGATTAGTGGTCTGCATTTTTATCCACCTATTTTGCTTTGTTTTTCAACATCTGTGTCCCTATCTTTGCAACTCTAATACTCAATGCCCGCAAATAATTCCACTCCAAACTTTTTACCTGTTTCCAGACCCCCTTTAAAAATCTATGTTCTATATTTGGTTTGATTGCATGCTCATTATCCATATTGCTTTACCAACCTGTCCCAAACTCATCCAGTTCATTGACCAACCTCCATATGCCATTTCCACCTTTCATTTCTATAGTAACAACTAATTGTTATCAGTCACTGCTTACCCTAACTCTTCTCTAGGCTTGAGAAGAACTAACTTCTACTGCATCTTTCATAGCCTGTCTAGGGGCTGTCAAGGCATTTCTGAAGTTCCAGGACCCTTCCTTAGGTTTGCATCAAAAATCCTTTCATTTAGCATCCTGTTTGGCCTTTGATCTCTCTTTCAGTAGATTGGGAAATGTTAAAGATTTGAGAGGGGGGTTGATTGAGGTTGAAACCTGAAGAAGAAGATGGGAGAGGATGTGATTAACTGCACATTTAGAAGGGTTGGCCTTGGTGAGAAGGGTCATTTACTTTTCAGAGAATGGGGGAAAGGAGAGAATGGGGAATGATGTCAAGATGAGAAGAATGAGAGAAGAGCAAGCTTACATAAAATTACCTATCTGTAAATTAAGAAGCAACGTTGCTAGCTGAATGGGAGCAGGGAGGAAGAAAGATAAGAGGCTTGAGGAGGGAAGAGGAGGTTTGGAATTGCTTCTGTAGGGAGCGAGGCAGTGAATCACTTACAAAAAAAAATTAAAGGACTTGGTTGCAATATGGGCCCTGTTAAAGCTGTATAACATGAATTTAAAGTGTATCCAGCCAGCTGTATAAGACTTTCTTCCAACTTGTGAGTTAGAGTAGAGGACATGAAGGGTAGGAGGGATATGGAACAGAGGTTTGGCAAGAGATGATTCATGATAGGATGAGGGATTCAAGAACAGAGGACAGTATGAAGTTGAAATGGCTAAATATAGTGCCAGAATTAGAAAGGGAGAAATATGAAAGAGCAGGTCTAATGGCCTGCAACATTATGAAGGGTAGAAAGAAGTTTTGATGAAGGGAAAGAATAGGTTTAGGAGTTATGAGGCATAGGAAGAGAAGGAATGATAAGAAGTTATGATCAGATAGAGGGCTGTCAGAGTTCACAATTAAGATGGTTGAATACTTATGGGTAATCATTATAATTAGTGTGTGATCATTTGCGGTTGAGGTGGCATGAAGGAGTAGATCATGAAATATAGGAAAAATGAGTAATTGGAAGGTTAAGGACTGAGCAAACATCCATTGAATTTTGAAGTCCATTAATACAATGACAGGAATTGAGAAAAAGATGAAGACAGTAAGCTAAATGCTAACCTCCTTGAGAAAGGAAGGGACATGACTTGGAAGCCCATCTACAACAGCTGTTATGATCTGGATTGGGTCAAACATTTTTATTGAGTAGACTTCAAAGGCGGAAGGTTGTTGAGTGATAGTATCAATAAGAGAGTCTGAAAATGGCAGTAGAAAGGAAGGAACGTTTTTAGTTCCTCTCAAGGACAAGTGTGTCGGAGTATGTGAGAGAAGGTGCTACTAGGATTGTAGAAGATGTCCAGGGATACAACATCATCCATAGGAATCCTAGTCTCCATGAGGGTTAGTAGATAGAAGGACTATGAGAGAAAAAGGTCCAGGATGAAGAAATTTTGTTCACTATGGAGTAGGAATTACAGAAGGCATAGGATAAGAGGTGGTTGGTTTTGGAGTGGAGCATTGGTGAAGTAGGGGTGAGAAGGATGGAGGTCAGAGAACAGAAGGTGGGGATTGGGAAAGGTTTGCTCCTATGTGGTCTCGGATTGATTAATACAGAAATAGTGAACTAGATAGGAGGTGAGAAAGTGTCAGCCATAGTTGTAGTAGTGATGGGGGATGGGATTCATGTTGGACCCCTAAAAGGACCCCAATCAAGTCTCTGGTATTTGCCTGAGGCACCTGGCCCATCCCAATATAATCCTTTTAACTACCTCTTCATTGTCTGAGGCACCTGGCCCCACCTCAGGCTATCTAGACCCCTTCTCTGTTACCTCCAGATCATCCCAGGCTATTGGCCACTCCTTGATCCCATCCAAATCTTCCCACAATCTTTTTCACTATAAAAAGAGGTCAGTCTTGTCTACCAATTGCTCAGGTACCTTAAGAGTCTGGCCAGCTTGTCAATAAAAGAGTCACAAATGCACTGGTTCTTAAAAGTCACCAGCTTCTATTGGAGGAACAAACCTTATCTCTGACTGAAAGAAGGCTTGAGTCGAATTCTTTCTAGGTATGACCCACGCCTTTTGCCCTTGAATTTTGGAATTCCCAGCACCCCTAGACTGCAATAGTAGTGGGTGGAAGATAAAGTTCACAATCTACAAGGGGTATTTCATAGGGCACTGAGACAAGTCTAGGTCTGGATTGCCCCTGGACAGATGCTACAACTACTCCTACTTCAGGATATCTGGGAGAAGGATTTCTGGTTAGTTTGTTAACCCAGATTTCTATGGTCTATAATTGGACAATGCTTCATTCATTAGTGTTTCTAGTGACTAAAGAGTATACGGGGTAACAAAACAAAAAGTAGAAAACTATTTATCTTGCTTAGTTATATTCCCTCTGGGCTACCCACCGTGCTTTCATTCTCCCACACATATTCACAAGTTGTAGAGATAAATACTTATCCAGGTACAAGACACTCTGTGAGTCAGAACTCCAAAAAACTAACTCATGTACCTCACAGTGGTGGATTTGCCTTTAATAGTCCACCAGCAGATACAAATAGCTCAAAGCAAAGGCGCGTGCTAAGATAGCATTAAAAGAACAATATTAACAAAACAGTTTCCCTATAAACCTGGAGTACACTCTTCCATAAATACACACAGTGTCAATGGGCTAAGTGGGCACACAGAGAAATACACTAGTAAAGAGGCGACTCCCACTTCCAGAAATGCAGAATGGTGATGTCTTTTCCCTTCTCCTAGACTGCTCTCGTTTGGGGTATCATCTGTGCTGGGCAGGCCACTGTTGTACTCCCTGAGTCTATTCAGATCTGCAGTTCATCTCTCTAACTTACTTAGGACACTCTGAAGTCTGACCCCACCTTCCTGAGATGCTGGATCTTCCTTCACTTGGCTAGATTGTCTCTGAGGTCCCTTTTAGATCTATGATCCTAGGATCAGGGGAACCTTGAGAGAAATTATTATTAATAACTAATGATTTGGGGAGATTGAGTCCCCCCCTTTCTTTTCTATTTTCAAGACCTCAGTCTCTGAAGGTCAAATTAAAATTCTCCTGTAGCAGACCTAACCCAACCCAACCCTACAAGGAATCTCTAATCTCAGGTGAATTGCATTCAATCGAGATCCTTTTGTCTAGATAACCCAAGGCTGGGTGTGGTCTGAGTATACACAGACAGTTTCTTTTTATTTTCTTTTTCTTTTAGGCATTTGGGGTTAAGTGACTTGCCTAGGGTCACACAGCTAGTAAGTGTCAAGTGTTTGGTCTGAGGCCGGATTTGAACTCAGGTCCTCCTGACTTCAGGGCCAGTGCTCTATCCACTGTGCCACCTAGCTGCCCCAACACAGATAGTTTCTCTGTCCAGGGTGACAAGATGTCACTCTCAGCCCCTCATTTTAATATAGCTCACCTCCTATTGTGTTAGTCAATCAGAATTGATAGCCATCCTTCTTGCAAAAGAACATATAAGCTCTGAGACTGTTGCCATGATTGTCTTTTGGTCTGAGAAAGATGGCCAAATAACCATCCATTTATTAATAATGTGCTGGTCTTATTAATAAAATAATTAAATTACCCAGAAATTATGTCTCTTGAACCTTTCTAATCATTGCAACCTATGATTATTTGCAAATTTATTTCACTATCCAAGTCACTGATGAAAGTATTCATTAGTGCTGTACCCAAGACTCATTCTATGGAGCACCACTCATTTTAATCTTGAAGCAATACTGATTGACCCATTGGTGATGCTTCCCTACTACTAGAACTGTATTCTCCCTTAGAAATAACCTTCAATGTTTTTGTATTTACTTATAAGTGTATATATGCCTGGCACACTTAATGCTGGGAAGTACTTAATAAATGATTAATCTAATAGGTGTTTCAGCTATTCTCTCAGGAGAATATGGATTCCTTGAGGTTGAGGATCATTTGTCTTCCTAACCCTAGAGTCTAGCACAGTGTATGGCATATAGCAGATGCTTAATAAATACTTGATGAATTGGTTCAGCAATGTTAACGATAAAAATCAGTAGTGTCTTCATCACACTTGATACAACTGAGTCCAGAGCTCTGGTTTCTTTCAATAAATGATTTAGGGGAACACCTGTGGAGTCACCTAATTAAAGAGGGAGGAGCCCTTTAAGTACTCATGAGATGGTAAAATGTGGCCACAACTACACAGAATAAATTGATGAGAACAGAATTATTTTTATTCTGAAATCTTTTTTTGAGGGAACAAATGAAATAACATATGCAAGATACTTTGTAAACCTTAAAGAACTATATAAATGTTACTTATTATAGTAACTATTATAATTCATAAGTTCATAAGATTTATAGCTTGAAATTACTTTTGAGATCCACTAGCAAACACAAATAGTAGAACTGGAAAGGAACTAGTCCAACTCTCTCATTTTATAGATGAAGAAATTGAGGCTTTATTAGGTTAAGTGACTTATCTAAGGTCACACAACTAGTAAGTGGCATGCTCAGAACAATCTTCAACACCCTCACCAGAGTTAGAGTATTTACCTAATTTCTAGTTGTTGTTTTTGACAATAGAAGTACCTGAACTTGTAATATGTACTTATTTTCCTTCCCTTTCTCCCATTTATATCTGGTTACAACTTCATTGATATTTACTTTCAAAGGACAATCACTGAGTGGTTATAAGGTAAACAAGTTTTGTTACTTCAGCAGTGCATGGCAAAAAATAAATGGCAGGTTTGTTTTTTGAATTAGAGACCTATGGCTCCATTGAGAGACTCTGGTAATGTCAATCCATGTTAGCAAAGCAAGTGGGTTATTTGGATAATTATTAGACAGGAGAAAAACATTCAACAGCTCTTTTAGGTAACAATGGATGGGTTCATCATTCTTCTATAGGCATCTATCCCTCCACTCTTTGCAGAAACTCCTATAAAAGTAGCTGTCTTTTCATTTCCAAGATTTTATTTTTATTTTCTTAAACTTCCAAATAACAAACATGCTTTCTGATGCATTTCTCTAACCACAAAACAATATCTGGCAGCAACAATGGGAAACTCTCCTTTGTAGCAATAATCATAAGAATGCAAATCTGATGAAATAATATCAAGAATTGCCTCAGGGATGATTTATTTACCCTAAGGAGGAGGCCAAACAATCCCTTAGAGTGAATTATGTGAAAGGAAACATTGCAAATGTAGGTAGCGGTTCTTTTTCTCCTCTGAACCCAGGAACAATCCTCTTTTCCTTCAGAAACTCCCCTAATAGTAGTGCCCTTTTGATTGGACTTGAGAGCCCCAGTGGCCCTTGAGGGGAGGTAAAGTGTATTTACTTATACTCTCAGAACATTCTTGATCACTTGGTTCTTCTATGCAACAGAAGAAAGTGCCCCTAAAGTTGGGAAAGAGGGACTTGAGTTCTTTCTATTATATATTGCCCACATTGACAGCAGAGAGTAACAGCAACATTATAATTCTGCCTTTGCTTTTTTACCGTGTGCATGATTAGTGAACTTGTAGTAGCGTAATCAACAAAAACAAATCCCCACATGCTGTAATCTATATTTTCTCTGTGCTACTAGAAAACTTCAGTCTCCAACTGATTGAATCAAACCTAATAAGTGATGCAGTTTAGGGGCTCAGGGGATGCTGGGACCCCAAAAATCACAACACACGGATCCTGCCGAAAAGAAATCTACCCAAGCCTTCTTTCAGCCAAAGACAAGGTTTGTTAGAACATCCATCAGGTTGGGCAGACTCTTAAGGAGTCTGAATATGGGTAAGCAGTGGCTAGATTTTAAGAACCCCAGCAGTGGCTAGATTTTAGGAATCTGAGTCATAGCTAGATTATAAGAATCTAAGCATCTTAATGAAGACAAGGTGGACCTTATATACAGAAAGACTGTGGGAGGGACCTAGGAGTGGCCAGTAAGCTGGGGTGAACAGAACTCCTGGGACCTGGACCTTGTGGCCAAGGAGAATGGAGCCTAGGGTGGGAAATGACTGGGGGCCATACATAGGGAGGTGAGACAAAGGAAGGGAAATTGGGTGTAGCCACAATGAAAGGCCAGTTGATGGGATTATAGCCTCAGACAAATGCCAGAGTTTTGGCCATGTGGGAAAGTCCAGGGTTTTTTCTTTCTGGGGCCCAGATCCCAACCCCATCAATAAATATTTAAGTATCTACCATGTATAAAGCTCTGGCAATACAAAAACAAGACCAAAAAAAAAGTTCCAGTTCTCAAGTAGTTTATGTTTTACTAGGGAGAGATAATGTGTATACATATAGATAAGCATATCTGTCATTATTTTCAAATCTAACAAATATTTATTAAGTGCCTATTAAATGCATTTAGTCCTTAGAAAGGAATCCATTATCTCATTTTCCTTAAATAGAAATCTATTATCTTATTTTTATCTTCACAACAGCCCTGAGAGGTAGGTGAAAGAGATTTTTTGGTATGTTTATTTGTTTTAATTACATATTAGATTACTCTTTAAAGTTTAAAAAGTAATTTCTTCACAATTCTATTACAGTCAAATAGCTAGGGAGAGAACACTAGTAACTAGGGAGATTAGTAAAAGATTCCAATGGCTGTGTGTGTGTGTGTGTGTGTGTGTGTGTGTGTGTGTAATTCCTCAACAAACATAAAAGATAAAATAGACAATTTTGATTACATGAAATTGAAAGGATTTTGCACAACCAAAATTAATGCACCTAGGGTAAAAAGGTGGGGGTGATGGGGTGTGGGCCCAAGCCAAGACCTTAGCCCCTTGATCCAAAGAGAATCTGGCTCCCATTTGTCTACGTGCCCCAGCCCTCATCTCCCTTTGAAAGCCTTAGCCTACCTTTTGATCTTAATCAGATGCACCTTTGCCCCTTGAACTAAAAAGAATCTGGCTCCCTTTTGTCTATGGGCCCCAGAAAGCCCTTACTCTGGTCTCAAATGTTCCTTACTAACTCCCCTTATCACCCTTTGAAAGCCCTAGCCCCACCTTTTGATCTTATACAGATGCCTTTCAAACTTCTACCTTCCAGTTCCCTTCATTATCTATTCCCATTGTCTATTCAATCTCTCAGAATCCTTACCTAGACCCTTTTCCCAGCCCCCTCCTCTGGCCACCCAAAGTTACTTTAGTAAAAATGTTACTATATAAGATCCACCCTAGCCCCTATTCAGATGCTGAGAATCTCATGCCCAAAAGGCTGAGACTTTCTCATGCCCACTCGTCCTTACAGGCGTTACCTGGCCTATGTGTTTTATCACTAATAAACTTTTCCTCTGGCTGGAAGAAGATTGAGTTGAATTCTTTCAGGCAGGGCCTGGCTTTGTAATCTTGGGGCTCCCAGCAGCACCCCAAACCTCTAGACTTCTTCAATGTAAAGGTACTACAATAATACTATGCTATAAGAAATGACAAATGTGGGGGCAGCTAGGTGGCACAGTGGATAGAGCTCTGGCCTTTGAGTCAGGAGAACCTGAGTTCAAAGTTGACCTCAGATACTTGACATTTACTAGCTGTGTAACCCTAGGCAAGTCACTTAACCCTGATTGCCTCACCAGAAAGCAAAAAAAAAAAAAAAGTGAGGAATTCAAAAAAACATGGGAAGATTTTAATGAAGTGATATAGGGGAAAGTAGGACCATGACAATAATATGTCTGATGACTACAATAAAGTAAATGAATAGCAAATATTATAGAATAGTAAGTAGACTAGTAAAACCAAGATAAACAATGTATTTGGTATGTTGTTGTCATTTAGACATTTTTCAGTTGTGGCTGACTCTTCATGACCCCATTTAAGGTTTTTGATACTAGAGTGGTTTGCCATTTCCTTCTCCACTCATTTTACAGATGAGAAGCTGAGGAAAATAGGGTTAAATGACTTGTCCAGGGTCACACAGCTAGTAACTGTCTGAGGCCACCTTTGATCTCAGGAAGATGAGTCTTTCTGACTCCAGGCCCAGCATTCTATAAGCTGTGCCACCTAGTTGTCCCATATTTAGCAAGGTTACTTTAATGACTAACCTTAGTCCTGAAGAAAAGATGAAGAAGTATACTTCTCTCCTTTCAAAGAGCTGTGGATTGATCTTGCAGTTCTGGAAAGCGATGGGGAACTATTCCCCAAAAGTTACCAGACCGTGCATATATGCTCTAAAACTAAGACACTTTTACTGGGCCTATACCCCAAAAACATCAAAAAAAGAGGAAAAAGACCGATATGTACAAAAATGTTTATAGTAACTCTTTTTGTAGAGGCAAAGAATTAAAAACTAAGTACTCATCAGTTGAGAAACAGCTGAACAAATAATGGTATATAAATGTAATAGAACACTACTGTCATAAGAAATTATGAAATGTACAGTTTCAAAGAAAAGGAAATGATTGCGATGTAAAAAACCAAAAGCCATCAATACATCTTTTTAAAGCAAAAAGAAAAGTTAAATCTTCCCAGAGGAAGTGGTATATGAGCTGATTTTTGAAGGACCCCAGGGATTCTAAGAGATAAAGGTGAGACAGGAGTGTATTCCCATTCATACATAGATGACCTAGAGCGGTCTTGAGGACCATCCTTTGGAAGACATAGGCCTAAATTAATTCTTTGCAGTGCAATGGAAAAGGGCCCAGGTGCACAGAACAGAGGCCTTAAGTTTGAATGCTGGCTTTACTCTTTACTATCCTTGGGCAAGCCACTTAGTCTAATTGAGACTCAGTTTCCTCGTCTGTAAAATAAGAAGATTTGGATGATATAATCTCTAAGCTCCTTCTCAGCTCTAAATTCTATTACTTCTGTGTTCTGTCTCCATGGATCTGTAAGATTATAGAGTCATGATTGCCCAGCTGCTATACTCTGATTTAAAATGAAGATGTTCTAATCCAAAGCATCTTTCTTATGCACTAGATCCATAGGAAGGCTGAAAAAAATAGTTTTCCAAGCATACTCTACTCTACACAAAGAAAATCAGTCTGGGGACACAGGTCCTGAGGTTCTAACTAAAGCAACATATTCACAAACTGTATAAAGAAAACCTTGTCACATCAACATTGTTGAGCTTGAGTTCATCCATCAGATGATGGCAATATACATGAAAAAAATAGTAATGTTATAAGATTTGGACAGTATTATCTTCTTGTAAGGATTGGGGAGGGGAAGGGGAGTAGGCCTTCTCACTCAATAACTGAAAAGCAAGGAGAGAGGAAGACAAGAGAAACCTTCTCATTCATGGTATTGATGAGAGTTTTGTTTACTAGTCCTAAATGAGGTGCATTTGTTCATACCATCTGAAACCTCATATGTTAATGAAGCTTACCCTCTCCTGCTAACTTTTTTTTTTTAGATAGGCAATGGGATTAAGCGACTTGCCCAGGGTCACACAGCTAGTAAGTGTTATGTGTCTGAGGCCGAATTTGAACTCAGGTCCTCCTGAATCCAAGGCCGGTACTCTATCCCCTGTGCCACCTAGCTGCCCCCTCCTGTTAACTTTTGCAATGAAGAATTGTCTGAACCAGTTGTTGCTAGAACTTGTAAAGCATAACTGGACAGAAATTTGGCATAAAAGAATAAGAACCTACTCAGGTGTAACTAAAACAAATGTGGCCTTACAGAAAATTTTAATCTAAACTGGTTATACAATTACCTTCTCCTAATTTTTTAAAAAGTGGGCCTTAAATGCAAAGAGCTGAAGGGCACAATAGGAATTCTGTGGAGACAAGAAACTGGATCTAAGGAACAAGATATCAGTGCAACTGAGAAATTCAAAGGGAGCAAGGCAGTAAAAATGACTTGCTAAGTTTGTTCTTTATGTACATTGCTAAAAGTTTGGCAGACAGGAAAAAATGGAAACATGTGGTTAAAAGGAAAACTTTTCAAATATAATTAGATGTTATCCATAATGCCTCTGAATTTAAGTGCCATGGGTCATGTAAATACAAGAAATACAGGACAGGAACATGATTATTTACAAAAATGACAAAAATCAGCTGTTTACAAATTGCTTGAAAGACTAGGTCTTCACTGCCAAAGGCCAATAGAAAAATAAAGTATCTAGTTAATTTAAGGACCAAAATATAAAAGCCTTTTCTATGTTCCTTGATTTAACCAGTAAGAGAACTATAATTGGGGTGGAACAATGAGAGCATTGGACAGTTCTGAACAACTGGACAGCAATAAAATAGAAACATTGCTCTAGGGCAACATTTCAAGGAGAAATTAACATCTCTTTTATGTTTCAGCAGCAGAATACCTAGATGTCAAGAATAAATAGTTAAGTTGAAAGCATCCAGGTGCCACCTCCCATCCCTTTCAGTGTCCAGAGTCTCCAATAGCCCCCTTAACTAAATTGAGAGCCTGTGTGGTCCTTGCCCTAACTTAGTCTTATACCACTTGCCCTGGGGACAAAAATTGCTAGTGACACCTCTGGATAGAATGACCAGAGATTTTCCTCAGTTAAAATTTTAGACAAATGCCCACATGGAAAAGATGTGTGAACTGTGTTATCTTCCAAAGATTTTTTTCTGTAATTGCTGCATACATGGACATTTTATTTCCTCAGCTGACCTGCATGCTCCTTGTAGGAAGATCTCCTATCTTAGACTCCTTTTGCATCTGCCTGCTGGAGCAAAGGGGACAGCTAGGTGGCACAGTGGGTAGAGTGCCAAGTCTAGAGTCAGGAAGACCTAAGTTCAAATCTAGCCTTAGATACCTACTAGCTGTGTGACCCTGGGCAAGTCACTTAACCCTGTTTGCTTCAGTTTCCTCATCTGTAAAATGAGTTGGAGAAGGAAATAGCAAACTCCTTCAGTATCTCTGCCAAGAAAACCCCAAAAAAGGGTCACAAAAAGTCAGACATGACTGAAACAACTGAACAAGAAAATTGAGAGAAAGGGGAGGAAAGAAGCATTTATATAGCACCTACTATATGCCAGGCCCTTGTGCTAAATACATATTATAAATATTATCTCATTTGATTCTCACAACAATCCTGGAAGGTAGGTGCTATTACTCTTCCCATTTTACAATTGAGGAAACTGAGGTAAACAGAGTTTAGGTGACTTGCCTAGGGTCACACAGTCTGAGAACAGATTTGAACTCAGCTCTTTCTGACTCCAGGCCCAGTGCTCTATTGTATCACCAGCTGTCTCATCACTACCCAGCATGGTGCAAGGCACTCACTAAATTCTTATTGGTTAATTTACTAATTATTTAAAACTAGAGTATATATGTATGTGTATCTGTGTGTAGATGTATTATATACATATATGTAAATATACATATGTAATATCCATAGGGAGATTATTATTTACCTATTAATTAAATGAGGAGGAGTGGAAAAGAGGACAGCAGTAGTATAGTGTAGTTGGAAAAACACTGGATTGGCAGTCAGAGGACCTGTCTTCCAGTCATAGTTGTATGACCTTGAGGAAGTCCCATAAACTGTGATGGTCAGATTCCTCATTGACAAAAATGGGGCCAGTAATACATTCACTACCTACCAATAGTGTTATTGCAAGGATTATAAGAAATAGTGTGTGGAAAGAACTTACCAGTCATGAAGTGCTAAGATTATAATGGTAATGACTGATAATTAAAAGTCTCTGAGCTCTCCCTTGACATTTAAAAGGAGAGAATATTGGAGAGGTCATGATCATACACAAATCAAAAGGTGCCATTTCATATCAAAGGTGAAAATATTTTCATACTATTCGTGTTATTTTTTCATTTTTCTCTTATTTCACTGAAACTTTTGACTATGAGGGCAAAGTAACAGACAGAGGTCATTTATTATCTGACCAAAGAATACTGATTTTTTTTTCTTCTATGTGGAAGACCAAATTAGAGGATGATTTTATAATTTTTTTTTCTCCCTACAAACCTAAATCCAAGCAGTACTGGAACATTTTCACAATCCAATAATCAGAAGTCATGTGATTCCAGTGAAATGACAAGATTTTAGAGAGCATATTGATTGATTTTAAATAAAGAGACTAGAAGGCAGAAATCATACTTTATTTGGCACTAAAATGAGTTACAGTAAAGTAATGAGCTTAATTCATGAAGTTATATTTAATAAAGTTGCTCAGGAAGGTGGAATAATCAACATAACCAAATCTTCTATCTCTAGGAATAATCTTTCAGGACATATCTAGGAAAACAAAGCCATTTCTGACTCAAAAGTTAAAACTTCCTTAATTCACATTAAATAAAATATTTATTGGGTCAGGTAGGTGGCGCAGTAGATAGAGTGCTGGCCCTGAAGTCAGGAGGATCTGAGTTCAAATCTGGCCTCAGACCAAACACTTGACACTTATTAGCTATGTGATCCTGGGCAAGTCACTTAACCCCAATTGCCTAAAACCAAAAAACAAACCAAAATAAATAAATAAATATTGATATGCAAAGCAGAATCTAGGTATTCTGGAAATTGTGATGAAGTAGCTCAATTGTTCCTAAAATAATTTGGAATTATGGAAGGAAAGTGACCTTTCACCCACTATGGGACCCTTAATTTCAAGGAAGATAAAGACAGAAAAATAGGCCCAATATATACAAAAATATACATAGAAGCACTTCTTGTTTTAGGAAAAACCTGGAAACCAAGTAGATGCCTATCTATGTAAAACGGTTAAACAAATAGCGGTGTATGAATGCGGTGGATTATTGCTCATTAAAATTGTCAACTATGAGGAATCAGAGAACCATGTGGATGACTAAGGATCTGATATAGAGCAAAGAAAGAAAAAGAAGATGAACCAGATACACAATGACAACATCACATAAAAAAATGAACCTAAACAAGGCCAGTTTTCAGATCAAGCATCCAAGACAGGCTGGTTCCGAATGATAAAACTATTTCCCCTTGACAGAAGAGGGAGGGGCTGCCAGATGAGGTTACTGCTGTGGTTTGTTTTAATTATTTGTTTTTATTTGTTACAAGGGAGGTAATCATTGGGGGTTAGAAGGGCATATAGATAATTGACAAGAATGTGAAAATGTATGTTTTAAAAGGGGGAAAAAAGATATAACAAAAAATAAGATATGTTCTCTTACCCTCAAGGAGTTTACGATCTAACATGAAATAAAGACATTTACACGAATAGTATAAGGTGGACTTTGAAGACTGTCATGTTTTTCCTTCATACTGGAAAAGGACTAATGACATCATGATGTTGGGGTCAAGGCTGATCAGACCAGTACAAGCTCAGGAGGCCCTAACACAGGTCAGGCACAAATAGTCGATTTGAACTTTTGGAGTGGAGATATTTCTAGATTTGCACATCCTACATTTCCTTTTCGTTACTACAATATTGCTTTGCTCATAGAGCACACAGCCTTCTTTGATTAGGGCACACCTTGCCGGGCAGTCCTGTGCCAGCATCTCCCATGTCTCACAATTGATTCCAAAGTTCTTCAGAGAGACCTTGAGAGCATCCTTGTATTGCTTCTTTTGACCTCCGAGTGAATGTTTTCTTTGTGTGAGTTCTCCATAAAATAGTCTTTTAGGTAAACGTACATTGGACACTTGGGCTGTATGGCCAGGCCATTGGGGGTGTATTCTCTGCAGCAGAGTTCGAATGCTTGGCCATTTAGCTCAGGAAAGGACCTCAGTGTCCTGTACTTGTCTTGCCAGGAGATCTTCAGAACCTTCCTGACAATTTTCTGGAATGGTGCTCATTTCACAGGCAGACGACAATGAGCACAAGAGCTCTACAGACCTTCAGTTTGGTATGCAGTCTATTGCCTCTTCTCTCCCACACTTTCTCATAAGAGAAATACAAAAGAAGTATTTAAAAGAGGACAAGAATATTGATTCAAGCCAGAGTGAATATATTACAGAATAGCTGCACCAGTGGTTGCTGTATCTGTTTCTTAGTGTTTAATTCTTTTCTTTGTTAGCGGCAACTTGGTAGAGTCAGGAAGACGAGTTCAAATCTGGCTTCAGACACACTAGGCCTGAAATCAGAAAGACTCACCTTCTTGAGTTCAAATTTGGCCTCAGCTACTTACTAGCACTGTGACCCTGGGCAAGTCACTTGCCCCTGTTTGCCTTAGTTTCCTCATCTGTAAAATGAGCTGGAGAAGGAAATGGCAAACCACACCCTTATATTTGCCAAGAAAACCCCAAATGGGGTCAAGAAGAGTCAGCCATGACTGAAATGATTGGACCACCACACGAATAATGGTACCTTCTTCCTAGGGCTGTTGTAAGGATCAAATAAAATACTTGTAAAACACTTAGCCCAGTGTACTAAGTAAACACTTGTTTCCTTCTTTAGTTCTTAATCTCAGTTAAAGTGGAAGGATCTTTCAGAGAAGACTCTGGAGATAATTGTGGAGAGTTATTCTGTTGCTGTTGTGATTTAAGTGAGGCAGAGTTGTACAAAGTGTTCTGTATGTGATAGAGAGTCACTGAAGGCTTTTGAGCTATACTAGGAGGAGTATGTAGGGAGGACTCACGGGTGGAGAGACTGTAGGCCATAGTATATCTATTGTGGGACATGGTACAAAAACTTTGATCCACAGGAAATCAGTGTCCCAAATATCTCTATATAAAGACATTTCTAAACAAAAGCCATACACATGCGAATGTTTAAGAAGTTATGCCTGAAAACGGATCTCACTGATGATTATTTGAAAGGCTGCTAAATTTTAATTAAAACAATGTTCGGAATCAGTGCACCCTAATATTAGTATGTCATTCCTACTATGCATTGCTGGCAGTGATGCATGGCCTGTCCAAGGACAGTATAAACACAAGGGCACCCTTTCAATTCTCCTAAAAACAAATGCATCCCTGGGAACACCAACACAAACTGAAAGAAGAAGGCTAAGGGAACAGAAGTACCAGGAAGAATCATAAAATGCTTCATGGGGAATAAGCTCTTGGTAGTGTCAGATTTTTTTTTAAACCACAAATCCTGTAAAATATTTTTGCTAGAATATTCCTGGAATGTGGAAAAAAGTAACTCAGGTGCTTGAAAGAATAACACACTGGGTAATTATGAATGTATGTGGGTATATATGTATATGCTGCTGGCAGCCAAGGGTTAAACTAGCTGACATGATGACAAATCTGATAGTTTGAGGGAATCTGTGAAGGGTTTTTAGTTTAGCTTTGTTTTTCATCAATATCAAGACTCTTGCTAAGTGGAATAATAGGATTATATTTAACGCTAAGAATATTCCAGCATTCCACCAATTGATTATTAGTTGTTGGATTCTGGGACAGAATAGTTTATCAGAGAGAAGGGAAATTTGTCATATAATGGAAGAGACACAGGTCTTAACAAAAGATGATAGCACAAAGATGCAACACCATTGACAATAGAAAAAAAGATCATTGGGTTGCAAAGAAGGGGATTGGCTTCAAAATGTGCTAGTGACCTTGAGTCTTAATGCACATGAGTATTAAGTGGCGAGGAAGAGGGGTCATGCTAGCATGGTGGTAGTAGTCCACAGGCAGTGAGGGGAGGGAAGTTTGGAGAATGGGACATGACATATCTGCCACTTATTAACTATATATTTGGGTAGGCCAATTAAATGCCTTGGGCCTCAGTTTTCTCTATGCAAAGTGAAAAACTTGGACTAGAATGATTCTAAGGTGCCTTTTAACTCTCAATCTGTAGTTCTTTGATTCTTTGTATAGGTAGATCATAGGGAAGAAGAGATCAATGAGAAATCATAATCTTTACCCCCATTTCTGCTTTGGATACTAGTATTTCTGGGGAACATCAGGGGCCAGTAATCATGGCTATTGTTTCTATAAAACGGATTAGGAAAATTCCAAACTCATAACCTGAGTCTATTTCTGAATCAAGGCTATATTGATCCAAGGCTCATTGCTGGTCCATTTCATTCTGCATTTTGCAAAGGGAACCTGAGCATTATTTTCATTTCTGTATCTCTACTGTCTAGCACAGTGCTTTGCACATAGCTGAATAAATGCAGAAAAGAATGAATAAATGAATTGTGTGTACATACATACATGTATGTGTGTATGTTTTTAATAATGATAGATCAATATTCCCTGAAGTCTTTTAATCAAGCCTCATTATTTCAGGTACTTAAAATCCCCACAGTCCTGTCTGATATCATTATTTATTGTTTCCTAAGTCAATTTTCTCCTGTGTGGCAGGCTATATATATCAATCAAGGGCTTTTATATGAAGCAATTATTTTGGTTAATAAGGCACATCTACTACACTTATGGAAACAACATTTTAGAAATATGTCCTCCAGTATTAAATAGCTCAAGCATGCCATTTTTGTTGAGTACAGTCAGGATTTTCTATCAGGAACTGGAAATTGCCTTAAGAGAGAGTCCCTATTGAATTAATCTTTAGCAAAGGTAAAAAACTGTCACATACACATGCATTTTTCAGTATGTACATGCATTTTTTTTTGCATAAGCCCTAATTGTAATCAGACAATCCCCCACCACATATTCTTGCAAAATACTTCTTTTCTCCAAAGTGAGAGTAAATTGGACAGTGACAAGTGGTGGGGATTTGCTATTTCTTGCTATTTCAAAATGAAAGTATGGTAATTATTTGAAATATTACAGAAAAAATCTAAAGAAGGGGTTTTAAACTTTTTTTAGTATCAATCTGATGAACCCCTATGGACCCTATCTCAGAATCATTATTGCTGACTACATTCATAATCAAATTATGAATGATTAGTGAAAATAAAGATTATTTTCTTCTAATAAATTTCTTCTCCATCTAAATTCATGGACCCTATAGAATCTATCTAACGGGCCCTTGAGAGACTGTGGACCCCAGATTAAGGAATACTTTACTAAAATCTTACTCAAATTTATCATCCTGGGTGGCATGGAGGTGATCCTGGATTTTTTAAGGCTGCAAGAGGAGGACAAACTCAAGCAGGTTCCACTAAGGGGAAAAGCTTCAAGGACTAGTCCAGGACACAATCTACTTCTGTTGCCCAAGGACCAACCTAGCTAAGTTCAAAGAAGCAATCAGGGTTTGGTTTGGTTTGGTGTTGCCACAGAAAGTCATGAAAATAATTTATAAAGGCATAAAAGTGTTGTGATTATTTTAGGGGAGATACTATGCATGAATCTTTAGTATTGAAGTTTTAAAATTAATGCTTGGCACATAATAGGAACTTAAAGTGCCAAGTGATATTGTGTATATACATATGTGTGTATAGGTATCTATATATATATACTCATATATATGCATGTGTACACAAATATATGTACATATAAATATATGTACACATAGGCATGCATAAATACATATGTGTACGTATATATGTGCACATATTTGTGTACACACACACACTTGTCTTATGTTGGATCAGTTCTTGAAACTTTTGCCCTTAATAGAGTCTGCCTGAGCCTACATTGCTATTATAGGCTTAACACACACACACACACACACACACACACACACACACACACACACACACACAATTTTCTTGGGGAAGAAAAAAATTATAGACCTATATATTTTATATATGCAATGGAGACAGTTTTGTATGCATATACAAAATGTGTCCCTCTGTGTATATGTGTGTATTTTTTTCCTCTCAATAGAATATTAGCTTTTTGAAAACAGAGACTATTCATTTTTGTCTTTTCAGCCTTGGTGCTTAGCACTATGCCTGGCTCATAGGCGATGTTTAATAAATGATTATTGGTTGATTGATTGATCCATTGAAGAAAAACAATAGGGATTGTTTGAAGAAATAGAATAGGGATTTTTTTGAGAAGGTGAAGTGTACAAGTAGCTTTTATGAACCCCTAAATGGCTGTGTTGTAAAGGAATGGCCATGAGGAGAGGAGTTGTAGAGAGCTCAAAGGTACTTTTATAGAAAACAAGATAGATAGGAAAAGGAAAGAAAGAAGGATAGAAGATTCAGGACATGTTAAGCAAGACTTCAGAAATAGCTTAGAAGTAGAGTCAAAGGCACAGCCTGGAGAGAGGAAAAAGACAAAAAGAGAAGACTGAAAAATCAAAGGAGGTTGTTATCATACAGTAGAAAGGACAGAGGCCCAGGGACCAGGAGCCCTGGATTCTAGTCTCAGCTCTCCCATCAACTAGCTGTTGGACTATTAGACAAGCCACCTAAGAACCCCTCCGAGCCTAAATTTCCTCATCCATAAAAGTGAGGCAGCTGAACTAAATTACCTTTAAAGGCCCCTTCCTGTTCTAAAATTTCACTATAAGAAAAACAAACCCCATTACAAACATGCATAGTCAATCAAAATGCTTTTCTGCTTTTTTTCTTTGTTCTTGTTGTTCAGTTGTTTCAGTCGTGTCCTACTCTTCATGACCCCATTTGGGGTTTTCTTGGCAAAGACAGCAGAGTTGTTTGCCATTTCCTTCTCCAGCTCATTTTGCAGATGAGGAAACTGATTGACCGTGTCTAAAAAATATTTTTCTCATTCTGCATTCTGAGTCTTTTACATCTTTATCAGGGGTTGGGCAGCAGGTTTTATCATTAGTCCTCTAGAATCCTGGTTGGTCATTATGCTAAAAAGTTTTCAGCACAATAGTAATCCATCACATTTATATGCCATAAGTTGTTCATTTATTCCTCGATTTTTGGGTAACCCTTCTGATTCTCATTCTTTGCCTCTTCAAAAAGAGCTACAAATATTTTTATGCATCCTTAGAAATTGTTTTACTTAGGGCTACTTCCTCCTTTAACCTGTCCTCCCTCTAATTCCCCCTACCCACTTCTCCCTATTCTTTCCTATTTCCCTATTGAGCAAAATGTATATTTGTGCTCAACTCTGTTCCTTCTTTCTACCAGCTCAGATTAACGAGGCTCAAGTGGTAGCCATTCCCCCCACCCCTTCCTTCTTGTTGCATAGATGGCTACTTATGAACCCCAATTATGTGAGATAATTTTCTCTAACATTCTTTTCCCTCCCCCTCACCACTGTGTTCCTCTTCCCCTCTCTTTCCGTACTTTTCTTAACATCAGACCTCAAGAACGACTCCCAAGCTTTGTCTACTTAAACTCCTTTTATAAACCTTAATGATTACAGGGTTCAGAGGAGACACATGTATCATCTCCCCATATTTGAATGTGAACATCCTAAATTACTGTTCATTCATGTTGACCTTTGTATGTTTCTCTTCACTCTTGTGTTTGAATTTCAAAGTTTCTCAGCAGCTCTGATCTTTTCATCAGGAATGATTGAAAATCCTCTATTGCATTAAAGATCTATTTTTCCCATGTAGCATTACACTCAGTTTTCTGGATAAGTTGTTCTTGTCTGTGAGCACATATCCTTTATACTGTATTTCAAGATCTCTGCTCTTTATAGTGGGCAGCTGCTAAATTGTGTAGAATTCTGATTGTTGTTCCTTGGTGCTTGAATTCTTTCTCTCTGGCTGCTTGCAGTATATTGTTTTTGACCTGGAAACTTTGGATTTGAGCTATGATGTTCCCGAGAGTTCTTATTTTGGGTTTTCTTTCATATGACCAGTGGATTTCTTTTTCTACTTTGCCCTCTGGTTCTAAGAGATCCAGGCAGTTTTCTTTTAAGATTTCTTCAAATATGATGTCTAGGCCTTTTTTTTTAGTCATGGAATTTAGATAGTCCAATGATTCTTAAATTTCCTCTCCTTGATCTGTTTTCAGGTCATTTGCTTTTGATGTGAGATGCCATCCATTTTCTTCTATTTTTCAGCATTTTTACTGTTCTAATATTTCTTGTTGCTTCATAAAGTCATTAATTTTGATTTGATCCATTCTGATTTTAAGGGGAGTTTGTTTCTTGGACAAATCTTTTGTGCCAAACCGTTAATTCCATTTCCAATTCTTTCTTCAATAGCTCTCATTTCCTTTCTAATTTTTTCCCTCATCTTTGTATTCCATTTATAAAAATATTTTAAGCTCTTTTTAAAAAAATTCTTCATTTCTTTCAGGAATTACTAATTGAGTTTGTGCCCATGTGGTGTTTTTCCCTGAGGCATTTCTTGTAGATTGTACAAAATTTTGTAGATTTTTGAATCATTCTCTTCTTCTGTATTTGTGTCTTAAGCATCCCTGCCACCCTAACAGCTGATTTTTGTGGGGTTCTTTCTTTTTTTTTTTTAGGTAATTGGGGTTAAGTGACTTGCCCAGGGTCACACAGCTAGTAAGTGTCAAGTGTTTGGTCTGAGGGCAGATTTGAACTCAGGTCCTCCTGACTTCAGGGCCGGTGCTCTATCCACCAGGCCACCTAGCTGCCCCAATACAGCATTCTTCCAGTCTTCTCCCTGACTTCAAACTTGATATTAGGACAGGGCTCTGAGGCACTTGTGGAGGGAAGGTCTGGGTGGGTCTTGTTGCTGCTTTCTTGGTCTATTGAGGGCTTTATTATTCCAAGATCTCAGGGATAGACTGGAGAATTGCAGTTTTCTCAAATGGTTTGACCCAGGACAAAGTCTGATTGGCAGCTTCCTGGTCTGGGCTCTGCAAGTTCCTGGCTTAAATTTGGGCCTGTATAAGAGTAGACTGCTGCTGGACTCCACCCCTATCAGTTTGAAAGCTCTGTTGGTCCAAAGTGGCATTCGTTCTTAGGAATCCTTTCTCTGTTATTCCTTTGCAGGTTGGGCTAGATGCTAGAAATGAGACTGTAGTCTGAGGTTGGAGTCTGGGTCACGCTGTTACTGCTCTTGACATCTGAACTTCCTCTATTTTTTGGTACATCATGGGCCTCCCTATCTGAAAACACCGTCCCCTTCTTACTTTGCCCTGAGTCTGAGACCCTGGACAGGGTAATGAGAGACGAAACTACCAGTTTGCGCAGTCTTCACTGTCGTGCCCTGATATGAGTCTTGTGTGTACCTTTTGGGTCTGGGACTTTCTCTTGCCTTGCTGCACAACTTCTCCCTGGGCACTGAGGTGCTCCCCCTGACCCATGCAGGTGCTCCTGGTCCAATTCCATCACCAGTATCCTCAGACCTCCTTGCTTCCCTATGACAAGATGGGCTAAATGATGGAGTCTCTGTGACTTCCCCCCTCCCCCCATATTTCCCCATCATGATTTGGTCTAGTGCCTTTTCTAGATCTGTTTGGAGGAATCTGTGGAAGGGAGCTCAATGCACTACTTCTTATCATGACACCATCTTGGCTCCAATCCAAATATATAGATTTCCAAGAGGAAGGGCCAGTGAGCACCTGCTGAGATAGGAAGATAGGTGGCTAAAGTGACAGCTATTTCAACGAGAAACTAACTGAGGGCCTACCTTGAAGCCATGCAGGAAAGAACCTTATTCCTCTATTGAAATAGATTGTATATATTATATATAATAAAATAATATACCAAATCTATTAATATATTAATTGTATCACACACAATAATATAATATATACTTATATAATATAAATATATCTATATATCTTGACTCAGTTCTAAACAGTAGAAAATGCATATGGACAATACAAGGGTCAAGAACTACAAATAAAAAGGAGAATGACCCACAAAAGAAATGCCTACAAAGGTCTGTTTAATGCTTTAATCATGTGTCTGAATATTACACCATGATTGTTGTTTTCTTATTCTCTATGGTTCATACCCTGAAATTCTTGCACACTGTTTCAAATCATCATAAAACTAGAGTAGAAAAACTAAAAACTAGAAAGACTAGAAAACTAAACTAGAAAACTAGAACCTAGTCTAATACTTTCACTTTAAAATTGAGGAAACAGGCTAATAAGTATCAACTTTTAAAAATAACAGGAGTAAGTTTTTAACTCATCTCCAAGTATCCGAGTCCATTATTCTATCAACTGCCTGCACTACCCCCATTCTCTCTTATACATGATGACCCTTAGACATACTTGAAGATGGTAATCTTATTGACTGTAAGTCTCCAAGCCATATGCTGGCATTTCTGTCAACCATTGTTTACATGGCATGATTTCTAATCTCTTTGCTGCCCTGTTGCCCTCCTTTGGATGTTCTATGGTTTGTTGATATCTCAAAGTATGCTACCACAAAGTGAATATAGTGCTCCAAATGTTATCTAACCAGCACAAAATATGGTGGGATTCATTCCTTTGATGTTAATACTTCGTATCAATGTAGCTTGTTTGTATTTCTCTACTAATGTCTTACTGAATGCCTCATCACGATATGCTGGTGATTGAAGACTCTCAAAGGCTTGCCAATGGAATTCAAGGTCAGTATTTCCTACCAATCTGGAAAGTTATCAAGTGCAGTTTATTGTCTGAGCTAGCAGGCACATTACTGAATAATTGACCATCAACAGATGAAATACTTTGGCCAGAGAAATAACGAAGACCATCTTCTAATCTCATCACCACTACTGTTAACTCAAGCCACCTTCCCCAGCTTCCTTTCCCCTCTGATCAGAGGCCTGGAGGGTACAGTACCAAATTCCCCCCAAAGCCTTCCTTTATAGAGGGCAAAAATTGAACTTCCAGCTCACTCTGTTCTCCAACTGTAGCTCTGCCTAGTTTCAAATCCACAGAACAAGATATCCCCATGCCATACATCCCGTGATGTCCCACCCCCATTTTCAAGCTTCCTTTTGTGTGTTTTCTTCCTCCCATTAGATTGTAAGCTCTTTGATAGCAGGGACTTAGCTTTTTTTTATCTTATTTGTCCCCAGCATTCAGCATAGTGTATGGCTCATAGACACTTAATAATGTTTATTGACTGACTACTTTAAAATTCAATTTAATAAACAATTCAATTCAATGAACATTTATTAAGCACTTACTCTGTGCCAGGCATTGTGCTAAGCACTGGGGACTCAAAGAAAGACAAAAGTCCCAGTTTTCACAGAGCTAATATCTAATGAGGAAGACAACATGCAAGCAACTATGTGCAAACAAGCTACAAATGTATAACTACATACAAACAAGGGACAAATTAGAAATAGTCAGCAAAGGGAGGCACTTGAATTAAAGGGAGTTGGAAAAGCTTCCTGTAGATGATGGAATTTTAACCAAGACTTAAGGATGCCAGGAGGCAGAGATGAAGAGAGAGAAAACTCCAAGCATGGGGGACAGCTGGTGAAAATATTCACAGTCTGGGTATGAAGTATTTTGTGTGAGGAACAGTGAAGAGGCCAGTGTCAATAGATCTCATG
Organism: Phascolarctos cinereus; assembly: GCF_003287225.1. NCBI lineage: Eukaryota > Metazoa > Chordata > Mammalia > Diprotodontia > Phascolarctidae > Phascolarctos > Phascolarctos cinereus. The sequence goes on from NW_027556098.1 coordinate 9,218,173, forward strand.
TAGGGGTGGGTGGAAGGTGGAAGGTGAGGGGGTCACGTTATAAAGGGCTTTGAACACCACAGTATTTTATATTAGATCCTGAAAGGGATAGGGAGCCATGGGAGGCATGACAATCTTTGTCAGTCAGACTACCTAGACCAATGTAGTCATTATTCCTTGAAGTACTGAAGATTGAATTAGTTTTTGTTTGTTTGTTTTGTTTTGTTTTGTTTTTAAACAACTACTTCACACTTTTGGCTTATATTGAGATCAGGGTTGGCCTAACTCCCAGATTTTTGCCATATGAATTCCTATGAAGGCATGTTTCTTCCATGCTGTGCTCAGGTGACAGAAGGAAGGAAAGAAAGAAGAAAGGAAGAAAGGAAGGAAGGAAGGGAGGGAAGAAGGGAGGGAGGAAGGAAGGAAGGAAGGAAGGAAGGAAGGAAGGAAGGAAGGAAGGAAGGAAGGAAGGGAGGGAGGGAGGAAGGAGTAAGGAAGGAAGGAAGGAAGGAAGGAAGGAAGAAAACAAGCATTTATCAAGTACGTACTCTGTGCCAGACACTGTGCTAATTATTTGAGAAATATTATCTCATTTGATCCTCACAACAACCCTGGGAGAGAGTTGCTATTATTATCTCCATTTGACAATTGAGAAAACTGAGGTATATAGAGGTTAAGTACTCACACAACTAGTAAGTGTCTGGGATCATATTTGAACTCATGTCTTCCTTACTCCAGGCCCAGCATTCCATCCACTGTCCCATCTAACTGCCTCTAAATGATTTCTCTATTCTAAATGAAGACCATTTAACCCATTTAAATTTCATCTTGTTTATTTTAGGTCGCAATTCCAATTTATCAAGAACTTCCTGAATTCGGAGTTTACCTGCTTCCATAGTATGAGCTATCTTCAACATGATGTGGATGACCCAACAGTGAGAAGCTCCAGGTGACCTAACATAGAATGATTCAGAAAAAAAAAAGCAGCAGGGTTTTCTGTGGGACCATATCAACTATTCTTCTCTATATCATACCTTCTCTATATATACACCAAGAAGTCTTCTCTATATCACAAGAAATGCTACTTGAAGTCTACCTGGGTCCAAATCCATTTTCCATACTTAATAGCTGTGTGACCATTGAAACATCTTGAGCTCTTTGAGTCTCAATTTGCCCCTCTGTAAAATGAGAATAATAAAACATATAGTACCTACCTCCTAGGGTAGAATCCATTGAGATGACACAAACCATGTCATTCTATAAATATCAATAATGCTTATTGGAAATAACTTTTTTTTCCTTTTCCAATATGAAGGTCATTCTACCTGATGAATCTGAGTAAATAATAGTAACTGACATCTGTATAGCACTTTAAACTTTGCAAAGCATTTTGCATACATTATCTCATTTGACCCTCAGAAAAAACCCTAGGAGGTAAATTTAAGAATCATTTACCCCATTTTAAAGATAAGGCAGCTGAGACTCATTGAGTTTAACTGACTCACCCAAGGTTAAACAGCTGATAAGCATCAGAAATGAAACCTGAACCCAGGTCTCTGCTGCCTTCAAGTCTAACACTCTCCATTATACTATGCTGCCTTTCGGCTAGAGTTGTTCTGCCTTCTCTCTCCTTCCCAACCAGTCCTCCTTTCCCACCCTTTTCTTTTTTCCTGCTCCAAACACAATTTTAAAAGTGCACCTAGCTTTCTTATTTCCTTCTGGTTTTTAGTCTTTCAGACTATCCTTCTGGGCCCATACCACACTTCCATATTCATCCTTAGTTACATGCTCTTCCTTTTGTCTTTGTATATTTCTATTTGCTTGTTTGTTCTTCATTCTCAGAGGACCAATAAGATTACAAGGTGATGTCTTGATTTGCATTTTAATTAGATTTAATTGAGGCAGAGTTGCACAACATCCTCAGCCTCACTCTCTCTTCCAGAATCATTGAAGTCCAGTGGCAAGACAAAAGTCAAGATGACTGATGATGACCCAGGATGCTGTAGACAACCTTGGCATCTTTGATGTCTGACCACAGTGCCTACGTCAGCCTCCTTCACGGCTATTGGAACAAATTGTTCTCATCCACCCATTCTGCCTGGGCAAGTCTGCATGTACTTGGGGTAGGCACCCCCTAATTCACCAGTGGGTTTGAGGCTTATTGGTTACCCTCAACCTGGTTTAGCCCATCTGCTAAGACGGTTTTACTGCATTGTGACCACTACATTTGCTACAGCTTCTTGGAAACAAAGGTGAGAATTGAATGCCAGGTGGGCACCAAAGGTGTATGAGCTGTCCAGAAGAGGGCTCAGCAAGCCCTCACACCAGAGGTTCTGGTCCTCCTTGAACACCCCATATACCCCACATTTCCCTTTCAACTCTATGTGTCCACATTGCTTTCTTTAGGAGACTTCTCATTTTCTTTCTTTCTCGAGTTGCTTGCATCTATATAGTCTGAATCAAAAAAAAAATCTGTGCAGATCAAATGAGAACATTTATATAAAAGCACTCTGACAATTACAAATCAGTATTCAAGTGTCAAGTAGCAGAATTATTATTATTGATTGTAATTATTATTGTCAGTATTGCTGTGACACTGTAATTACTCTTAATTACCAAATGATGAAGTCTTCTCAGAAGATTCTTTCCAGAAGAGATTTCTCATAGGATTTTCTGAGCATTCTTTTTTTTTAAGGCAAAAACATACTTAGCATC